>NC_041388.1:203629271-203701263 GCF_002162155.2 Triticum dicoccoides | reverse complement strand
CCGCCGCCCAACCCCCGCCTCACCGGAGCCCCTCGCCCGACCCGAGCCGCCGGTTTTTTTAGAAACCCTAGTTCATTTTTTTAGATTGGTTCACCGATTTTTCTCGGTTCTTCTATTTAGCAGATGTTCATCCGTACATTCATTTTAAAAAACGGTTTTCGCCCGTTAGTCACAGCTAACGAACGCTCGTTCGTTAGATTGTTCGTCAGTTTTCTTTTTATCAGATTTATCTGTGATTTTTCTCGATCGCGATTTCTGATCCGATCTTAGTTTCTGTTTATCTTTTTGCTCGTTAGTCAGAATCAGGCGATTCAAGCGCCTAGATCTTCATCTCGAGACGCTCTTTCTGGTTAACCAAATTGCACAAGTTTTTGCTACTGTAAAATTTGACCTTAGTCCAGAGTAGTAAACGGATCTTGTTTCGTTCGCCGTTTGAGTTTCGTTGCTCTGTTTGATTTGATTCTTTTTGCGTACCGGAGTTCTTAAGTTGAACTTTCTGGTCAACGCCTCTTATTTGAGTTTTGCGTGTGCATCTTTGCTTGTTGCTTATGTATGTTATTTTTTGTTTGTGATAGAACACCCGGAGTGCGAAGCGTGTTACTACGAGTCTCTAGGTTTCACGGATCGTCAGCAAGGCAAGTAACACATTGATCATACTCTTTTTCATACCCAGTTTTTATTGCATTAGTTCCAACCCTCAAACATTGCATGATTAGGACGTCATTAACTTTTGGGTTGAGAAGTAGTTGTTGAGGAAGAACCTATTACCCTGTTACCATCAAACCCTTGGGAGTTACTTCTACGCGTTGCTTATATTGCTATGCTATGCTATGCTCCTAGACGTGGTTTGGGTCTGAGTGAAATCCATGATAGATGTGAGGTTATTAATTAATGGTTCAACTTAAGGTGGCAACTTAAATTAACATCTGGGTGGATTGAGGCACCTGGGGAACCCAATGTTGTCTGTTTTTTTGGAAATCCCGGGGTATCCGTGTGATCTTCCTATGGACCGCCACCCAGGCTCAAAGGGAACTAAGATGATTCATGCTAGAAACTTCCGTGTGCAGCCACAAGCTATTATGGGCTCTAGCATAGTTGAGTAAGTTACGTGAAGATCTTGAAGAGGTGGATCAGTAGGTAGTGGGTTTTGTATGTTTGGTATGGTCTACCCGGAGTAGAGAGTTAATGTTTCTGAAGGACTGTGTCTCGGTCATCCGTTTCTCAAACATCATGTAGTGCAAGAAATCCAACGGAGGCGATCGAGTCTTGTGGGGAAAAGGGCGCAAACCTCTACAGAGTGTACAATCTAATCATGGTTAGCCGTGTCCCCGGTTATGGACAATCTTGAGTATCTAGTACTTGGGTTATCACATGTATCTCATCACTCTTAATTAATATTGTTGGGTTGTTAATTACTTTAATTGGGATTGAGTTGGGGTTACCTTCTCAATATTTGTTCAACCACCATGATAGTAAAATTAAAATCTATTCCTTTGCTGTAGGGAAAATTGGCTTTTCGAAAAAATTATAACCATAGAGCTTTCCACCAGCCAAATATGCATGTAGTGATAGCATTATTTTGTTCTTGTCCTACTGTGTTACATTGCCAGCATATTCCATGTGCTGACCCGTTCTCGGGCTGCAATGTATTATGTTGCAGACTTTTCAGATGAGGAGTAAGGTTCGTTAGGTCATTGCCGTGCAGCTCAGCTATGTCGTTGGAGTTGATGGACTCACTTATCTTCCAAGCCTTCCGTTGTTATCGCATTAGATGGCCTTAAGCCATATTATTGTAATAAGTTCTCTTTTGAGACATTCGATGTAATAAGTGTGTGATTGCTACTCTGTTATAAATCCTTCGAGTACTTTGTGTGTCAGCATTACCGATCCAGGGATGACACTCAAGCACAGAGACTTGACTGTTTGAGGTCAGGTCACTACAACTTTAGCATGAGAAGTTTTATAAGAAAGAATTGTTGTTATGATGCTAGGAAAAGTGATTGAAATTGTCATTGATCAAAGTTATGCACTTTGCTAGCATTCACAGTTCATAAATTATTTCTTTTATCATTTACCTAGTCGAGGAAGAGTTGGAATTAAGCTTGGGGATGCTGATATGTCTCCAACGTATCTATAATTTATTAAGTATTCATGCTATTATATTATCATTCTTGGGTGTCTTATAATCATTTTGTAGCAACCTTATATCATTTTTTGGGACTAAGCTATTGACCCAGTGCCCAGTGCCAGTTGCTCTTCTTTTGCTTGTTTTTTACATCGCAGGAAATCTATATCAAATGGAGTCCAAACACCACGAAACTTTTTGGAGATTTTTTATGGACCAGAACACCCAAGATCGGCCAGAGCAGCACCTGGGGGTTCCCCGAGGGGGCAGAACCCACTAGGGCGCGCCCAGGTTGGTTGTGCCCACCTCGGTGGCCTCCCGCACCCCTCTTTGCCCTATAAATTCCCAAATATTCCAAAACCCTTCGGGTTAACCTAGACCAGAAGTTCCGCCATCGCAAGGCTCTGTAGCCACCAAAAACAAATCTAGACCCCGTTCCGGCACCCTGCCGGAGGGGGGGGGGAATCATCTTCGGTGCCCATCTTCATCATCCCGGCGGCCACCACGATGAGGAGGGAGTAGTCCACCCTCAGGGCTGAGGGTTTGTGATACGTCTCCGTCGTATCTACTTCTCCAAACACTTTTGCCCTTATTTTGGGATCTAACTTGCCTGATTTGAATGGAACTAACCCAGACTGACGCTGTTTTTAGCAGAATTGCCATGGTGTTATTTCTGTGCAGAAATAAAAGTTCTTGGAATGAACTGAAAATCAACGGAGAATTATTTTGGAATATATAAAAAATACTGGAAGAAAGATCCATGTCAGGGGGGCCAACACCTGTCCACCAGGGTGGGGGCGCGCCCTACCCCCTGGGCGCGCCGCCCTGCCTCGTGGGCCCCCTGACGCTCCACCGGCCTCAACCTTGACTCCATATATTCACTTTCGAGGAGAAAACAATCACAAAGAAGGATTCATCATGTTTTATGATACGGAGCCGCCGCCAAGCCCTAAACTCTCTCGGGAGGGCTGATCTGGAGTCCGTTCGGGGCTCTAGAGAGGGGAATCTGTCGCCATCATCATCATCAACCTTCCTCCATCACCAATTTCATGATGCTCACTGTCGTGCATGAGTAATTCCATCGTAGGCTTGCTAGACGGTGATGGGTTGGATGAGATTTATCATGTAATCAAGTTAGTTTTGTTTGGATTGATCCCTAGTATCCACTATGTTCTAAGATTGATGTTGCTATGACTTGGCTATGCTTAATGCTTGTCACTAGGGCCCGAGTGCCATAATTTCAGAACCTATTATCTTTTCATGAATATATGTGAGTTCATGATTCTATCTTGCAAGTCTATAGTCACCTACTATGTGTTATGATCCGGCAACCCCGAAGTGACAATAATCGGGACCACTCCCGGTGATGACCGTAGTTTCAGGAGTTCATGTATTCATTATGTGTTAGTGCTTTGGTCTGGTACTCTATTAAAAGGAGGCCTTAATATCCCTAAGTTTCCATTAGGACCCCGCTGCCACGGGAGGGTAGGACAAAAGATGTCATGCAAATTCTCTCCATAAGCACGTATGACTATATTCGGAATACATGCCCACATTACATTGATGAATTGGAGCTAGTTCTGTGTCACCCTATGTTATGACTGTTACTTGATGAACCGTATCCCGCATAATTATCCATGACCGATCCAATGCCTACGAGCTTTCCATATGTTGTTCTTCGCTTATTTACTTTTCCGTTGCTATTATTACAATCACTACAAAACCCAAAAATATTACTTTTGCTACGGTTACTTCTGCTACCGTTACCACTACTATCATATTACTTTGCTACTAAATACTTTGCTGCAGACACTTGAGAATATTAAGTTTCCAGGTGTGGTTGAATTGATAACTCAGCTGCTAATACTTGAGAATATTCTTTGGCTCCCCTTGTGTCGAATCAATAAATTTGGGTTGAATACTCTACCCTCAAAAACTGTTGCGATCCCCTATACTTGTGGGTTATCAAGACTATTTTTGGGCGCCGTTGCCAGGGAGCATTGCTCTATTGTTTGAGTCACTTGGGATTTATATGTGCTGGTCACTATGAAGAACTTGAAAGACTCGAAAACAAAAATTTATCCATCAACTACGAGGGGAGGTAAGGAACTGCCATCTAGCTCTGCACTTGATTAACCATCTATTTAGACTAAGCTTGCGACACCTAAACCTGCTTCTGCTATTAATTCTGATATGTCGCATGTTATTGATGATGCCACTTCTTCTATGCATGATACTTATGATGAAACTACTTCTATGCTTGATACTACTTGCCACTTGGTAAATTTCTTGATAAACAACTTGCTAGGGCTAGAGAGAATGAAATTATTGAAACTGATAATATTGATGAAAGTGATGATGAAGATTCTCCCCCTAGATATGAATTACCCGTTGTGCTTAAGGGCTATGTTATGGATGAAGAAACTGCTAGAGATTTTCTTGCTTGCAATGATAGGAGTGATCTTAAGAAATTATTAGCTAAGCTTAAAGAAAAGTCTTTGAATGCTAGAATGAAATATGACCCTACTTTTGCTACTTCACCTATCTTTATTACTAATAAGGATTATGAATTCTCTGTCGATCCTGATATAATTACTTTGGTTGAATCTGATCCTTTATATGGCTATGAATCTGAAACTGTTGTGGCACATCTTACTAAATTAAATGATATAGCCACCCTATTCACTAATGATGAGAAAACTCGCTACTATTATATCCTTAAGATATTTCTGTTCTCATTAAAGGGTGATGCTAAGATAAGGTTTAATTCTCTTGATCCTGGTTGTGTGCGTAGTCCCCAGGATATGATTTATTACTTATCTGCTAAATATTTCCCTACTCATAGGAAACAAGCTGCTTTAAGGGAAATATATAATTTTGTGCAAATTGAAGAAGAGAGTCTCCCACAAGCTTGGGGGAGGCTTCTCCAATTACTTAATGCTTTTCCTAATCATCCTCTTAAGAAAAATGAAATACTTGATATCTTTTATAATGGACTAACCGATGCTTCCAGAGACCACCTGGATAGTTGTGCTGGTTGTGTTTTTTTTACTATACACAGTAGGGCAAAACCCCACTGCAATTTTTATATTATTAATAAAATAAGGAGTATACAAACATACAAGGCTTGAGATAAGCCCTAAAGAAACAAAAAACAAGGCCTACTAGACCAAATAGAAAATTACATTAATTTAAAGGACAAGACTATCCAACCAAGAAAAGAATGAAGATGCAAACTTCTCCTTAATTCTGAATTTGAACAGGTGGAGCTCCGAGAGGAAGATGAATTTCCATCTGTCAATGCTGGTGGGGATGTTTTGAATATCTTATCATTCCTAATGATCCAAATGGCCCATGATGCAATGATAATGATCTCTATAGAAAAAGGTTGCCGCAGATTACCCCTTATGTCTAGAAGAGCTTCCATGATGGTTAGATTTCTTTGTCTGGTGGGGCAGAGGGTGTCCCAACAAGCAGAAGCGAAAGGACAAGTCCAAAACAGGTGTTGCAGAGTTTGTTCTTGCTGACAACTGAGAGTAGCACAATTGTAGTTGTTAAGATGAAAAGTTTTCCTCCTAAGCAGATTCCTGGTATTGAGCCTATAATGCAGAAGTCTCCAAAAGAAGACCTTCTGTTTTGGCTGGCAAGAACTCTCCCAAATCCAGTTGAACTGTGCTGGAACAATTTTGACTCCTATAAAATTTTTGTAAGCTTTGGCCACAGAAAAAGTATTATTCCCCCACATATAACTCCATGAGTCCAAGTGCTCTCTAAATTCAGATCCTCTTAATGTGTCACAAATCTCCTCCATCAGCTCAAATTCCATGAAAGCTTCCTCACTAAGTGGCAGGTGGAATAAGTCTTCCAAGTATTCAAACTGTAGTACCCTTTGCAGTAAAAGGTTCTGATCTTTTACAAAGGAATAAAGATGAGGAAAAAGTTGATTCAGGCAAGCAGAGTGCCAGAGGTCAGACCAAAACAGAGCAGATTTGCCATCACGAATTGTGCATCTTGCCATGGATTTATAGTTGTCAATAAGCCTCAAATTACACTTCCACCAGAAAGATCCTTCCCATTTTTTCCCTGGCAGGATACCATTGTCATAGTAAGCCTCCCAAATGAGGTTGACCCATGGAATATTTTCCCTATTGTAAAATTTGTGAAGGTTTTTGAGCAGCAGAGTGCTACCTCTTGAGCACTGCGTTGGATTTCCCCAAAGAGGAAGGGATGATGCAGCAGAGTAGCGTAAGTATTTCCCTCAGTTTTTGAGAACCAAGGTATCAATCCAGTAGGAGCCTATGCTCGAGTCCCTCGTACCTACACAAAAACAATAGCTCAACGCAACCAACGCGCTTAGGGGTTGTCAATCCCTTCACGGTCACTTACGAAAGTGAGATCTGATAGAGATGATAAATAATATTTTTGGTATTTTTGGTATAGAGATGCAAAGTAAATAAAGTAAAAGCAAAGTAAAAGCAAAGCAATAAAGTGATGGAGATTGATATGATGAGAAAGAGACCCGGGGCGATAGGTTTCAATAGTGGCTTCTCTCAAGAGCATAAGTATTCTACGGTGGGTGAACAAATTACTGTTGAGCAATTGACAGAATTGAGCATAGTTATGAGAATATTTACGTATGATCATGTATATAGGCATCACGTCCGGGACAAGTATATCCAAATGATTCTGCATCTACTACTATTACTCCACTCATCGACCGCTATCCAGCATGCATCTAGAGTATTAAGTTAAAAATAGAGTAACGCCTTAAGCAAGATGACATGATGTAGAGGGATAGTTTCATGCAATATGATAAAAAAAAACCCATCTTGTTATCCTTGATGGCAATGATACAATACATGCCTTGTTGCCCCTTCTAGCACTGCGAAAGGACACTGCAAGATCGATCGAACCCAAAGCTAAGCACTTCTCCCATGGCAAGAACAACCAATATAGTAGGCCAAACCAAACTGATAATTCGAAGAGACTTGCAAAGATAACCAATCAGACATAAAAGAATTCAGAGAAGATTCAAATATTATTCATAGATAGACTTGATCATAAACCCACAATTCATCAGTCTCAACAAACACACCGCAAAAAGAAGATTACATCGAATAGATCTCCATGAGAGAGGGGGAGACCATTGTATTTAGATCCAAAAAGAGAGAAGAAGCCATCTAGCTACTAGCTATGGACCCGTAGGTCTGAAGTAAACTAGTCACAGTTCATCGGAGGGGCTTGGAAGATGATGTAGAAGCCCTCTATGATTGATGCCCCCTCCGGCGGAGCTCCGGAACAGGTCCCAAGATGGGATCTCGTGGATACAGAAGGTTGCGGCGGTGGAATTAGGTTTTTGGCTCTGTATCTGATCATTTGGGGGTACGTGGGTATATATAGGAGGAAGAAGTATGTCGGTGGAGCTTCGAGGGGCCCACAAGGCAGGGGCGCGCCCTAGGGGGGCACCCTGTTGGGGATCGTAGCAGAAATTCAAAAAATTTCCTACGTGTCACCAAGATCAATCTATGGAGTAATCTTGCAATGAGGGGAAAGGGGAGTGCATCTACATACCCTTGTAGATTTCTAAGTGGAAGCATTGCGAGAACGCGGATGAAGGAGTCGTACTCATAGCGATTCAGATCACGGTTGATTCCGATCTAAGCGCCGAACCATGGCGCCTCCGCGTTCAACACACATGCAGCCCGGTGACGTCTCCCACGCCTTGATCCAGCAAGGGGAGAAGGAGAGGTTGGGGAAGACTCCGTCCAGCAGCAGCACGACGGCGTGGTGGTGGTGGAGGAGCGCGGGACTCCAGCAGGGCTTCGCCAAGCACTACGAGAGATGAGGAGGGAGAGAGGTAGGGCTGCGCCAAGAGAGAGTTCATCTCGTGTGTTTTGCAGCCCCCAATACCTCAAGTATATATAGGGGAAGACGAGGGGCTGCGCCCCCATCTAGGGTTCCCTCCCTAGGGGTGGCGGCAGCCCCCAAAACCAATCTAGGGTGCGACCAAGGAGGGGAAGAGAGGGGGGCACCCTATGGTGGGCCTTAAGGCCCATCTGGACCTAGGGTTTGCCCCCTCCCACTCTCCCTGCGCCTTGGGCCTTGGTGGGGGGGTGGCGCACCATTCGACATGGGCCTGGTCCCCTCCCACACTTGACCCACATAGCCCTCTGGTGCTGGTGGCCCCACCTGGTGGACCACCGGGACCCTCCCGGTAGTCCCGGTACGTTACCGATAGCGCCCGAAACTTTTCCAGTTACCAAAACGGGACTTACCATATATAAATCTTTACCTCCGGACCATTCCGGAACTCCTCGTGACGTCCGGGATCTCATTAGGGACTCCGATCAACATTCGGTAACCACGTACATACTTTCCCTATAACCCTAGCATCATCGAACCTTAAGTGTGTAGACCCTACGGGCTCGGGATCATGCAGACATGACTGAGACATCTCTCTAGTCAATAACCAACAATGGGATCTGGATACCCATGTTGGCTCCCACATGTTCCACGATGATCTCATCGAATGAACCACGATGTCAAGGATTCAATCAATCCCGTATACAATTCCCTTTGTCTACTGGTATAGTACTTTGCCCGAGATTCGATCGTCGGCATCCCGATACCTTGTTCAATCTCGTTACCGGCAAGTCTCTTTACTCATTCCGTAACACATCATCCCGTGATCAACTCCTTGGTCACATTGTGTACATTATGATGATGTCCTATCGAGTGGGCCCAGAGATACCTCTCCATTTACACGGAGTGACAAATCCCAGTCTCGATTCGTGCCAACCCAACAGACACTTTCAGAAATACTCGTAGTGCACCTTTAGAGACACCCATTTACGTTGTGACGTTTGGTATACCCAAAGCGTTCCTACGGTATCTGGGAGTTTCACAATCTCATGGTCTAAGGAAATGATACTTGACATTAGAAAAGCTTTAGCATACGAACTATACGATCTTGTGCTAGGCTTAGGATTGGGTCTTGTCCATCACATCATTCTGCTAATGATGTGATCCCATTATCAATGACATCCAATGTCCATGGTCAGGAAACCATGACCATCTATTGATCAACGAGCTAGTCAACTAGAGGCTTACTTGGGACATGTTGTGGTCTATGTTTTCACACATGTATTACGGTTTCCGGTTAATACAATTATAGCATGAACAATAGACAATTATCATGAACAAGGAAATACAATAATAACCATTTTATCATTGCCTCTAGGGCATATTTCCAACAGTCTCCCACTTGCACTAGGGTCAATAATCTAGTTCACATCACTATGTGATTGTAATGAATCCAACACCAATGGGGTATGTTCATATCTTGCTTGTGAGAGAGGTTTATCAGTCAATGGGTCTGAACCTTTCAGATCCATGTGTGCTTTACAAATCTCTATGTCATCTTGTAGATTCCGCTACCACGCGCTACTTGGAGCTACTCCAAATAACTGGTATACTATACAAATCCGGTTTACTCCTTAGAGTCATCTGGATTAGTGTCAAAGTTTGCATCGGCGTAACCCTTTACGACGAACTCTTTTACCACCTCCATAATCGAGAAAATTCCTTAATCCACTAGTTACTAAGGATAAGTTCGACCGCTTTCATGTGATCCATTCCTAGATCACTCTTGTACCCCTTGACTGACTCATGGCAAGGCACACTTCAGGTGCAATACACAGCAGAGCATACTATAGAGCCTACGTCTAAAGCATAGGGGACGACCTTCGTCCTTTCTTTCTCTTCTGTCGTGGTCAGGTCTTGAGTCTTACTCAATACTCACACCCTGTAACACAGCCAAGAACTCCTTCTTTGCTGATCTATTTTGAACTCCTTCAGAATCTTGTCACAGTATGTATTCATTTGAAAGTACTATTAAGCGTTTTTGATCTATCCTTCTAGATCTTGATGCTCAATGTTCAAGTAGCTTAATCCAGGTTTTCCATCGAAAAACACTTTTCAAATAACCCTGCATGCTTTCCAGAAATTCTACATCATTTTTGACCAACAATATGTTAACAACATATACTCATCAAAAACTCTATAGTGCTCCCACTCACTTCTTTGGTAATACAAGTTTCTCATAAACTTTGTACAAACCCAAAATCTTTGATCATCTCATCAAAGCGTACATTCCTATTCCAAGATTCTTACTCCAGTCCTTAGAAGGATTGCTGGAGCTTTGCATACTTGTTAGAATCTTTTAGGATTGACAAAACCTTCTAGTTGTATCACATACAACCTTTCCTCAAGAAAAACGTCGAGGAAACAATGTTTTGACATCCTTTCTGCAAGATTTCATAAATAATGCAGTAACTGCTAACATAATTCCAACAGACTCTTAGCATCGCTACGAGTGAGAAAGTCTCATCGTAGTCAACTCATTGAACTTGTCGGGAAACATCTTAACGACAAGTCGAGCTTTCTTAATGGTGACACTTACCATCATTTTCTGTCTTCCTTTTAAAATCCATCTGCACCTAACAGGCTTACGACCATCAACTAGTTCTTTCAAAGTCTATACTTTTTTATACATGGATCCTCTCTCGGATTTTATGGCCTCGAGCCATTCGTCGGAATCCGGGCCCACCATCGCTTCTCCATAGCTCGTAGGTTCATTGTTGTCTAGCAACATGACTTCCAAGACAGGATTACGTACCACTCTGAAGTAGTACACATCCTTGTCGACCTATGAGGTTTGGTAGTGAATTGATCCGAAGTTTCATGATCACTATCATAAGCTTCCATTTCAATTGGTGTAGTTGCCACAGGAACAACTTCTTGTGCCCTGCTACACATTAGTTGAAGTGACGGTTCAATAACCTCATCAAGTCTCCACCATCCTCCCACTCAATTCTTTCAAGAGAAACTTTTCCTCGAGAAAGGACCCGTTTCTAGAAACAATCACTTTTGCTTCCGGATCTGAAATAGGAGGTATACCCAACTATTTTTGGGTATTCTATGAAGATGCGTTTATCCGCTTTGGGTTCGAGCTTATGTGACTGAAACTTTTTCACATAAGCATCGCAGCCCCAAACTTTTAAGAAACGACAACATAGGTTTCTCTAAACCATAGTTCATACGACGTCGTCTCAACGGAATTGTGTGGTGCCCTATTTAAAGTGAATGCGGTTGTCTCTAATGCCTAATCCATGAACGATAGTGGTAATTCGATAAGAGACATCATGGTATGCACCATATCCAATAGGGTGCAGTTATGATGTCCGGACACACTATCACACTATGGTGGTCCAGGCAGTATTAGTTGTGAAACAATTTCCACAATGTCTTAATTGTGTGCCAAACTTGTAACTCATATATTCATCTCTATGATCATATCATAGACATTTTATCATCTTGTCACGACGATCTTCAACTTCACTTTGAAATTACTTAAACTTTCAATAATTCAGACTTATGTTTCATCAAGTAAATATACTCAGCATCTACTCAAATCATCTGTGAAGTAAGAACATAACGATATCCACTGCGTGCCTCAGCACTTATTGGACTGCATACATCAAAATGTATTACTTCCAACAAGTTGCTTTCTTGTTCCATCTTACTGAAAACGAGGCCTTTTAGTCATCTTGCCCATGTGGTATGATTTGCATGTCTCAAATGATTCAAAATCAAGTGAGTCCAAACGATCCATCTACATGGAGTTTCTTCATGCATATCTACCAATAGACATGGTTCGCATGTCTCAGTGTTTTCAGAACGAGTGAGTCCAAATATCCATCAACATGGAGCTTCTTCATGCGTTTTATACCAATATGAATCAAATGGAAGTGCCACAAGTATGTGGTACTATCATTACTATCTTACATCTTTTGGCATGAACATGTGTATCACTATGATCGAGATTCAATGAACCATTCATTTTAGGTGCAAGACCATTGAAGGTATTATTCAAATAAACAGAGTAACCATTATTCTCCTTAGATGAATAACCGTATTGCGATAAGCATAATCCATTCATGTCTATGCTCAACGCAAACACAAAATAACAATTATTTAGGTTTAAAACCAATCTCGATGGTAGAGGGAGCATGCGATGCTTGATCATATCAACCTTGGAAACACTTCCAACACATATCGTCATCTCACCTTCAGCTAGTCTCCGTTTATTCCATTGCCTTTTATTTCGAGTTACTAACACTTAGCAACTGAACCGGTATTTTAATACCCTGGTGCTACTAGGAGTACTAGTAAAGTACACATTAATATAACATATATCCAAAATACTTCTGTCGACCTTGCCAGCCTTCTCATCTACCAAGTATCTAGGGTAATTCTGCTTCAGTGACCGTTCCCCTTATTACAGAAGCACTTAGTATTGGGTTTGGTTCAACCTTGGGTTTCTTCACTAGAGCAGCAACTGATTTGCCGTCTCATGAAGTATCCCTTCTTTCCCTTGCCCTTCTTGAAACTAGTGGTTTAACCATCAATAATTGATGCTCGTACTTGATTTCTACTTTCGCGGTGTCAAACATCACGAGATGCTCAAGGATCATCATGTCTATCCCTGATATGTTACAGTTCATCATGAAGCTCCAATAGCTTGGTGGCAGTGACTATGGAGAATCATCACTATCTCATCTGGAAGATTAACTCCCACTCGATTCAAGCGATTGTAGTACTCAGACAATCTGAGCACATGCTCAACGATTGAGCTTTTCTCCCTTACTTTGCAGGCTTAAGAAACTTGTCAGAAGTCTCATACCTCTTGACGTGGGCACTAGTCTGAAATCCCAATTTCAGTCTTTGGAACATCTCATATGTTCTCCGACGTTTCAAAAACCGTCTTTGGTGCCACAATTCTAAACCGTTAGCATTACACACTGAATTATTACGTAGTCATCAAAACGTGTATGGCAAATGTTTCCCAACATCTACAGACGACGCTCGAGGATCAACACACTGAGCGGTGCATTAAGGACATAATCCTTCTGTGCAGCAATGAGGACAATCCTCAGTTTACGGACCCAGTCCGCATTGCTACTGTCAACTCTCAACTAAATTTTCTCTAGGAACATATCTAAAACAGTAGAACTATAGCACAAGCTACGACATAATTTGCAAAGATCTGTTGACTATGTTCATGATAATTAAGTTCATCTAATCAAATTATTTAATGAACTCCCACTTAGGTAGACATCCCTCTAGTCATCTAAGTGATACATGATCCGAGTCAACTAGGCCGTGTCCGATCATCACGTGAGACGGACTAGTCATTATCGGTGGACATCTTCATGTTGATCGTATCTTCTATACGACTCATGTTCGACCTTTCGGTCTTCCGTCTTCCGAGGCCATGTCTGTACATGCTAGACTCATCAAGTCAACCTAAGTGTATTGCGTGTGTAAATCTGGCTTACACCCGTTGTATGCGAATGTTAGAACCTATCACACCCGATCATCACGTGGTGCTTCGGAACAACGGACCTTAGCAACGATGCACAGTTAGGGGGAACACTTTCTTGAAATTATGGCGAGGGATCATCTTATTTATGCTACCGTCGTTCTAAGCAAATAAGATGTAAAACATGATAAACATCACATGCAATCAAATAGTGACATGATATGGCCAATATCATTTTGCTCCTTTTGACCTCCATCTTTGGGGCGCCATGATCATCATTGTCACCGGCATGATGCCATGACCTCCATCATCATGATGTCCATCATCGTGTCTTCATGAAGTTGTCTCGTCAACTATTACTTCTACTACTATGGCTAATGGTTAGCAATAAAGTAAAGTAATTACATGGCGTTTATGTTGACACGCAGGTCATAAATAAATTAAGACAACTCCTATGGCTCCTACCGGTTGTCATACTCATCGACATGCAAGTCGTGTTTCCTATGAAAAGAACATGATCAATCTCATACATCACATATATAATTCATCACATCCTTTTGGCCATATCACATCACACGACATATGCTGCAAATACAAGTTAGACGTCCTCTAATTGTTGTTGCAAGTTTTTACGTGGCTGCTATAGGTTTCTAGCAAGAACGTTTCTTACCTACGCCAAAACCACAACGTGATATGCCAATTTATATTTACCCTTCATAAGGACCCTTTTCATCGAATCCGATCCGACTAAAGTGGGAGAGACACACACCCGCTAGCCACCTTATGCAACTAGTGCATGTCAGTCGGTGGAACCAGTCTCACGTAAGCGTACGTGTAAGGTAGGTCCGGGCCGCTTCATCCCACGATGCCGCCGAATCAAGATAAGACTAGTAACGGCACGTAAATTGACAAAATCGACGCCCACAACAACTTGTGTTCTACTCGTGCATAGAAACTACGCATAGACCTAGCTCATGATGCCACTGTTGGGGATCATAGCAGAAATTCAAGACTTTTCCTATGTGTCACCAAAATCAATCTATGGAGTAATCTAGCAACGAGGGGAAAGGGGAGTGCATCTACATAACCTTGTAGATCGCTAAGAGGAAGCGTTGCGAGAACACGGATGAATGAGTCGTACTTGTAGCGATTCAGATCGCGGTTGATTCCGATCTTGTCAGGACCCCGACTCGATGTCACATCGATCTAGCCGGTAACACCTCATATCACTTTGCGGCCTCACGCACGGTATCCCCACGGGTGTCGCCTTACCTTTGCCCGGGACCGTTTGTGCCTTTTGGCTCACGTATATGATAGTGTCGCTAGCATCCATATGATAAAGAGCCCGGGCTGACATGACTAGTCGTAAACCCAAAGTGGCACAGACTTACAGGGACAGGCATCCATGACCCAGCTTCGAATGTGTCGGTCATCAGCAAGTGGGTCCGGGCTGTAGCACTGGGCTAGCAGGACTCCGGTAAACCGGGCTGTAGCGGGCTAACAGGACTCCGGTACTCAAAGCGTGACATTTCCCCGAAGGGACAGACACAGGAACGAAGAAGGACACATGCCGGCCAGCCTAAGTGTTCCAGAGCAGTAGCAAGCTACCATGGCTCAGCGGTAACACTAGGAGACATTTCCCGGTAAGAGAGGCTACTAAAGATAAACAATTAGATAGTCAGATCCCACACATACCAAGCATTTCAATCATACACACAATATGCTCGATATGTGCAAATACAACGAAGCATCACAACATGACTCTACGACACAAGTACTTTATTTAAGGCTCAGGGAGCCATACATAACATACACAAAGGTACGGGTCTCACGACCCAACATACAAGTCATACAGTCATACAAACCAGCAGCGGAAGTAACTTGTCTGAGTACAGACAACTAGTAAAATAAAAGAGGCTTGGAAAGCCTAGCTATACTACGTGGTCCTTCACAAGCTCAGGGTCACCACCTGGGTCTTTAGCCTACTCGTTGATGTCAACGTCTACATAGAACCCATCAGAAGGGGTTGCAGCGTCTTCTGTAAAAATGTAGATTATAGCAACATGAGTACAAGGGTACTCAGCAAGACTTACATCAGATCCTACATACATGCATGTTATCAAGAAGGGTTGGTGGAGTTATTGCAGCAAGCCAGCTTTGACTCTTGGCTAGGCTATCCTACGATACTCCAACTTGAAATGGTTTTGCACACACGAGTCCACTACTCACCAATTCAATACACTACCGAGGATCCGCCTCCGTCTTCCTATGGAAGAGCCATCCTCGGCACTCACACTTATCTTGAGGCTTTTAGCAGTTTCCATTTACTTGTCTATGAATTGTATAGGCAACCAAGTAGTCCTTTACCGCGGACGCGGCTATTCGAATAGATTATGATAACCCTGCAGGGGTGTACTTCTTCATACATGTTTCCACCACTTAGCGTCTGCACACGACATGTGCTCGGCAGACTTCAAGCGAAAGCCGACGTGGGTGTAGACCACGACCTACCTAAACACTTAAGCCTCTAGTCCAGGTTTATCGCCTATTCAGGTTCCATCCGCAGGGAGTCCGGCCGAGGTTTCCCATACGGCCCCGAACGATGTGAACAGGGTTCCCGAGATACCTAACGGGTACTCGGTACACCCGGCCACGTACCTACCGCATCACAGCCCACCCCTACGGTCAGCGCTATCCACGGCCTCCAGTAGGCTACAAACACCAGAAACTACTTGCAACTCCTGGACAGAGAGCTAGGGTGAATAAGAAGTCGAGCGGGGTCGTATTTCAGGGCCCAATGCATGGTAGTAGCTGTGTCTTAAATCACACATACAGATCTCAGTGCTTAAGGTTGGCTTCAATGAAACAACCCACCATGTACTCCTACATGGCCTCTCATCGATACCTTTACCAAATCGTGTTCACCACACAACTCTCATTACCGACATAATCATTTCACTCTAGCCCATCACCCAGATGAACCAGACCTGACACGACTCTAAGCATAGCAGGCATAGCAAGGTAGGAACAACACATACATAGGGCTCAATCAACTCCTACACATGCTAGTGGGTTTCATCTAGTTACTGTGGCAATGACAGGTCATGCAGAGGAAATGGGTTCAACTACCATAGCACACAGCAGTTTGAATCGCGTTGTCTTAATGCAGTAAAAGAGAGCAGGAGCGAGAACATGGGATTGTATCGATATGATCAAATGGTTGGTTGCTTGCCTGATGGTTCGATGCACTGATACGGTTCTTCGTTAGGGTAATCACGGTACTCCTCGGAGGCAGAACCTGTCGCAAAGGACACCGATACACAACCATCACCAAACAATGTGCAACAATATGATGCATGCATGAAACATAGCAATATGAGTGTGTTGGGCTAATGCAACTAAAACCAGAAGGGTTTGAACAAATTTGAATCATAGATTCAAATTTCAAACTCAAACATGGCCTTTTAAAGTGCTTTTCCTTGTTCTGCTTAGAACATCAATTTAACTTGTTTAATCATGCATGAAAATAGTACAGATGGATAGATTGGATTTTTCTGATCATTTTTCATATATAATTTGTCCAATTTGGAGTTACAGAATAAAAGTTATGAATTTTTGAAGTTTAAATTATATTCTGGAATTTCCTGATTTAAATTAAATCCAGAAATATAATTATTGCGCCAGCATGACGTCAGCATGACGTCAGTGGTCAACTGCGGCTGGCTGAGGTCAAACCTGACGTGTGGGGCCCACACGTCAGTGACAGGGGGGTTAAACAGGGTTAAATTAATCCTAATTACTAATTAGTGGCGCTGGGGCCCACTAGTCAGTGTCAGGGGGTTAACTAACAGTGGTTAGCGCTAATCCTAATTAGCTACAGGGCTGGGCCCACCTGTCAGGGACTCAGGGGGGTCCTGCCGTGGTCAAAGTGGGTCAAACCCACCGGCGACGTGACGCCGGCGAGGCCCGAGACGGCGGCGCGATGCGGGATCGCGCTACAGGGCACGGGCGAGGCCGTTCTTGGGCTCGTTGGAGAGCTCTTGCTCCCGCGCGTCGAACGGTGGTGGTGGCCGAGCCTGGGGTGGCCGGTACCGTTGACGGCGAGCTCGTGAGCGGCGGCCGGAGTTCGGGTGCGGTCGGAGTCGGCGTTGCAGGGTGTTTGGGGAGGCGTTGGTGCGTGCTGCGTGCTCCTAGTGAGGCGTGGAGCACGATAGTGTGCTCGGTTGGGCGCTACGGTGACCGTGGCCACGACGGCGACATCGCCGGCGGCGTGGAGCTCTCGGCCAAGGTGGGGCTAAGGCCTAGAGGTCGAAAGAGACCAGGGGAGAAGGGGGAAACGACTCGGGGGCTCACCGCGGTTGCAGTGGGCGTCGAAGCGGGCTCGGAGACGCGCTGGAGACGGCGAATTCGACGGCGATGATGGTCGGAGCCCGAAGAGGGGAACGGCGACGTGGCGGCGATGCAGGGCTTCAGGAGGCCCGTGGAGCGGTGGGGAGGAAGAGGGGGTTGTGGCGGAGCTTCTGAGCTAGTCGGGGGAGCGAGGGGTGGCCGGAGACGGCTGCTATGGCGAACGGCGGCGACGGTGGTGTTCGGTCGTGTGTGAGAGAGAGCGAGGGAGAGGAGGGGAGAGCCGAGGGCGAGTGAGAGAGAGCAGGGGGGGAGGCGTGGCATCGTCCGGGGCATCGAGCGAGGAGGGGAGGGCAGGCAAGCAGGGAGAGAGGTGGCGTGGCGCGGTGGCGCGCGCGCGCGCCGGCCACACTCCCCTCCCTCTGTCGAGGACGAAGACGACAGAGGAGGGAGGTGGGCTGGGCCGGCTGCTGGCTGGGCCGGCCAGCTGGCTGGGCTGCACAGGGAGGAGCCCAGGTAAGCTTCTCGCTTTTATTTTTTTCTGTTTTTCTAATTTCTGACATTTGTTTTGATTTAAATAATATATTAAATCATTTATTTAACTTATGCCAATTTTTGCAGGGGCTAGATATATTATTTCAGAGCTCCTTTATAAATGGCATAATATTTGGACATATATTAATATATATAATTAATATATTTCCAAAGCAAATATTTATGCATTAATTCCAAATGCCCAAAATAAATACCTATGAGCTCTTAAAAATATTGGTTTGATTATTATCTCTGTCCAATATTTTCAGAGAGCAACATGAGCATTTTCTTGGACCCTTTTGGAGAAATTTTTATTTGGGTCATTTTCAAAATGATTCTGAGGGTTTCACAAATCCCCAATTCAAATTAAATGGAATTTTAAACATGATGCACACACTCTGATGCATGACTAGCTAGGGTGTGACAACTCACCCCCACTCAAAAGAATCTCGTCCCGAGATTTGGGTTCCTCCGGGAAGAAGGCGGGGTACTCGAGTCGAAGACGATCCTCCCTTTCCCAAGTTGCTTCATCCTCAGAATGGTGCGACCATTGTACTTTGAGGAACTTGATGTTCTGACGTCGGGTGATACGCTCGGCCTGATCGAGGATACGAATGGGGTACTCTCGATATGTAAGATTATCTTGGAGATCAAGCGTTTCGTGGTCCACTTCACGGATAGGATCCGAGAAGCAACGCCTGAGTTGAGAAACATGGAAGACATCGTGGACTCTGGAGAGATGCGGAGGTAGTTCCAGCTGGTAGGCAACTTCTCCTTGTTTGGCGAGAATGCGAAAAGGTCCAATGTAACGAGGAGCCAATTTGCCTTTGATACCGAAACGATGGGTTCCCTTCAGAGGGGTGACCCGAAGATAAGCCTTCTCGTCAACCTCGAAAGTCATAGCCTTATGCTTTCGGTCATATTGACTCTTTTGACGGGATTGGGCTGTTTTCAACTTTTCACGAACAATACGAACTTGATCTTCTGCTTCCTGAATCATATCCGGGCCAAAGAATTGTCTTTCCCCGGTCTCTGACCAGTTAAGGGGTGTTCGACACCGTCGTCCATAGAGAACTTCAAAAGGGGCTTTACCCAAGCTAGATTGATAGCTGTTGTTGTAAGCGAATTCGGCAAATGGAAGGCACTTCTCCCAGTCCATTCCGAATGAGATAACACAGGCTCGAAGCATGTCTTCTAGAATCTGGTTGACGCGTTCCACTTGACCACTCGACTGAGGGTGGAAGGCGGTGCTAAAGGAGAGACGAGTTCCCATAGCATTTTGGAAACTTTCCCAAAATCGAGAGGTGAAAAGACTTCCTCGATCCGAGTTAATTTCCATAGGAACACCATGGAGGGACACTATTCGGGAGATGTATAAGTCTGCCAGCTGACTAGCGGTTATACTCTCACGAACAGGTAAGAAATGGGCTACTTTGGAAAGGCGATCGACCACGACGAAAATAGCATTATTCCCTCTCTTGGTCCTGGGCAAACCGGTAATGAAATCCATACCAATTTTATCCCATTTCCATTCAGGAATAGCTAGGGGTTGAAGGGTGCCAGCAGGCCGTTGATGCTTTGCTTTTACACGACGACAGACGTCGCAATTAGCAATATACTGAGCAATTTCTCTCTTCATCCTAGTCCACCAGAACCTCTGGCGTAGGTCCTGATACATCTTAGTACTACCGGGATGAATGGTGAGAGGAGATTCATGAGCCTCCTTAAGGATCAACTGCCGTAGATGCTGGTTCTTGGGAACCACTAGACGGTTCTCAAAGTACACAACACCATGATCATTTGTGGAGAAACAACTAGCACCTCCGCTAGCAATGTTCTCCTTGATCTTAGCTATTCCCTTATCTCGCTTCTGGGCAGCAATGATTTGATCCGTAAGAGTAGGTTTGGCCACCAAGGTGGAAAGAAATCCTTGAGGAACAATGTGAAGGTTCAGCTTCCGAAATTCCTCATGGAGAAGCGGTTGACTTTGTTGTAACATCAGGTTGTTACAATAAGATTTACGACTTAGCGCATCAGCCATGACGTTGGCTTTCCCTGGGGTGTAGGTTATTCCTAAGTCGAAATCTGTGATCAACTCGACCCAACGTCTTTGCCTGAGATTCAAATCGGGTTGGGTGAAGATGTACTTCAGACTTTGGTGATCAGTGAATATTTCGCAACGATTACCGAGGAGGTAATGTCGCCAGGTTTTAAGTGCATAGACTACGGCTGCAAGATCTAGATCATGAGTAGGATAATTCTCCTCATGTGGGTGCAATTGCCGTGAAGCGTAGGCAATTACGTGTCGATCTTGCATGAGAATGCAACCTAGTCCTTGTCGCGAGGCGTCGCAGTAGATAACAAAGTCCTTGGAGAAGTCTGGCGGTACCAGTACGGGAGCAGAAGTCAGGCGTCTTTTCAGTTCCTGAAAGCTGTGCTCACATTGTGGAGTCCACTCGAACTTCTTATCTTTCTTGAGGAGTTCGGTTAGAGGTTTAGCAACTTTGGAGAAGTTCTCGACAAAGCGACGACAATAGCTCGCTAAGCCAAGAAAGCTCCGAACTTGCTTGACCGATTCAGGTGGAGTCCAATTAAGGACGGCTTGAACTCGCTCAGGGTTAACAGCAATACCTTTACCAGATATTACATGACCCAGATAGGTCACTTCTGGCAACCAGAATTCACATTTAGAAAATTTGGCATAAAGGCGATGCTCTCGAAGTTTCTGCAACACTAGCCTTAGATGTTCGGCATGTTCTTCCTCGTTCTTGGAGTAGATGAGTATATCATCGAGGTAAACTACGACGAATTTATCCAAATACTCCATGAAGATTGAGTTCATTAACCGAGAAAAGGTGGCTGGAGCGTTGGTTAAACCGAAGGACATGACGGTGTACTCGTATTGGCCATAACGAGTAACAAAGGCCATTTTAGGAATGTCCCCATTTCTGATTTTTATTTGATGGTAGCCCAACCTCAAATCCATCTTGGAGAAGACTGAGGATCCAACGAGCTGATCGTACAGGTCATTGATCCTGGGAAGCGGATATTTGTTCTTGATTGTGACCAAATTGACAGGTCGGTAATCTACAACCATTCGGTCCGTACCATCCTTCTTCTTGACGAAAAGGACGGGGCAAGCCCACGGAGATGAGCTAGGTCGGATGAAACCCTTTTTCAAGGACTCATCGAGTTGTTTCTTAAGCTCGGCTAGTTCTAGGGGTGCCGTCTTATAAGGTCTTCTAGCAATCGGAACGGTTCCTGGAATGAGGTCTATTACAAACTCAACATCCCTGTCAGGTGGAACACCTGGCAATTCCTCTGGAAAGACATCCGGGAAGTCACGGACTACCGGAACATCCTCAAGGTCTGGCAAAGGGCTGGCGTTAAGAGAATATAATTGTCGCTTGGCTATTCGGGTCAAGACATTGACTATCTTCCCCGAAGGATGGGTGAGTTGAACAGTCCTAGAAAAGCAATCAATTTGGGCATGATGAGCTGACATCCAGTCCATACCCAAAATGATATTAATATCTGAAAATTTAAGGGCTATCAACGATGCAAGGAAAACAAGTCTGTCGACTTGGATTTCATTTCCATAACTTACCCTAGAGGTCTGCCATCTAGACCCGGGAGTAGAAATTTCCATAGTGGATGGCATGTCACAGAATGCAACGTTATGCAAACGAGCATAGTTCTCGGATATAAATGAATGAGAGGCTCCTGTATCGAAAAGAACAGATGCCGGGTGGCAGTTAACAGGAAGCGTACCGAGAACGATGTTGGGATCCTCTTGAGCTTCTTCGGCAGAGATACAGTTGACATGGCCACGTGAAGCGGTGACCGGTTTGGCGTGGAATATTTTTCCTGTCGGCTTGCCACGGCCAACAGCTTTAGCAGACTGGTTGGGGTTGGTCTGGGGACACTCACGCATATAGTGACCAGATTCCCCACACTTGAAACAAGTCACGGAACTGGTACGTGGAGGAGCATTGTTGGTTGGACCCCCATAGGGCTTGGCCGGTGCAGACTGTTGAACAGGGCGAGGCGCCTGGAAAGATGGCCTCGGTGTGAACCTGGGTGGCAGGGCGGTGTTGGGCACCCACACGCGGCGCTTCTGAGGACCAGCACCGGATGAGGAACCCATATCACGGCCATGCTTGCGTGTTGCATCATAGTCAGTCTGACCAGTTTCAGCACTGATGGCTTTGTTGACAAGTTTCTGAAAAGATGTGCACTCATGCAGACGGAGGTCACGGCGAAGCTCAGGACTAAGGCCCTTACGGAACCTTGCTTGCTTCTTGGCGTCAGTAGAAACTTCCTCGGTTGCATATCGTGCGAGATTACAGAACTCCCTACTGTAAACATCCACAGAAAGTCGGCCTTGGGTGAAACTGCAAAATTCTTCACGTTTACGGTCCATGAGACCCTCCGGAATGTGATGTTCAGGGAAAGCCTCGCTGAATTCAGCCCAAGTAGTGACATGGCCAGCTGGGCGCATAGCTCCATAATTCTCCCACCATAGACTGGCGGGGCCTTCAAGATGATATGCAGCAAAGGTGACCTTGTCAGCCTCCGCTACCAGCGCGGAATGCAGTTTGTGAGCAATACTGCGAAGCCAGTCATCAGCGTCGAGAGGCTCGACGGAGTGGTGGAACGTGGGTGGATGTAATTTGATGAAATCACTGAGTGACACCACATTAGTCCTCTGATGGTGTGCCATGTTCTGTTCAATACTCTCTAACAAACGGTTGGTCTCCCGCTTGTTTCTCTCAGCTTCCATCATAACCTCGGCTAGTGAAGGAGGATGAGGCAGATTTGCATCCCTGGCTTCACTGCCTTCGGCCTGCTCTTGATAAGCAGGGTTAGCGCGCGTGTTGACCATGCTAGGTAGACAAGACAATGATTTAGTCAGAATGATAAAATTCCGACATAGGATACAGAATGTAAGGAATAATTCGGAATGCAAGATGATCATCCGTATGACATGGTAAATACAGAAACTGCTTCTTTATTCCATCGTCATACACACCATACAGGGTTTAGTACAAGACCAAACAAAGTACTATTACGGTGAAAGAGGATTACATCTCATCGGAGGCATTCCAAGCTCCTATACATTATTTTTCTACACCTCCGGAAGGAGTACAAACTAGGTCATATCCCACGAGTCACGCGGGACGATAGACGACACAGCTAGTGCGAACTAGTGATACTACCACTAACTCAGACCGATCCGTAGTAGTCCTCGTAGAAGTCACCTCCATAGCCTGGAAGCTCAACATGATCATCCGGAAACAGACGATCTCGCGGAGCTTGTGGACCATAGGGGCTAGGATGAGGTCTTGGACCAACAGACGGTGGCCTGCGGGGCCCGCGAGGTGGGGTGATGCCTCCTACATCACGCCAAACCATCACGTTTGGCAGAGCAGATCTCACAGGATAGAGATCGCGCATATCCGAACATCCAGCTTGCACCGCCGGTGCGAACCGAGTCAATGTGGCCCAATGATCAGCACGGGTATTGAAGAGCTCTAACCTCAAGGCCCGATTTTCACGGTCCTTATCCTCGAGCATCTCAGCAGTGGTGCGAGTCCGTGAATCCTCCTGGGTGGGGTCAGCATAGATAGCCTGGAGATACCCTTGTGCTCCCGGAAGTGATCCTGGCATATACCAGAAATCAGAGTCCCGAAATAGACCAGATCTGACTCGCATAATGGTCATCATAGAGTAGGCGGCGTCCTGCACAGCCATCTCAATAGTAACCCCGAGTCCATAGGAGCAGTGAAGAGGCTCGGTGGATCTAGGATAAGATGGAAATATCCTGACAGTGCAGAGATACTGGCTTTGATTAAAGTCTCGGAATTGCTCTTCGACCGTGTACTCAGGATACCAGCGGTATCCAGCCTCAGTCATTACCCTGACCAACTTGGCAGTATGGCCGGGTACATCTAGGCATCGAGTCAGGCGAACCACTTGATTGAGGTCACGAGTGGCCATCTGAAAGCACAATCATAATGCAAAGGCATTAGAATTTCTAGCAAAATTTCGGCAGCATAACAGCTGTAAATGCTCAAGAAGGATTTTGAGACATTTGACAAAGGATTTCGTACGCACTCAACATCATCATATCAAAGTTCTGAATCCATTCTAACAACATAATGTGGTAGTAGAACTGAACTAGGCTTGTATCCATCAAACTTATAAGGTACTACAGATTTGTAACACGTGATCCTGATAGAGAGAATAGATCCTAATTCCTTAACCCCCGGTGGAAGAATGGACTGACTCAGATCAGAATGTCATGAGATAAAGGAGTAAAAAGAGCCTTACGTTCCATCCCACAATCAATTCCCCTACATATAACTAAAGAATTTCTAGACTCAACATCGACCAGTTTGGCTTGGAGAACCTACAGGCAGTCCGGCTCTGATGCCAACGCTGTCAGGACCCCGACTCGATGTCACATCGATCTAGCCGGTAACACCTCACATCACTTTGCGGCCTCACGCACGGTATCCCCACGGGTGTCGCCTTACCTTTGCCCGGGACCGTTTGCGCCTTTTGGCTCATGTATATGATAGTGTCGCTAGCATCCATATGATAAAGAGCCCGGGCTGACATGACTAGTCGTAAACCCAAAGTGGCACAGACTTATAGGGACAGGCATCCATGACCCAGCTTCGAACGTGTCGGTCATCAGCAAGTGGGTCCGGGCTGTAGCACTGGGCTAGCAGGACTCCGGTAAACCGGGCTGTAGCGGGCTAACAGGACTCCGGTACTCAAAGCGTGACATTTCCCCGAAGGGACAGACACAGGAACGAAGAAGGACACATGCCGGCCAGCCTAAGTGTTCCAGAGCAGTAGCAAGCTACCATGGCTCAGCGGTAACACTACGAGACATTTCCCGGTAAGAGAGGCTACTAAAGATAAACAACTAGATAGTCAGATCCCACACATACCAAGCATTTCAATCATACACACAATATGCTCGATATGTGCAAATACAACGAAGCATCACAACATGACTCTACGACACAAGTACTTTATTTAAGGCTCAGGGAGCCATACATAACATACACAAAGGTACGGGTCTCACGACCCAACATACAAGTCATACAGTCATACAAACCAGCAGCGGAAGTAACTTGTCTGAGTACAGACAACTAGTAAAATAAAAGAGGCTTGGAAAGCCTAGCTATACTACGTGGTCCTTCACAAGCTCAGGGTCACCACCTGGGTCTTTAGCCTACTCGTTGATGTCAACGTCTACATAGAACCCATCAGAAGGGGTTGCAGCGTCTTCTGTAAAAATGTAGATTATAACAACATGAGTACAAAGGTACTCAGCAAGACTTACATCAGATCCTACATACATGCATGTTATCAAGAAGGGTTGGTGGAGTTATTGCAGCAAGCCAGCTTTGACTCTTGGCTAGGCTATCCTACGATACTCCAACTTGAAATGGTTTTGCGCACACGAGTCCACTACTCACCAATTCAATACACTACCGAGGATCCGCCTCCGTCTTCCTACGGAAGAGCCATCCTCGGCACTCACACTTATCTTGAGGCTTTTAGTAGTTTCCATTTACTTGTCTATGAACTGTATAGGCAACCAAGTAGTCCTTTACCGCGGACGCGGCTATTCAAATAGATTATGATAACCCTGCAGGGGTGTACTTCTTCATACATGTTTCCACCACTTAGCGTCTGCACACGACATGTGCTCGGCAGACTTCAAGCGAAAGCCGACGTGGGTGTAGACCACGACCTACCTAAACACTTAAGCCTCTAGTCCAGGTTTATCGCCTATTCAGGTTCCATCCGCAGGGAGTCCGGCCGAGGTTTCCCATACGGCCCCGAACGATGTGAACAGGGTTCCCGAGATACCTAACGGGTATTCGGTACACCCGGCCACGTACCTACCGCATCATAGCCCACCCCTACGGTCAGCGCTGTCCACGGCCTCCAGTAGGCTACAAACACCAGAAACTACTTGCAACTCCTGGACAGAGAGCTAGGGTGAATAAGAAGTCGAGCGGGGTCGTATTTCAGGGCCCAATGCATGGTAGTAGCTGTGTCTTAAATCACACAGACAGATCTCAGTGCTTAAGGTCGGCTTCAATGAAACAACCCACCATGTACTCCTACATGGCCTCTCATCGATACCTTTACCAAATCGTGTTCACCACACCACTCTCATTACCGACATAATCATTTCACTCTAGCCCATCACCCAGATGAACCAGACCTGACACGACTCTAAGCATAGCAGGCATAGCAAGGTAGGAACAACACATACATAGGGCTCAATCAACTCCTACACATGCTAGTGGGTTTCATCTAGTTACTGTGGCAATGACAGGTCATGCAGAGGAAATGGGTTCAACTACCGTAGCACACAGCAGTTTGAATCGCGTTGTCTTAATGCAGTAAAAGAGAGCAGGAGCGAGAACATGGGATTGTATCGATATGATCAAATGGTTGGTTGCTTGCCTGATGGTTCGATGCACTGATACGGTTCTTCATTAGGGTAATCACGGTACTCCTCGGAGGCAGAACCTGTCGCAAAGGACACCGATACACAACCATCACCAAACAATGTGCAACAATATGATGCATGCATGAAACATAGCAATATGAGTGTGTTGGGCTAATGCAACTAAAACCAGAAGGGTTTGAACAAATTTGAATCATAGATTCAAATTTCAAACTCAAACATGGCCTTTTAAAGTGCTTTTCCTTGTTCTGCTTAGAAAATCAATTTAACTTGTTTAATCATGCATGAAAATAGTACAGATGGATAGATTGGATTTTTCTGATCATTTTTCATATATAATTTGTCCAATTTGGAGTTACAGAATAAAAGTTATGAATTTTTGAAGTTTAAATTATATTCTGGAATTTCCTGATTTAAATTAAATCCAGAAATATAATTATTGCGCCAGCATGACGTCAGCATGACGTCAGTGGTCAACTGCGGCTGGCTGAGGTCAAACCTGACGTGTGGGGCCCACACGTCAGTGACAGGGGGGGTTAAACAGGGTTAAATTAATCCTAATTACTAATTAGTGGCGCTGGGGCCCACTAGTCAGTGTCAGGGGGTTAACTAACAGTGGTTAGCGCTAATCCTAATTAGCTACAGGGCTGGGCCCACCTGTCAGGGACTCAGGGGGGTCCTGCCGTGGTCAAAGTGGGTCAAACCCACCGGCGACGTGACGCCGGCGAGGCCCGAGACGGCGGCGCGATGCGGGATCGCGCTACAGGGCACGGGCGAGGCCGTTCTTGGGCTCGTTGGAGAGCTCTTGCTCCCGCGCGTCGAACGGTGGTGGTGGCCGAGCCTGGGGTGGCCGGTACCGTCGACGGCGAGCTCGTGAGCGGCGGCCGGAGTTCGGGTGCGGTCGGAGTCGGCGTTGCAGGGTGTTTGGGGAGGCGTTGGTGCGTGCTGCGTGCTCCTAGTGAGGCGTGGAGCACGATAGTGTGCTCGGTTGGGCGCTACGGTGATCGTGGCCACGACGGCGACATCGCCGGCGGCGTGGAGCTCTCGGCCAAGGTGGGGCTAAGGCCTAGAGGTCGAAAGAGACCAGGGGAGAAGGGGGAAACGACTCGGGGGCTCACCGCGGTTGCAGTGGGCGTCGAAGCGGGCTCGGAGACGCGCTGGAGACGGCGAATTCGACGGCGATGATGGTCGGAGCCCGAAGAGGGGAACGGCGACGTGGCGGCGATGCAGGGCTTCCGGAGGCCCGTGGAGCGGTGGGGAGGAAGAGGGGGTTGTGGCGGAGCTTCTGAGCTAGTCGGGGGAGCGAGGGGTGGCCGGAGACGGCTGCTATGGCGAACGGCGGCGACGGTGGTGTTCGGCCGTGTGAGAGAGAGAGCGAGGGAGAGGAGGGGAGAGCCGAGGGCGAGTGAGAGAGAGCAGGGGGGAGGCGTGGCGTCGTCCGGGGCATCGAGCGAGGAGGGGAGGGCAGGCAAGCAGGGAGAGAGGTGGCGTGGCGCGGTGGCGCGCGCGCGCGCCGGCCACACTCCCCTCCCTCTGTCGAGGACGAAGACGACAGAGGAGGGAGGTGGGCTGGGCCGGCTGCTGGCTGGGCCGGCCAGCTGGCTGGGCTGCACAGGGAGGAGCCCAGGTAAGCTTCTCCCTTTTATTTTTTTCTGTTTTTCTAATTTCTGACATTTGTTTTGATTTAAATAATATATTAAATCATTTATTTAACTTATGCCAATTTTTGCAGGGGCTAGATATATTATTTCAGAGCTCCTTTATAAATGGCATAATATTTGGACATATATTAATATATATAATTAATATATTTCCAAAGCAAATATTTATGCATTAATTCCAAATGCCCAAAATAAATACCTATGAGCTCTTAAAAATATTGGTTTGATTATTATCTCTGTCCAATATTTTCAGAGAGCAACATGAGCATTTTCTTGGACCCTTTTGGAGAAATTTTTATTTGGGTCATTTTCAAAATGATTCTGAGGGTTTCACAAATCCCCAATTCAAATTAAATGGAATTTTAAACATGATGCACACACTCTGATGCATGACTAGCTAGGGTGTGACAGATCTAAGCGCCGAACCACGGCGCCTCCGCGTTCAACACACATGTAGCCTGGTGACGTCAACCACGCCTTGATCCAACATGGGGAGAAGGAGAGGTTTGGGAAGACTCCGTCCAGTAGCAGCACGATGGCGTGGTGGTGGTGGAGGAGCGCGGGACTCTAGCAGGGCTTCGCCAAGCACTACGAGAGACGGGGAGGGAGAGAGGTAGGGCTGCGCCAAGAGAGAGTTCATCTCGTGTGTTTTGCAGCCCCCAATACCTCAAGTATATATGGGGGAATGGGAGGGGCTGCGCCCCCATTTAGGGTTCCCTCCCTACGGGTGGCGGCAGCCCCCAAAACCCATCTAGGGTGCGGCCAAGGGGGGGGGAAGAGAGGGGCGCGCCCTAGGGTGGGCCTTAAGGCCCATCTGGACCTAGGGTTTGCCCCCTCCCACTCACCCTGCACCTTGGGCCTTGGTGGGGGGGGGGCGCACCAGCCCACATGGGGCTGGTCTCCTCCCACACTTGACCCACACAGCCCTCAGGTGCTGCTGGCCCCACCCGGTGGACCCTCCCGGTGGTCCCGGTACGTTACCGATAGCGCCCGAAACTTTTCCGGTGATCAAAACGAGACTTACCATATATAAATCTTTACCTCCAGACCATTCCGGAACTCCTCGTGACGTCCAGGATCTCATCCGGGACTCCGAACAACATTCGGTAACCGCGTACATACTTTCCCCATAACCCTAGCGTCATCGAACCTTAAGTGTGTAGACCCTACGGGCTCTAGGAATCATGCAGACATGACCGAGACATCTCTCTGGTCAATAACCAACAGCGGGATCTGGATACCCATGTTGGCTCCCACTTGTTCCATGATGATCTCATCGGATGAACCACGATGTCAAGGATTCAATCAATCCCATATACAATTCCCTTTGTCTACCGCTATAGTACTTGCCCGAGATTCGATCGTCGGTATCCCGATACCTTGTTCAATCTCGTTACCGGCAAGTCTCTTTACTCTTTCTATAACACATCATCCCGTGATCAACTCCTTGGTCACATTGTGTACATTATGATGATGTCCTAACGAGTGGGCCCAGAGATACCTCTCCATTTACACGGAGTGACAAATCCCAGTCTCGACTCGTGCCAACCCAACAGACACTTTTGGAGATACCCGTAGTGCACCTTAATAGCCACCCAATTACGTTGTGACGTTTGGTATACCCAAAGCATTCCTACGGTATCAGGGAGTTGCACAATCTCATGGTCTAAGGAAATGATACTTGACATTAGAAAAGCTTTAGCATACGAACTACACGATCTTGTGCTAGGCTTAGGGTTGGGTCTTGTCCATCACATCATTCTCCTAATGATGTGATCCCGTTATCAATGACATCCAATGTCCATGGTCAGGAAACCATGACCATCTATTGATCAACGAGCTAGTCAACTAGAGGCTTACTAGGGACATGTTGTGGTCTATGTATTCACACATGTATTACGGTTTCTGGTTAATACAATTATAGCATGAACAATAGGCAATTATCATGAACAAGGAAATACAATAATAACCATTTTATCATTCCCTCTAGGGCATATTTCCAACATGCCATCCACCCTCGTGACCACCTGTCGGAGGTTGGGTGCGACATATGCCAAGGGATGGCTTATCATGGTGGGGGCGAGTAGAACGTCGCCGGTGCCTGGAAACAGGATAAGGCGAAGGCATGCACGCCGGCGAATCTTACCCAGCTTCGGGGCTCTCCGGGGAGATAATACCCCTACTCCTGCTCTGCGGGGTCTCTGCATGATCACTATGGCAAAGCGTGTACACGGTTGCTCCTTGAGTTGTTTCCTGGAGGTAGGAGAAGGCTAGGCTAGCTTTCTCCTTCCTATATGGTCTGGTCTAGTGCTAATGGATTTGGACCCTTTGCATGGGTGCCTTGGGGGTTTATATAGGCCTACCCCTAGGAGTACAACGGTAATCCGGTCGGGTGCGGGCCCAGCCGTCAGTTTCTCCGGCCTCCGTCTTCTCCGCCAACTGCTGGGGCCCCCGAACTGGCGGGCCCCGCCGACTGGTCCGGTACGGGCCGACAGGCCATGTCCGCCGTTGGCGGGTTATGCCGGCTGCTGGTTACTGTAGCCGTGCTTCTAATGACGCGGGCTTGGTCATGGGGTCGTGGCAACAGCCCCGCTGCCTAGCAGGCGATCACTATTGCCACTCCCCGTCATATCTGGTTAATGGCGCATGGGCCCCGGGGGAGGGGCTGGCCGACTCTCGGGGGCCGACTCCCAACGGGTCCGACTGGTGACGCTCTCGCCGTCTTCTAGAATCCCGCTGACTGATGGGGCCCGCCGCCCTAGGGTCGTACAGACAAGCCGCCGTGGGTGCAGGATTCTGCCCACTGGTGCTGATGTCAAGGCCGGCATGGCAACAGTGCCGCGCCGGACGGAGATCTCCGCTGGTATGGCATACTGTGGCCATGCCTGCTTCTGGAAAGGGGTGCGAGTAGGCTTTACTGTAGCCACTCCCCGTCCCGTCCCTCTTGATGAGGGCATGGGGTTTGTTGGAGTCGCGGGCCGACTCCCCAAAGCTGGCTTCTCTGGAAGTCGTAAGTCAGGAGTCAGCTCATCCTGAAGTCGTCCCCGGGACTCGGCCGTGAGCGAACAGTCGGTTGCCTTGCCGCCGACTTCTCAGAAGGCGGCTCTTCGTCCTGGGGTCTTGAGGGGCGCAGCCTGCTCGATGTCTTGAAAAGTTTAGGGACTCGGGTTAGCCTACCCGTGGCCCATTACTCCGACAGTAGTCCCCGAAGCTAATGAGGCGCCACGGACGATCGGCCGAGGAGCCTCAGCAGTTTCTCTTTCCAGGTGCCCAAGACACGGATCTTGCTTGACTTCTGCCGGGCCGACTAGAAGGAGTCGGACTAGCTCAAGTATGACTTGTACAATATTTCAAACACCACGGCGGGATCTAAGTGGCGTGCTAGCTAAGCTTCCAGGCCGCCGCCTGTTCCGGGCCTGTCACGTGGCAACACGCGGCCGGGCCAGTCTGCCTGCCCACACGCGTGACGGGACAGGCCCACAGGCGGGGCCCGCCATTATCGTGCCTCGGCACACCAGCGGTTCCGCTGCGGCCCGAGCAGACGGTTGGGATTCCCGTGAAGTTACTGCGCGTAGTAACTTTGCGTGGAAACATGGGGGTCGTGGGGTCGTGGGCGCAGTAAATCCCACAACCTCCCCCTCGGCTTCGCAGCCCATGAGGCTATAAGTAGGGGGAGGAGGGGGGCGCGGCAGAGCACACGCGCCCCTCCTCCATGCTACTCCTTGCTCTTCTTCTTCTTCTTTCTCGCACCGCCGTGCGCCCAAGCTTTGCCGAACGCCGCGGCGATCCGCTCACGATGAGCTCTTCCTCCGCCGCTGCGCCTCCCTCGATGCATTCCGGCACCTAGGATGGCTCAGAGGTCCACGACGACCACATCGAGTTCCTCCGCAAGACTTGTCAGCTCCCCGGCGATGATTACGTGCGGGTACGCCTTGTGCCGAGGTGGGAGATCTCTCCGGCGCCGGAGGAGGGCGAGCGGGATATTTTCCGCTTGCACTGGCTGCGCGGCCTAGGGCTGCCGGCGAGCATCTTCTTCCGCTCCTTTCTGGAGTTCTACGGTCTCCAGCCGCACCACCTCACGCCCAACACGATGGTGGTGTTGTCCGCCTTCGTTGCCCTGTGCGAAGGCTTCCTCGGAGTCCTCCCCACCATCGAGCTCTGGGGGGAGTTCTTCTACTCCAAGCTCGGCACCCAGGCCGTAGGCGTGCCAGCTCAGTGTGGCGCGTTCATCGCTGTGTGGAGGTCGGGGGCCGACAACCCCTTCGCCACCATCAAGCTAATAAAGTCGGTGAAGATGTGGCAGCAATCGTACTTCTATGTGAAGAGCGTCTTCGCGAAGGGTGATTGGGTCAATCTGCCGGCTTTCGCAGCCGGCCCGCCGGCTGGGATGCTGCCCAACTGGTTGTATTGGGCCAAGTTGCTGACGCTCGCGGGAGCCGGCGCCGTCACGCGACTCCGAGTGCTGACGCAGTCGGAGGGCCTGACTGGTCCGGATCTGCTGGCCGCCTTCGTGGCGCGCCGAGTTCTCCCGCTCCAAGGTCGCCCCCACATGATATGCCAAATGAGCGGGCACCGTGACCCGAGTCGGATGTGCACCAAGGACATGCCTCACGAGGAGGTGGCCTACATGGTGAACTACCTCTCGGACAACAAGCTCCTGGAGGATTGGCGGTTCGGCAAGGAGCCGTACTCTCGCGCCAACCCCCCGCCCACAGTGAGTTGTCTTTTTTCCTTCTTTCTTTGAATTGTCTTTTTTCTTGCCGAGTTTTTCTTGTCCGACCTGACCAGTCGGCTTTGGTCAGAATCCCCTGCTCCATCCATCAGCCGGCACCGCGGGGCCGGCGCGCGAGTTCCTCTCCGACCGGGCGGAGAGCGACGTCGACGACCCAGATTTGGGGGCGGCGGCTTTGGAAGACGACGCCGAGGGAGGAGGCGGCCCGCAGCTTGGGGCCAGTCCAGAGGACTGGCCTAATAATGAGGAGGTCGCCCCCCGCCACCGGCCAAGAGTCGGCCATCCCGGCGCGGGCTCTTCTGCCGCGCCGGGCGCTCCAGGTGGCGGGAAGAAGCGCAGGGCAGTGCCGACCTTGTTCGGCAGTCGGCCGAAGAAGCCCAAGAGTTCAGCCGCGGTGACCAAGCGGGACGAGGAGGCCGCGTAGGCCATCCGCTTCCGCAAGGAAGTAAAGAAGCCGCCACAGGTCTCCGCGTGAGTATTCCATCTTAATGCTTTTATTCCTTCTCTGTGGCTTTTTTCTGAGTCTTTTACTTGCTTCCCTCGCTTAAGGGCTCCCCTCACTCTTGAAAGGGTTGTCGCCGCCTCCGTCATGGGGTCGGCGGAGACGTCCGCCACCACTCGACGGATTGACCCCGCCGCCGACCTCCGAGAGGCGAAGGAGCGGAATGCACAGGAGAAGCGCAACGAGGAGGAGGCCGCCCGCCTAGAGAAGGTGGAGGCTGAGAAGGCGGAGGCCTCCGCAAAGAAGAAGCTGGCGGAGGGCGAAGCCGCTGTCGCGGCGAGGAGGCAGGCTGAGGAGGCCGGGCACCACCAATCGGCGGTGTTCGTCACCCTGCTGAACTCTGCGCCGCCGCCTCCGGAGTTCACGGGGCAGACTGGGGAAGCCGGCGGCGAGAACCCCATCATGAAGAGGGAAGGCGGCGACACCTCCATGCTGGACGTGATCGTTTCGCCGCCACCTCTGCCACCGTCTGGGAGCTCGCAAGGCAAACAGCCGGTGGACCCGCCGGTGCCGCTGACTGAAGACGAGGCCGTGGCGAGGCTACTCCTTCAAGTCGGCTCGCAACGCGCCGCCGTCTTGAGAAGGCGACTTCGGCGCCACGCCATTTGGAGACCGGCACCGCTAGCTCGGTGATCCCAAATGCTGAAGAGACGAGCGCCGCGCCCATTGGGTGGGTGCGAGGAGGCGGCACGGGCCCGTTGAACCAGGCGCTTCTGGACATCCAGACGATGCTGCGAGCTGAGGGCGACGCCATCCAGAACTGCACCAAGGCGTACCTGGCGTTGCGGGCAGCCGTCCGGGTATGCTTTCTCTTTTGTCCTTGTTTTCTTGTTCCTATCTATGGGGGCGCGCCAGTGCACCAACTGGGTGTAGTCCTCGAGTTTCAGGCTGGCTACTGAGCAGGCGGCCCGGAACTCCAATTGGTGAGTTCCGGGTACTAACTTTTGTCTGAAATACTTGTCGCAGGACTATCAGAACCTCCATGTCACCACCTTCAACCGCAATGTTGAAGAGCTGGGCAAGCGGACCGCTGACTTGTCGGAGAGCCGGAGTGAGTCCTTTTTCTTCTTTGCGGGGGCGCGCTGGCGCACCCGCGGGCTGTAGTCCCCGAGATTCGGGCCGACTGCTGAGTAATCGGGTTGGATCTCCCCAGTGAACTTCTTTGTTGACGACTTAACGCCTTCTTTCTTCTTTCTCTTCAGAGGCCAACGCCGCTCTTCAACAGCAGATGAGTGAGGCCAACTCCGCGTTGCGCGCCAAGGGGGAGGAGTGCAGCAAGCTCGCCGCAGAGCGTGATCAGCTGGCCGCACAATTGGCAGAGCAGCAGGATCTACTCAAGAAGACGCAGAAGGAGGCAGAAGAAGCGGAGACCGCCCTCCTGGCCGAGTTCGCATTGCTGGCCTCCGGGTTCCACGAGATTGAGGACATCATTGATGGTGAGTTTCTTTACTTTCTTTCTTCGAGCTCCCGACTATAGGTCGAGCCGACTCCTGATTTTTGACTTGCTTCTTCATTCTTTTCGTCTTGGCAGACTTCTTCCCTGGCCACTCGCAGGCCGCCAACCAAGCCATCGAGGTTGACCGTGAAGGGCGACGAGCGGAAGGCGCAGAGATCGCCGCCGACGCCCCCCGAACCCTTGACGAGCAACTCCTAAGCATCAAGGCTCGCCTTCGGCCGGCTCACCGGATGCTGCGCCGGCTTCAACGTGTCGGCGCCCAGGCTATCGCTGCCCTGTGGCCAGACATGCAGGCTCCACGCACCCCCAGTCGTACTGCTGACTGGCTGGAGGTCGCGGCTGGCCGTCTTGAGGCCTGGAAAGGTTCCTCAGCCCGGGCTGGAGCACGTCGAGCATTGGAATTCATCAGGGCGTGGTCTCCGGGGCTGGACCTAGACCGGCTGGCCACACTCCGGCTAGAGGCCCAGCTGGAGCTGGCAACCGCGGAAGACGCCCTCGTCAAGCGCGCCGCGGCGATCGCCGAGTACACCGACACCAGCATCTTCGTCCTTGAGCGGGCTGAAGACGGCGAGGAGGTACCGCCGGAGTGGTTTGGGATGAACCCAGACTACGACGAGGACTCGGCAGAGGTGATCGGCTCCAGCGTCAAGGAGGAAGGCAAGGCGAAGGACGGAGGCGAGGCGGAGGCACCAGAAGACGGAGCGGACGGCCAGCCTCAGCTCGACCGCGCCTCCAGCAATGAGCCGTGTGCGACCGAGCCCACTGCCGCCGGAGGCGATCAAGCCGAGACTGCCCAGCCGGCCGCCCCAATGCCTGACACCGCCGTCTCCTCTGACCCTCCGAATCCGTCTGCCGCACCTTAGGCTGCCGCCTTATCTTTGTTTTATCTGCCTTAGTAGTCTCTGAAGAACTTGTTAATTCGTACGATTCCACCTGCGGGGTGTATTTTGAACTTCTGCTCGAAGATTCGGCCAAGGGCCTATGTTATGTAAATATTTATCCGAATTCTATCTTTTCCTGTTCATTGCTCCTTTGGCTTTTTCCTTTGCCGCCTTCCCTTAGTTGCCGTCTTGCTAGTCGGACAGCCGCTCTGTGGACTACCGCTGGATCAAATGCTTGGCTACTTTTGGGAACGCAAGTACTTAGCCGTTTTAGAGTTTTTTTAGCAAGTTGAATAGAAGGCGGCGAGCCGACTGCTCAATAGTCGGTTTGCGAAAAAAGGCTGGAAGCCGACTTAAGCTATGTTTTATGCTTTGAGTCCTTAGCCATTTTTCAAGCGAACGCCTATTCTACCTTACTCCTGCCCACCGGACAGTCGCTCTGCAAGCTGCGGCTTCTGACAGGAGATGGCTTAGGCGCCACACACTACTTGTCCGACTGCAGGAAGCATTTCATAGTGCGAGGCGGAAAGTCCCCAGGCCGACTAGTCGAACCCGGTGCTAAGAGGCATAACAAAGAGTAACATACTTGTAGGCATAATTCTTATCATATAGATAAAAGAGGGCAGTCCCCGAGCTCGTCTCAGGGGGCCCGATGTCTTGGTACTTTAATACAAAAGGTAGCATGGTACATACTGCATCAACTATAAAATCTTCGGAGGAGATTTGCATTCCATGGCCGCTCTGTCTCTTTGCCGGAGTCGTCCCTCTTGCATGCTCGGGGCTTCTGAGCGTCGATCAGGTAGTAGGAGTCGTTGCCCAGCACTTCGCAATTGATGAAGGGGACTTCCCAAGGCGCCGACAACTTGTGCTGGCCGGCTGTTCACTGGATCAGTCGGAGCACAAGGTTTCCCTCTTGGAAAGATCTCGGCCTGACCTTCCTGTTGTAGTATCGGCGCAGGCTCTGCTGGTAGATGCTGGACCGGCTGAGTGCCAACAGCCGTCCCTCTTCCAGCAGATCGACACCGTCTTGACGTGCTTCTTCTGCTTCCTCCTCGGTGTACATGGTGACTCACGGGGAGTCGAACTCTATGTCCGTTGGGATGACGGCTTCAGCATCATAGACGAGGAAGAAAGGTGTGAAGCCGGTTGACTTGTTTGGAGTCATGCGCAGACTCCAGAGGACGGCCGGCAACTCATCGAGCCAGCAGCCAGCCGAGCGCTCCAGAGGCTCGACCAGTCGGGGCTTGATGCCGGACAGGATGAGGTCGTTTGCTCGCTCCACCTGGCCGTTTGTCTGCAGATGAGCAATGGACGCTAAGTCCAGTCGAATGCCCTCTGTCGTGCAGAAACAAGCCAAGGCGCCTTTGGCAAAATTTGTGACGTTGTCGGTGATGATGTTGTGTGGTACACCGTACCGAATTGTGATGTCGGAGATGAAAGTCACGGCAGTCGGACCATTCAGTTTGTTGACTGGCTTCGCTTCTATCCACTTGGTGAACTTGTCCACCGCAACAAGTAAGTGAGTTAAGCCACCTCGTGCCGTCTTGAATGGTCCCACCATGTCTAGGCCCCAAACTGCGAAGGGCCGGGCAATGGGGATGGTCTTGAGTGCAGAAGCCGGCTGATGTGGCTTGGAGCGGAACTTCTGGCACCCTTTGCATTTTTGGACCAATTCCTTGGCCTCTTCTAAGGCAGTCGGCTAGAAGAAACCGTGTCTAAAAGCTTTGGCGACGAGTGCTCTTGAAGCGGCATGGTGGCCGCACTCGCCTTGATGGATGTCTTTGAGAATTCCTTGGCCTTGCTCTGGCTCTACGCAGCGCTGGTAGACACCAGTGACGCTGCACCTGACCAGCTCTCTGTTGACTATGGTGTAGGCGGCCGCTCGGCATTGTACTTGCCGAGCTGATGTCTCATCAGTTGGCAGCTCTTTGCTCACCAAGAATTTGAGGATGGGCTGGGCCCATGAGGGTGCTGCTATTTCTTCAACTGCCAGAATTGCGAATTGGACGAGGGCGGCTGGGCTGGGAGGCGGTGGGCTGGAGCCAGCAATTGCTTGTTGAATTAATGAAGTCCCCGGGCCGACTGGTGCAGCCCTCAGGCCGAGCTCTGGAGTCTTCAGGCTGGCTGCCGCAGTCCCCAGGCTGGGTTATGCAGTCCCTAGGTCGTCTTCGACTGTGGCGGCTTTGGAGCCATCTGCCAAAATCCTTGTACCTTCTGCTGGGGCTCTGGAGTCGGATCTAACTTCTTCGGGGGGAGCTGGCACAAAGATGGAGTCTGATTCTGGTGAAGGCTTGACAGACGGCTTGAGGAGGCGCTGAAGGGCGACGTCGGATGGTATTGCTTGGCGGGTAGAGCTGATTCGTGCCAGGGCGTCTGCTTGGTCGTTGTCGTTTCTTGGCACATGGAGGAACTCACACCCCTCGAAATATCCACTGAGTTGCTGCACGAGGAAACGGTAACTCGCCATGTTTGCATCTTTGGCGTCGCAGTCGCCGGACGACTGCTCGACCACTAAGTCTGAGTCGCCATAACACAGGATCCGGCGAATGCCAAGTTCTTTGGCAAGCCGGAGCCCGTGAATGAGAGCCTCGTATTCGGTTACGTTGTTGGAGGCGGCGAAGTCGATTTGCAGTGCGTATTTGAGCTTGTCGCCTTTAGGAGAAGTGAGGACAACGCTGGCTCCCAAGCCGGTGGGCATCTTGGAGCCGTCGAAATGCATCCGCCAATGGGTGGAGTCGGGCACTGGTGGTAGGTACTGGGTCTCGGCCCTGTCGGAGAGGAAGTCGGCCAGTGCCTGTGACTTGATGGCGGTGTGGGGCTGGTAGTAGATGGTGTAGGGAGCCAACTCTATGGCCCATTTGGCCACTCGGCCAGAAGCATCTCGGCTTCTGATGATCTCGGCAAGTGGGGCCGTGCAGACCATAGTGATTGGATGCTCTTGAAAGTAAGGCTTCAACTTCTTGGCGGCAAAGTGCACGCCATAGCCCATCTTCTCATAGTGGGGGTAGTTCTGCTTGGAGGTCGACAACACTTCGCTCAGGTAATATACCGGTCTCTGGACAGGTAGTTCCTTGCCTTCCTCCTTGCGTTGCACTACAATGATTGTGCTGACTACCCGGCTAGTGGAGGCGATGTACAGGAGCATGGGCTCCTTAGGAGTCGGAGCCACCAAAACGGGTGGGGTAGTCAACATCTACTTCAACTGCAGAAAGGCTTTGTCCTCCTTGTGGCTCCACTCGAAAAAAGTGGTCTTCTTCATGAGCTGGTATAAGGGGAGAGCTTTCTCGCCCAGCCGACTGATGAATCGGCTGACGGACGCCAAGCAACTAGTGAACTTTTGCACGTCCAGCAGTCGGCTGGGTACCTCCATCCTCTCAATGGCCTTGATCTTTGCAGGGTTTCACTCTATGCCGCGTTCAGAGACCAGGAAACCAAGGAGTTGGCCGGCTGGTACTCCCAAGACGCACTTCTCAGAGTTGAGCTTGATCTGGAATCGGCTCAGGTTCTCAAAGGTCTCCTTGAGGTCTTCCAGCAGTGTTCCGCGCTTCTCCGTCTTCACACCACATCGTCCACGTAGATGTGGGTGTTTCTGCCGAGTTGCTTGAGGAGGCACTTCTGCATGCAACGCTGAAATGTGGCGCCGGCATTTCTCAAGCCGAACGTCATGGTTAGGTAGCAGAAGGCTCCAAATGGTGTGATAAAGGCGGTCTTCAGTCTGTCAGCCGGGTTTAGCTTGATCTGGTGATATCCTGAATATGCATCCAAGAAACTCAACAACCCGCATCTGGCCGTGGAGTCTATCACCTGATCAATTCTTGGCAAAGCAAACGGGTCCTTGGGGCAAGCCTTGTTGAGGCTTGTGTAGTCAATACACATTCGCCACTGCTTGTTCTTCTTCAATACCAGGACCGGGTTGGCTAGCCAATCTGGAAAGAACACTTCCATAATGAAGTCGACTGCTAGGAGTCGGGCTATCTCTTCTCCGACAACTCTTCTCTTTTCTTCTGATAAGCGGCGCAACGGCTGCCTGACTGGCTTTGCATCAGATCGGACATGTAACTTGTGCTCGGCGAATTCCGTCGATACACCTAGCATGTCTTTGGGGGACCATGCAAAGATGTCCCGATTCTCACGGAGGAAATCGACGAGCTCGCCTTCCTATTTGTTGTCGAGGTTTGCACCAACGACAGTGTACCTCTCTGGGTGCTCCGGATCCAAGGGTATCTTCTTTGTCTCTTTGGCTGGCTTGAACGAATCCTCAGCCTTTGACTCCTTGGGGTTAGGCGACACCTCTAGCTACTTGCCGGCCATCACCACAACCCGATCAAGGAGCCACTTCTCAGCCGCGATCACCAGGGACTCGGCCAACCGACTACTCTCAGCCGCACAGGAAGACGACTTCCGGTAGTCACCGGCTACGGTCAGAATCCCCTTGGAACTAGGCATCTTCATCTTGAGGTAGGCATAGTGGGGGACCGCCATGAACTTGGCCAGGGCGGGTCGACCAAGTAATGCATGGTATGGGCTATCAAGATCCACCACCTCAAACCAAACTAACTCTCGGCAGAAGTGATCTTTGTCTCCAAAGAGGACGTCAATCAGGATCTTGCCAATTGGTGAGCAGGAAAGGCCAGGAACAATGCCGTGGAACACAGTCCGGCTGTTCTGAAGCTGTCTTTCCTTGATTCCTAACTTCTCCATGGTGTCCTTGTACAGGATGTTGATGCTGCTGCCTCCGTCTATCATAACTCGCGAGAAGCGAGCAGCTCACCTATCTGTAGCAAAGGTAGCATCCAGGACCAAGGCATAGGAGCCCGGACTCGGCATCACCTCTAGGTGATCAGCTCTACTCTAGCTGATAGACTTCTCGGACCAGTGCATGAATTCTGGTGTCTCTGATGCTACTGCATTCACCTCTTGCTGCTGCAGCCGCCTGCTGCGTCGATCATCAGCCACGCTAGTAAATATCACGTAGGGTCCATGCTCTTCGGGGTACTCGTCTTGTACTGCGCCAACTGGCATGACAGCCGGCTGCTGGGGTGGAGGCGCAGGCTGCTGCCCAGCAGGCAGGGGAGGCCGGAGGCCATCTCCTTTGGCGATCCTGGTGAGCCAGTGGCACTTCCGGGTGGTGTGATTCGACGGCTTTGCGCCGCTGTGGAACTTGCAAGGACCATCCATAGTCTTCTCGTATGAGAAAGCCAGCAACCAGTTGGGCTTGCAGCCTTTCTGTCGCTTGGGGGGAGGCTGCCCATCCGGCTGCTGGTCTTCGACTGTCGCCACCTGCCGGCTGCTGGAAGCCGGCTGTGGGGCCTTGCGCTTGTGGTCGTTCTGCTGTTGTCGCCGACTGGCGTCTCCAGCCTGAGTTCTAGGAGCTTGGGGGCCACTTTGCCAGTCACACTAACTTGAATCTCCGCCTTCATGGAGGAGTCGGCCATGGCATACTTGTCTGCTATGATCAGCAGCTCGTCGAGGGTCTCTGGCTCATCACAGAGGAGCTTGTGCTTGAGGAGGGTGCCTTCTCTGCACCCGGTGGTGAAGTACTCGATAGCCTGCACCCCGTGCATGCCCTCACAAGAGTTCCGGAGCTCGGCCCAACGCGTGAGGTAGTCGCGAGTCGACTCGTTGGGGCCTTGTACGCACAAGGAGAGCTGGCGAGGTTTGGGAGGACGCTTGTACGTGCTTGTGAAGTTGCGGACGAACGCATCGGTGAAGTCGACCCAGCTGTTGATCCTGTGGGGCTTCAGGCTGTTCAGCCATGTCCGGGCCGTGCCCTGGAGCATGAGCGGAACGTATTTTACGGCAACACGCTTGTTGCCGTTCGCTATGCTGACGGCCGTGGAGTAGTCAACCAGCCAGTCCTCCAGCTTCACGGAGCCGGTGTACTTGGGCGTGTCTCTTGGGAGCGTGAACCCTTTGGGAAAGGGCTTGTCTCGAATGCGGGGCCCGAAACAAGGCGGACCCAACTCATCTTCTTCTTCCAGCGCCAGGGATCGGTGAAGTCAGTCGATCCGGTGGCGGGCGTCATTTTCTCCGACTCCCTCCCGGCGGCCAAGGCGGTCACTGAGAGTCGGATGGTCAACAGGCGGCGGGGAGCCTCGCCTTTCCTTGTGAGGAGGAGGAGGCAGATAGTCGCCCCGTCGTTCCACTGCTCTCGGGTGGCCGTCTTGGTCGCACTCTATGGTAATGCGAGTCTGACTATGGCTAAGAGCCGTCTCCTTGTCCTTCCTTCCTTGGGCGCCGCCAGTCGGCGTCCAAGATGTCGCCCCTTAATCTCGGCATGGAGGCGGGTCGTTGTTTTGTCGCTGCGGCGCCTCTGTGCGGCAGCCGGCCTCATTCTGCGCGGCAGCCGCATTGAGGAGCCGCTGGACTGGCTCTGTCATCAGGCGGCGCTCTTCACCCTCGAAGTTGTCCAGCTCATCCGCCGCTGCCTGGGCGGCTCGAATATTCTCCGCAGGCGTGGCGTACACAGGGCGATTTGCCCCGAACAGGTTGGCGATGGCCACGCCGCGCTGCTGGACCGCACCTAGGCGGCTGGGCCCAACTGGGCTGGCGAGCCACCCACAACGCGATTCATCTCACGCTGGTAGGCTTCTGACAAGCGTCTCATGCTAGCCAGCTTCTTCGCGCCTTCGACGAGCTGAAGGCGGCGCGCCTCCAACGTTTCCGCGTCAGCGTCTTCCGGAATGGGCGCAGTTAGGTCTTGCAATCCTGTGCCAAGTGGGTCATGCGCTCCTCCGCCGGGACGCTCGTCATGACTGATGACGATCACCTCTGTGACAGTGCTTCCATCGCTCTCCGCGCGAGGGAGCGGCTCGTCGTAGACCACCACGTTGGTGGGGAACGCGTCGAGCGACGCGGTGTCAGAGTCGACCAGCATCGGGTCGGTGGAGCCTACAGACTCCAAGTCCATAGTAGGCTCACCGGTGACGTGGAGTTGGTCAAGGAGGCCTGTGAGGAGGCTCTCAGGGCCGCCCATGCCTGCGTCGGATGCAGGCTCGTCAGAGAGGCGAACCTCGCCGACAAGATCGGCGAGGCAGCTGGCTGCGCAGGCGATCTCAGCACCGTGCTGCGCGTCGGTGTAAACTCCGTCTGGCGTGCCGGGCTGGCTGTGCTCCCCAGGGAGGAAAAGGGTTCCCGTCCAGAACAAGTCTCCGGACGACGGTGCACTGAGCCCCACGGTGGGCGCCAAATGTCGGGGGTTGGGTGCCACATATGCCAAGGGATGACTTATCATCGTGGGGGCGAGTAGAACGTCGGCGGTGCCTGGAAACGGGATAAGGCGAAGGCATGCACGCCGGCAAATCTTACCCAGCTTCGAGGCTCTCCGGGGAGATAATACTCCTACTGCTGCTCTGCGGGGTCTCCGCATGATCACTATGGCAAATCGTGTACACGGTTGCTCCTTGAGCTGTTTCCTGGAGGTAGGAGAAGGCTAGGCTAGCTTTCTCCTTCCTATATTGTCTGGTCTAGTGCTAATGGATTCGGACCCTTTCCATGGGTGCCCTGGGGGGTTTATATAGGCCTACCCCCCAGGGGTACAATGGTAATCCGGCCGGGAGCGGGCCCAGCCGTCAGTTTCTCTAGCCTCCGTCTTCTCCGTAGACTGCTGGGGCCCGCCAACTGGTCTGGTACGGCGCCGACAGGCCGTGTCCGCCGTTGGCGGGTGTTGCCGGCTACTAATTACTGTAGCCGTGCTTATAATGACGCGGGCTTGGTCATGGGGTCGTGGCAACAGCCCCGCCGCCTGGCGGGCGATCACTATTTCCACTCCCCATCATATCTGGTTAATGGCGCGTGGGCCCCGGGGGAGGGGCTAGCCGACTCTCGGGGGCCGACTCCCAACGGGTCCGACTGGTGCCGCTCTCGCCGTCTTCTGAACTCCTGTTGACTGGTGGGGACCGCCGCCCTAGGGTCGTACAGAAAAGCCGTCGAGGGTGCCGGATTCTGCCCACTAGTGCTGATGTCAAGGCCGGCATGGCAACAGTGCCGCGCCGGACGGAGATCTACGCGGGTACGGCGTACTGTGGCCATGCCTGCTTCTGGAAAGGGGTGGGAGTGGGCTTTACTGTAGCCACTCCCCGTCCCGTCCCTCTTGATGAGGGTATGGGGTTTGTTGGAGTCACGGCCGACTCCCCAAAGCCGGCTTCTCTGGAAGTCGTCAGTCAGGAGTCGGCTCATCCTAAAGTCGTCCCTGGGACTCGGCCATGAGCGGGCGTTTGGTTGCCTTGCCGCCGACTTCTCAGAAGGCGGCTCTTCATCCTGGGGTCTTGAGGGGCGTAGCCTGCCCCAATGTCTTGAAAGGTTCAGGGACTCAGGTTAGCCTACCCGTGGCCCATTACTCCGACACCACCTCGTGGCTTTCTTGACGGACGGTCCAAGTCTCCTGGATCTTATCTTATGAGAAAATCACGTTTCCGAAGTTTTCATTCCGTTTGGACTCTGTTTGATATTCCTTTTCTTCGAAACCCTAAAACAGGCAAAAAAACAGCAATTTTGGGTTGGGCCTCCGGTTAATAGGTTTGTCCCAAAAATAATATAAAAGTGGATAACAAAGCCCAATATAGTCCAAAACAATAGATAATATAGCATGGAGCAATCAAAAATTATAGATACATTGGAGGCGTATCACAGAGCTTGATTTTGCACAAAGATGTTCATCACTCCAAGGCCACCCTGATTTTTAGGTCTACAAACAGTGGATCATGCTACCATAGCAGGTATGTGGTCTTCCAAATCTGGTCCCCTCCAAAGACAATGCCTTAGGTATTTATTAACCTGATTTTTGATGGTTACAGGCACATCAAGGAAGCCCATGAAATATTTAATAAGAGAATTGAGCACTGACTTGACCAGAAGCAACCTGCCAACAAGAGTCATAAAATAAGATAGTCCCACTAGTTTTTTGGCAATTCTTCTCACTAAAGGCAAACATTGTTCCATTGTTGGTTTTAAGGTCCCTAGAGGCATGCCCAGATAAGTGAAAGGGAATAACCCCTTCTTGTAGTTCAAAGTACCAGTCAATATTTCCATTTTATCATCATTCACATTGATTGATATGAGGTTTGATTTGTTGTAGTTGACCTTTAAACCATTAGCATCTGCAAAAGTCTGGAGTAGAGCTTTGAGACAGTGGAGTTGTGTGGCATCAGCTTTCATGACAATCAAAGTATCATCTGCATACTGCACTATGGGAAAATCTGGACATGACTGCACTTGCAAAGGAGGTGTAAGAAGACCCAGGTTCATAGCTCTGTTCATAGGACTGTAGGAGGTCAGCAGCAAACACAAAAAGGAGGGGAGAGAGGGGGTCCCATTGTCTTACTCCTCTGAGACAGAAGAATTATTTCCCAGGAATGCTATTGAGAAGCACTTGTGAAGAGGCAAATGTAAACAACATTTTAATCCAGCCAATCCATCTCTCTCCAAATCCCTTTGCTTTGAGGATATCATTGATTATAGAGTGTTCAGTGAGGTCAAATGCCTTTTCAAAGTCTAATTTCAGCACAACAACTTCCTCCTTGGACTTGTGACATCGATGTAAGTACTCATAGGCCCAGCCAAGACAATCATGAATAGCTCTTTCCTTTAGTAAGCCATACTGATTAATATGTGCCATTTTGAGAATCACTTTTTGCAATCTGTTTGCTAGCAATTTAGTGATGAGCTTGAGACGGCAGTTTAGCGAAGAAATAGGCCTGAAATCATTTGCAGTAGTTGGAGTGGGCCCCTTGGGAACTAAAGTGATGAAAGAGGTGTTGATTCTCTCTAGAGAAATTTGTCCTGCATAGAACTCATGTATCAGTCTAGTGACATCAGGCTTTATAATGTCCCAGCAGCTCTTAAAGAACTCATTGTTAAATCCATCAGGACCAGGAGACTTGTCTGTTGGCAAGTGTTTGACTACCTCATTGATTTCTTCCTCGGTGAAAGGAATTTCCAGTTTCTCAAAGTCTGAACGACTAGCTTGATGCTGCAGCAGGGAATTTAAATCAAAGTGCATTGTGGTTTGCAGAGATTGCCCTAATATGTTCCTGAAAGCATTCCATAGAAGAGCTGCTTTTCCTGCATGGTCTATTATTTCCACCTGATCATCATTTTTCAGCATTGCAATATGATTATGACTGTAGTTATTAGATGCCTCTGTATGAAAGAATTTTGTATTCTCATCACCACACTTGACACCCTGATCTTGCCTCTCTGCTTCCAATAGATCTTTTGGATTTTGAGCAAAATGAGCAAATGCTCCTTTAGAATGACCACCAGTTCCATTCAAAATCTCCTAGGTCTCTGAATTCCTCAAACAAATCAAACAAGGAAATGACCTCTTTAATTGATGCAATTTTGGCTTTAAGGCAAGACAGATTTTTAGCCCAAAGTTTGAGGGGCCTTCTCAGGTTTTTGAATTTGGCATTCAACCTTTTTGCTGCATCAAGATTACCCACAGGTATACTCCAGGGTGCAGAGACAACCTCTTTAAAGTCAGAGTGTTTTAACCAGTAATTTTCAAATATAAAAACCTTTGCCTTTGGAATAGCAGTTCCAATTTTGATGACACATGGGAGATGATCAGATATAGGTCTGGAAAGAGGCATAGCAATTGTATCAGGAAAAGAAGTCATCCATGAAGTAGAGGTAAAGAACCAGTCTAGTTTTTCCAACAAAGGGCTCTGTTGCATATTACTCGAGTTGTATTTTCTGCCATGGAGTGGAAGCTCAATTAATCCAAGATTACTGATGGCTTCATTAAAGCGAAGCATTTCATTAACATTCCCACCGGGTCTGTTTCTGTCAGAGGGGGCTCTAATAAAGTTGAAGTCTCCAACTAGAATACAATTAGTGTCCAGTGGCATATGAATGTTTGAAAACCAATTGATGAATTCAACTTTGTCTGCTTGTTCACAAGGCCCATAGATGTTGTTGAGGATCCATGATTGATTAGACAGAAGACTAGTGAAACTGACTGAGAGGGAGAATCTATTTTGAAAGATGACCTCTCCCTCAAAGAGAGAACCATTCTATGTGATTAAAAGCCCACCAGATGCACCAATTGAAGGAAGAAAAGCAAATTTATTGAGCCTGTTAGGACAGAAGTTCCTGATGTAAGCAGGATCAAAATGTTCCCTCTTGGTTTCTTGAAGACAAAGGATGGCACAGGCACTTTACTCAATTTTTTGCCCTAGGGCAAGCCACTTGTCAGGTGAGTTAATTCCTCTGATGTTCCAGTCCAAAATATTCCAGTTTCTATTTTGATTATTCATGGACATGAATTTAGGAGTGAATCCGGAGACCAAGCACCATCACTTGGCCCGCACCATAGAATGGATGACAAACAAGACAGCAGGGCAAGCAAATTCAGCATATACAACAACCACATCATCCACAGGATAGCAAAAGATATAATTTCCCTGAAGGTATTAATGTAGCAAAGTGCACTGACAAATAGAACAAGGGCTAGAACAACTAGTCCATAGGGCCCATAAGTTGCAGGTACAACCAAAAGGATCATGGATACATGCCAACACATTAAATCCCTCTCTCACTACTACAAAAGCACATAGTTTGATCATTTAAACACATGGGGAGTCCTGCCTGTCCTCATTGGATGGGTGCATCCCATCCAAATCCTCTCCCACCTTCCTCTTGGGCTTCTTAGAGATCTTTCCCTCCAAGTCCTTATCAGCCACCTTGCAAAAAGATGTTGTGAGATTTTTAACCACTGATTTCTGAGCAATTGGAGGGGCAGCATTACATGGCAGACACTTATTATTAGAGCAAGAACCTCTTCTAAAACCAACATTATCTTGTTTAATTCTATCACTCCTTCTTACGTCTGTTTCAACAAGAGGTGTCTTTCATCCCCTTCTTTTTTTGGAGTTTTCAACCCAAAAGGCTGGAGAAGGGCCATAGAGTCCAAGTCCTGCTAGTTGGAAGAATCACCAACATTTTCCTTGTTAGTGTATTGTTGCTGTGACTCAACCATGGTCTGCTGCCAAATAGGAGCCTTAGTTGTTAAACATTTGTTAGGTATGTGAAAAAGAAAGGAATCCTTAGTGCCTTCTACTTCAGCAGGTAATTCCCATAAAGGAAATTTCAGCATATTGACAATCCATTTAAACTTTTCTGGTGTCATTAGAAGATGCACAATAAAGTTGAAGCAACTTACTGGGATTTTAACAGAGAGTGAAGGAGCACCCTCCAAAGGTTTTTGTGCAAAATTCTCCTTCCAAATCACAAGCCCTTCTTTTGACAAAATAGTATCTTTATTAGCGACAACCTTTAACTGGATAGATTTCAAACCTAGTAGAGAAGGAGCAAACTCAAAGTGCTCTTCAATTTGGTCAATACATTTACCTTTGGTATTAGCACCAGTCACCCCAATATTTGCCAAAGGATTTGGGCTTCCTCTTGGAGAGCTGGCACCTGCAACCCCATCCAATTTTGCAGAATCAGTCGGAAAGGGCCGCTTGTCTTGACCAGTTGCCTCCTTAACAATAGCTAAAACTCTGTTAGGGTCCAGAGCCATACCCTCATGCACATCAGAACTCTGCCCAGCCATATGCTCAGAAATTTGGTTTGTCAGAACAATTTGCTCAGTAGAACTATTTTCCACAAAGACTGGCTGTAACTATGGCTCAACCAAAACAACTGCATGAATCACATCATCCTGGGGAACAGCCTCAGCTACAGGAACCAGATCAACTGGAAGTGAACGAACATCTTGATCCTCCTCCTGGTAATCCTGCATTAGAAGCTCCAGACCATTGCCCACTAATTGCTGCAGAGGTGGATTTTGATTAACTTCCTCACTAGCATGAGATGAAATCCCCTCTGACAAGGAAACATTGGTTGTAATGCTGTTGTTTCCTTCCAAGGGAGGTGGGAGTTCCTCTCCAACAGCCCAAGCAATTTCTTCCTGATGAACACCCTGGAGAAAATCAAATTCTTCCTCCAAAATGGCATTATTAGCAGCTAGAGTCTACAAGGCCCAGTGCCCATCATCTGCATCCATGTCTTCATGCTGAGCAGGCTGAGGGTTATAGTGAAATCCAGGGAAGGCATTATTGTTGCCAGGCAGAGGATGAGGGTCCACATTGTCAGGTGGGATAGGGTCCTCATCTGCAGGAGCCCCTCCCATCATCTGCTGAAGAAGAATTTCCACTGAAGAGGACCAATCATGTTCATCAAACACTTCACCTTCAGACCACTTGACACTTTTTGGGATGGAATCCAAGTCTTTGACTTTTGCTTTTGCAATCACTCTGCCCATGTGAAGAGGGTCATTCTCCCAGGAAACTAATCTCCCAAAATGACTGATGGCCCTAGCAATATCTTTTGAGTTATGGAAATCAAACGGAACAACAAGAATGAGCAGACAAACAGTTCTATTAAACTGAGTTCTTCTGCAGTTGCGGCCATTATCATGATTATGAAAAGTGATGAAAACATCTCCAAACTGGTGTGGACTCTGCAGGACCAATCTATCTCTGTCTCTAGGATTCACAAAATGCACATATGCCTCCCCAACGGGCAGCATTGCATTTCTCTGATTTGAACTTGCTAAACATCCGCAAAGAAATCATCGAGAACTTCTTGCACATTTGGAAAAAGTACCTCATCAGGAAGTGGCTCAATGGTGACGATGGCCCAGTCTTCGTGATGCTTTGGACGTTGAGGGAGGACAACTCTGGCCACTCCATTACGACCTTTGACGTTGAGGATGTTGAAGCCATGGGGAACAAAAGGCAAGGGATAAACCGAATGTTGGCCATGGCCGGCTCGGTCGTGCCAGCAATGGAGACCCTTGACTGCGAGGAGGATGGTCGGCAGGCTCGAGGTTGAACAGTGGAAGGCAGAGGAGGAGACGAAGAGGCAAGTGTGAATTGAGGCTGAAAATTCGGGAACATTCCCTCAGTGAGCTGTCTAAAAGAGGAAACTCGAATCGATGGTTGGGCCGGGCCTACAGTAGTAAACCAGTCATCCACCACCCCTGGGGCCCAAGCCTCGGCGGGAGGAGAGGGAAAAGAGTCCACCCTAAAGAACGGCCACAGGCTAGTGAGTTGGGGCTCGGGGCAGGCCCTGCCCATGTGGCCCAAGTTGCCACAACTATAGCACGTAATAGCCGTGTTTGAAAAAACAGAATTCGCGCCTTCCTTCCCCTAATCCACGCGATCATTGGTCACAGGCGAGTCATTGCACTCAATGCGCCCAACATCAATTTCAGGCTCATTCATATCCGAAGATGAAGCCGGTAACCCAGCAAACCGTTGGAAAACTGAAGTATGGCGAGGTTGCTCCCTCCGACGATCACCGAAACTGCCCTAGGAGGAAGAACGAGCATGACCTCTGGTAACCAAAGACCATGAATTTTTCTCTTCTTGGTAATATAATCTTTCCTCGCGACGCCAATTTGGACCACCTTCTCCCCAGAGACTAAAAACCAACTCAAAGTCCCTCTCAGAGATACGACCATTGTTGTAGAGCTCAAACCCAACAGATTTTGAGGCTACGGATAATTGGAATGAATGATCTCGAAGGAACTTAACCCTAAAGCCTTGAGGGTAACCACCAAAGCAAGATTGAAGAACAATGCTGACAGTGTGACAATCCAACCGAAAGCAAGCATGGCCAAAAGAGACCACAAGCTTGAAATCACATTGCCGAAAACCAGGGGAGAAGACCACGGATGGCCAAACTTTTGGCACATGCCAAGTTGAAAGGCCTCAACTCTAGCAAAGTCAAGGAGTGGAGGCGCCATGGGAGAGCCAGCGAGGTGGACAGCGGGGCCGGAGTGGCCACCGGCGGCGGAGTCGCCTAGGAGGTGGCAGTGTCATTCTTTTAGTCGAACTTTCTGGCAAGTCGTTTGTACCAGTCAATATTTCCATTTTATCATCATTCACATTGCTGGTTGTGTTTTCAGGGAAAGAACACCAGATGAAGCTGAAATTTTATTGAATAATATGTTCACGAATGAAAATAATTGGACACTTCCCGAGCCAACCCCTAAGCCAACTCCGAAGAAAAGGGGTGTTCTATTTCTCAGTACTGAAGATATGCAAGAGGCAAAGAAATCTATGAAGAAAAAAGGTATAAAAGCTGAAGATGTTAAGAATTTACCTCCTGTTGAAGAAATACATGGTCTTAATTTACTGCCTGTTGAAGAAATACATGGTTTTAATCCATCCCATATTAATGAAACACATGGTCTTGATAACCCGACACAGGTAGTAAAGGTAAACTCTCTCTATAGATATGATAAAGCTGAAATCCCTCCTACTAAGTTTGATAGCCAATGTTTGGATCAGTTTGATAACTTTATGGTTAAGCAAGAAGATTTTAATGCTTATGTTGGTAGACAATTGAAACATAATGCTTATATGATTAACACTTGAGTGATTATATGGCTAATGTTAAAGGTGAACTTAAAATTATTAGTAAACATGCTTCTATGGTTTCCACTCAAGTAGAACGAGTACTTAAAGCTCAGAATGACCTTCTAAATGAACTAAATAGTAAGAAAAATGATAATGTTGTTAGAGTTATGACTAGAGGTGGTAAAATGACTTAGGAACCTTTGTATCCCGAGGGCCATCCTAAGAGAATTGAGCAAGATTCTCAGAGAAATAATATTGATGCACCTAGTCCTTCTAAAAGGAAGAAAACGAAAAATGAGAGGACTTTGCATGCTTCTAGTGAACTTGTTGTTGACACACCTGAGAATCCCAATGATATTTCTATTTTTGGTGCTGAAACCAAATCTGGTAATGAACATGAACCTAGTGATATTGTTAATGATGATGTTCATTTTGATGCTCAACCTAGCAATGATAATGAGGCAGAAACTGAACCTGTTGTTGATATTGATAACCCACAATCAAACAATCAACGTTATGATAAGAGAGACTTTGTTGCTAGGAAGCATGGTAAGGAAAGAGAACCATGGGTTCAGAAAACCATGCCTTTTCCTCCCTAACCATCCATGAAAAAGGATGACGAGGATTTTGAGTGCTTTACTGAAATGATTAGACCTATCTTTTAGCGTATGCGATTAACTGATATGCTCAAAATGAATCCTTATGCTAAGTATATGAAAGAAATTGTTACAAATAAAAGAAATATACTGAAAGCTGAAATTTCCACCATGCTTGCTAATTATACTTTTAAGGGTGGAATACCAAAGAAACTTGGAGATCCAGGAGTACCAACTATACCATGCTCCATTAAAAGAAACTATGTTAAAATTACTTTATGTGATTTTGGAGCCAGTGTTAGTGTTATGCCTCTCTCTTTATATCGTATACTTGATTTGAATAAGTTGACACCTACTGAAATATCTTCACAAATGGATGATAAATCAACTACTATACCTGTCGGTATTTGTGAGGATTTGCCTATTATGGTTGCAAATGTTACTATTTTAACGGATTTTGTTATTCTTGATATTCCCAAGGATGATAGTATGTCTATTATTCTGGGAAGACCCTTTTTGAATACTGCAGGGGCTGTTATTGATTGCAACAAAGGCAATGTCACTTTTCATGTTAATGGCAATGAGCATACGGTACACTTTCTGAGGAAACAACCTCAAGTTCATAGTATAAACTCTATTGGAAAAATTCCATCGATTATTTTAGGAGGTTTTGAATTTCCTCTACCTACTGTAAAGAAGAAATATGATATTCTTATTGTTGGGGACATGCATATCCCCATTGAGGTAACCTAGTGTCATTCGAAAATTCTCCGGTTCCATGTTATTTGGAATGAGTTTGTTAACAAGACCTGATAAACCATGTTAGTGGATTCCTTTTGATGAGCATGAGATGGACGAATTTAGAAAACAAAACTCTCTGTACCCTCCTTTTACTTTCTGTTATTTATATTAAACAAAGCAAAAATAGTATTTTTTGTCTATTTTCTGGATTATCCATGCAATAAAAAATAGCCCGGAAATAAAAGTTCTCCAAATGCCTTGATAATTAAATATGATTTTTTCTAGAATATTTGAGAATATCTGGCACTGAGAACATAGAAGGGGGAGCAAGCACCTGGCCACGAGGGTCCAGGGCACGCCCTAGCCCTCTAGGCACACTCCCTTGCCTCGTCGGCCCATGGTGGCTCCCCTCCACTTATTCCAGCTACCACACCACTCCTTCTTCCTCCCAAAAATATCACTAGCCAGATACCTTTTGAGGACAGTGTAGAGGAAGCACATCGTGACGATGTGGAAGGGTTTATTGATACAATTGTTGTAGGAGAAACGAGGAAAGTTTCCGATGCAAGAATTACTAGCATACATTTTCCTGTTTTACGTTACTTCGCAATATTTTCTAGTAGATGCTTAATTGGTCGCGAAAACTGTGGCAACCTTAGTGCCCCTGATATTGTTAATTTGTGCCATGCCTTCTTCCATGATGACACATTTAGTATGGGCGCTATTGTTGCAAAGCGGTTAAATCTTAACCGTACTAAGGGCCCCGTCCTTCGAAGCATCTTTGCCTCGCGCCTCGCTGCACACTTTAACATACCTATTAGGCATTATGAGAAAGAAGAAAAATTGTTGCCTCCTCTTTATCTAGATTATAAGAGTATGGCAGCACATGATTTTATTGTTAAGAATAGGGAAAAGTCGCTTAAGTACAAATTAATATTTGGTAAAAATCATCCTAAGACTATTACCTTGCCTGCTCAATCATTGTTTGATTTATCTGCACGCAAGTACCTTGTTCCGTTAGAGGCCATTCAGGCCTACCGGAACCATACATCAGCTATAGAGCTAGAGCCGGAACCACAATTTGATCCTCCACGACAGTCTGTTTATCAGTGGAATCCGGAAGAGATCCCCAACCAGTGGCACCAGGGGGATTCTTCTCAGTATGACCCCAACTATTACATTGGATATCCGCCAGGCCAGCCGTGGCCATAGACCAACTTAGGACAAAAGCCTAATCTTGGGGGAGTATGTATTTCTCACCGACATTACATTCATGTTCACACACTCATGCTAGTTGTCGGTGCTCATACTTTTTCACTGTATCATCCACGCTAGTTTATTTTCCCTTTTTATGCTTTCTTCTTGTGTGTTTAATAAACCTTAAGAAAAACAAAAAAATAGTTGTAGCTTTTAATTAGTTTACTTTCCATGCTTGTAGTAGTAACTAAAAAGAAAACCCAAAAAGATTTCTCGTTCTTCTTTTGCTTGTTGGGAGCTTTCCCATGTAAATAGTTTTATTTCTTTTCTTGTTCTCTGGGGCTCGAGAGGAGAAGACCATAATTAAAATGTTAAAGTGGCTCTTATATGCATTATTGTTGATCTGACAAAGACCCATATTACCTTCTCTTCTCTCTTGAATTGAATGCTTGCAGATTCCAGCTTAGTCCAATGCACGTGCACTATTATTATTATCCACACTATTCGGTCGTGCAAGTGAAAGGCAATAATGATGATTATATGATGAACTTACTGAGATGAGAAAATCTGGTACGAAATCGACCTCTCTTGTTTTTGTAAATATGATTAGTTCATCCTTCCTGATTCGGCCTATTATGAATAAACATGTTTGCAATGAAAATTAATAGATTATAGTTTCTTAGGGCATGCTTAATTATCTAGGAGCTTATAATGGTTTACCTTGCGTGCCAACATGCTATTAAAATGGTTGTGATGTGGTATGATAGGGTGGTATCCTCTTTTGAACGATTCTAGTGGCTTGACTTGGCACATGTTCATGCATGTAGTTGAAACAAAATCAACATAGCCTCTACGATATTTATGTTCATGGTGCATTATATCCTACTCATGCTTGCATTCGGTGTTGATTAATTTTAATGCATGTTCATGACTGTTGTCTCTCTCTAGCTGGTCACTTCCCAGTCTTTTGCTAGCCTTCACCTGTACTAAGGGGAATACTGCTTGTGCATCCAATTCCATAAACCCCAAAGTTGTTCTATATGAGTCCACCATACCTACATATATACTACATCTACCTGCCGTTCCAAGTAAATTTGTATGTGCCAAACTCTAAACCTTCAAATAAACATTCTGTTTTGTATGCTCAAATAGCTCATGTATCAACTAGGGCTGTCTGTATCTTCCATGCTAGGTGGGTTATTCTCAAGAGGAGTGGACTCCGCTCCTCACTCATGAGAAAAGGGCTGGTCACCGGGATGCCCAGTACCATGCTTTATGCAAATCAAGTCAAAATAACTGCAAACAAAACTCCTCGAGACTCTTGTTAGTTGGAGGCACTCGTCGTTTCGAGCAAGCCATGGATTGATGCTTGTTGGTGGAGGGGGAGTATAAACTTGACCATTCTGTTTGGGAACCGCCTATAATGTGTGTAGCATGGAAGATATCGGATCTCTCGGTTGTTATGTTGACAATGAAAGTATACCGCTCAAAATTTAATTAATATCTATTTCAAAACCGAGCTCTGGCACCTCTACAAATCCCTGCTTCCCTCTGCGAAGGGCCTATCTATTTATTTTTATGTTGAGTCATCACCCTCTTATTAAAAAGCACCAGCTAGAGAGCACCGTTGTCATTTGCATTCATTACTGTTAGTACATTGGGTATGACTTGACTGGATCTCTTTTACCATGAATAACAATGTCTAGTCAGTCCTTGATCTTTGAAGGTGCTATGCATTTATGTTTTGTGGTCTCAGAAAGGGCTAGCGAGATACCATCTTGTTATATCATATCATGATTATTTTGAGAAAGTGTTGTCATCAAAGATTTATTATTATTGCTCGCTAGTTGATTATGCCATTGATATGAGAAAACATGAGACCTAAATGTTATTCTGACTATGGTTAGTTCATAATCTTTGCTAAAAACTTGAATGGTGGCTTTACATATTTACAACAAGAGCAAACACAATTTGTAAAAGCTTTTCTTTATCACTTTCAGTTTATCAACTAAATTGCTTGAGGACAAGAAAAGGTTTAAGCTTGGGGGAGCTGATACGTCTCCGTCGTATCTACTTTTCCAAACACTTTTTCCCCTGTTTTGGACACTAACTTGCATGATTTGAATGGAACTAACCCATACTGACGCTGTTTTCAGCAGAATTGCCATGGTGTTATTTTTGTACAGAAATAAAAGTTCTCGGAATGACCTGAAAATCAACGGAGAATTATTTTGGAATATATAAAAAATACTGGCAGAAAGATCCATGTCAGGGGGCCACCACCTGTCCATGAGGGTGGGGGCGCGCCCTACCCCCCTGGGAGCGCCCCTGCCTCGTGGGCCCCCTAACGCTCCACCGACCTCAACCTTGACTCCATAGATTCACTTTCGGGGAGAAAATATCAGAGAGAAGGGTTCATCGCGTTTTACGATACGGAGCTGCCGCCAAGCCCTAAACTCTCTTGGGAGGGCTGATCTAGGGTCCGTTCGGGGCTCCGGAGAGGGGAATCCATCGCCACCGTCATCATCAACCTTCCTACATCACCAATTTCATGATGCTCACCGCCGTGCATGAGTAATTCCATCATAGGCTTGCTGGGCGGTGATGGGTTGAATGAGTTTATCATGCAATCGAGTTAGTTTTGTTAGGGTTTGATCCCTAGTATCCACTACGTTCTGAGATTGATGTTGCTTTGACTTTGCTATGCTTAATGCTTGTCACTAGCGCCCGAGTGTCATGATTTTAGATCTGAACCTATTATGTTTTCATGAATATATGTGAGTTCTTGATCCTATCTTGCAAGTATATAGTCACCTACTATGTGTTATGATCCAGCAACCCCGAAGTGACAATAATCGGGACCACTCCCGGTGATGACCGTAGTTTGAGGAGTTCATGTATTCACTATGTGTTAATGCTTTGGTCCGGTACTCTATTAAAAGGAGGCCTTAATATCCCTTAGTTTCCAATAGGACCCCGCTTCCACGGGAGGGTAGGACAAAAGATGTCATGCAAGTTCTTTCCATAAGCACGTATGACTATATTCGGAATACATGCCTACATTATATTGATGAATTAGAGCTAGTTCTGTGTCACCCTATGTTATGACTATTACATGATGAACTGCATCCAGCATAATTCTCCATCACCGATCCAATGCCTAGGAGCTTTCCATCTATTGTTCTTCGCTTATTTACTTTTCTGTTGCTATTGTTACAATCACTACAAAACCCAAAAATATTACTTTTGCTATTGTTACTTCTGCTACCGTTACCACTACTATCATATTACTTTGCTACTAAATACTTTGCTACGGATATTAAGTTTCCAGGTGTGGTTGAATTGACAACTCAGCTGCTAAAACTTGAGAATATTCTTTGGCTCCCCTTGTGTCGAATCAATAAATTGGGGTTGAATACTCTACCCTCGAAAACTGTTGCGATCCCCTATACTTGTGGGTTATCAGTTTGTACCAGTATCTATGTGTTTAATCTCTCTCTCTCTCTCATGTTCTTGAGATGTCACAATCTTGATGTATCGCAGGCTTTGTTAATATAGTCGAATCATTTGGTGTTTTCCCCTCTCTATCTTGTTGTGATGAATTGAGTTCTTCCCTTTGAGATTTCATTGTTATCAGATTGAATACTTTTATTTATTTGAGAACACTTGATATATGTCTTGCAATTGAATACTCGTGGTGACAATGGGGTATTGATAATCCACAACTATAGGGGATCGCAACAGTTTCGGAGGGTGGAGTATTCAACCCAAATTTGTTGATTCGACACAAGGGGAGCCAAAGAATATTCTCAAGTATAAGCAACTGAGTTGTCAATTCAACCACACCTGGAAACTTAATATCTACAGCAAAGTGTTTAGTAGAAAAGTAATACGATAGTAGTGGTAACGGTGGTAAAAGGTAACGGTAGCAAAAGTAATATTTTTGGTTTTTTGTAGTGATGATAACAATAGCAACAGAAAAGTAAATAAGCGAAGAACGATATATGGAAAGCTCATAGGCAATGGATCGGTGATAGAGAATTATGCCGGATGTGGTTCATCATGTAACAGTCATAACATAGGGTGACACAGAACTAGCTCCAATTCATCAATGTAATGTAGGCACGTATTCCAAATATAGTCATACATGCTTATGGAAAGAACTTGCATGACATCTTTTGTCCTACCCTCCCGTGGCACCGGGGTCCTATTGGAAACTAAGGGATACTAAGGCCTCCTTTTAATAGAGTACCGGAAAAAAGCATTAAAACATAGTGAATACATGAACTCCTCAAACTACGGTCATCACCGGGAGTGGTCCCGATTATTGTCACCTCGGGGTTGCCGGATCATAACACATAGTAGGTGACTATAGACTTGCAAGATAGGATCAAGAACTCTCATATATTGATGAAAACATAATAGGTTCAGATCTGAAATCATGGTAATCGGGCCCTAGTGACAAGCATTAAGCATAGCAAAGTCATAGCAACATCAATCTCAGAACATAGTGGATACTAGGGATCAAACCCTAACAAAACTAACTCGATTCCATGATAAATCTCATCCAACCCATCAACCTCCAGCAAGCCTACGATGGAATTACTGACGCACGGCGGTGAACATCATGAAATTGGTGATGGAGGATGGTTGATGATGACGATGGCGACGGATTCCCCTCTCCAGAGCCCCGAACGGACCCCAGATCAGCCCTCCCTTGAGAATTTAGGGCTTGGCGGCGGCTTCGTATCGTAAAACATGATGAATCCTTCTCTCTGGTTTTTTCTCCCCAAAGGTGAATATATGGAGTCAAGGTTGAGGTCGGTGGAGCGTCAGGGGGCCCACGAGGAAGGGGGCGCGCCCAGGGGGTAGGGCGCGCCCCCACCCTCGTGGACAGGTGGTGGCCCCCCTGAAGTGGATCTTTCTTCCAGTATTTTTTATGTATTCCAAAACGATTCTCCGTTGATTTTCAGGTCATTCCGAGAACTTTTATTTCTTCACAAAAATAACACCATGGCAATTCTGCTGAAAACAGCATCAGTCCGGGTTAGTTCCATTCAAATCATGCAAGTTAGAGTCCAAAACAAGGGCAAAAGTGTTTGGAAAAGTAGATACGACGGAGACGTATTAGGTATCGTATTGATTCACTTGATATATGTTTTGGCACTCAACTCACGGATTCCCTAGTTGACATTGGGGTAATCTATGCATAGGGGTTGATGCACGTTCTTGTCTTTGTTTCTCCGGTAGAAATCTTGGGGCACTCTATGAAGTTCTTTGTGTTGGATTGAATACTATGAATCTGAATTTGCTTTGGTGTTATTTTAGTACAAACTCCTAGTTCGATCGGTCAAAAATAATAGCTTCGTGTTATTTTAGTACGAACTTAGGATATATTGATCAGAAAGAATAGCTTTGAGGTGGTTTCGTACCCTACAAACAATTCCATCTTATGTTCTTCGCTTGTTAGGAACTTCCAAGTGATTCTTCGTTGCACGTTGAGGGATTGTTATATGATCCAATTATATTATCATTGTTGAGAGATTGCACTAGCGAAAGTACGGACCGTAGGCCTCATTTTCAAGCATTGCAATACTGTTTTTGTGCCTGTTTACTATTTGCTACCTTGCTGTTTTATGTATTCAGATTATAAAAATATATTTCTACCATCCATATTACACTTCTATCACCATCTCTTCGCTGAACTAGTGCACCTATACAATTTGCCATTGTATTAGGTCTGTTTGGGATACAAGAGATTTCTTGTATTTGGTTGCAGGATCGTTTGAGAGAGACCATCTTCATCCTACACCTCTCATGGATTGATAAACCTTAGGTCATCCACTTGAGGGAAAATTGCTACTGTCCTAGAAAACTCTGTGCTTGGAGGCCCAACACATGCCTACAATAATAAAGTTGCGTAGTAGACATCACGCGTCAAGCTACGCCGGCGTCAGCATTGACGCTCACGTGATCAGTGGCTCCTAAGGAGAGAGGCGATGATGCTCCCTCATTCCGTCTTTCTTGGGCCCCGTCGCCCATACCAACCATAAATGAGGCGGCGCCGGAGCAGGGAGGTAGCGATGGTGCGACGGTCCCGAGCCGCTCGGGTGGCGTGGCCTCAGCGCTAACTATGTCTGAAAGAGAAAAGCGAGGCACATGGTGACACCGTCCTCCTGGCGGGTTCCTTCCAAGCATGCCAGGTGACTAAGAGAACCTCTAAGGCAAGCGGGAAGCATAGTATGGCTCCCTCCTCCTCCACTTTTTCTCGTCAATGATCAAGCCTCCCATGGGGCGACGTCTTCAACATTGATAAGCCCACATGAAACTCGGTTCAACATTTACATCGCTGAGGGGAAATCCTGAGTGAAGCGCCGGTGCAAATCCGTTGATTGATGCCCCGGCAAGCACGCTCCGGCAAGGCTGTCCTCACCAGCGGGACCTTTGATGCCCATGGTCGTGATGTGGTCAACAACAAAGGGAATAGGAAAGGAGAACCGACCATTACTTTTCGTCATGCATTGTCACCTTCAAAAATTTGGTTACCCCCTCCGGCCCTTGCTTGGGGTGGGCGTGCAGCTGATAAACTATCAAGTCTCTTTTTTGCGCATGTTTTTGTTGTGAACTTTGGTAGGCCTGAGGCCGACACGCAAATGCCATCCCCTCGGGATACGCACATGTGATGAACGATCCTGGTTTAGGGAGGAGGGAAGCATGAATTAAAGCTAAGTCTGCAAAGTTACTAACTTGTTATCCAAAGTTTGCATTTGCTTATCCCTCAGACACTCGATGCTATTATGATGGTTAGATCTTTTCGTGTGATGGCACCTTGTTGTGTTTTCCTGCGCCCCCGCTTTGTTTCGAGTCTGCTCACATAGCGGGTGGCTGCATCAAAGACTCTTAAGGAAACACCTGCCGGGGAATGTCCTCGTCAGCTGAATTCTAAGGAGGTGCTCCTCACAGCAATCGCGGTAGCATGCTACTCGCGGGCAACCAAAACACACAAAAAACAAACTAACCATACGAACTTTCATGGATAAAACACAAGAGGGATAGCATGCATTTGAAATTAATTAAACCACAGTTCGGTACGAACAAGAGCGGTACGAGATCTAAACACAAGACATGCATAATGTTTTGTTACAAGGCAACACGGTGACATGAATGGTTCAGGGCCATGCTTGGCGGCCTTATGGAGCCCTAGGGACGGAGAGGACCTTGTCGGCGAAGGGACCAACCTTCTCTTCGGCAGTAGAAACATCAGACCAGCCGGAAGCCTCCTAAAGTCGTCGGCGAGGTTGTGGTCGGGGTGGCAAAAGGCGAGGTTCCTCAAGACCATGAAGAGGGTGTTGCGGGCATGCTTTCCGGACTCGCTTGCAAAATGAGCAACTCTTCCTTCCTCATGTGTCTTCAACCCTTTGATCAATCCATCAAAGAAGAGCGCTAGCTTGACGCTAGGGACCTCGTGTCTGCTAACTGATAAGGCTGGGCCCTACATACCCATCGTTGTGATCTGGGCAGTGAGGTGCTCAGCAATGTCGACCAGGCTCTTGATCCAAAGGTTGTGCTGCTGAATTTGGTTTGCCAATTTGTCCTCCGCATCCTTCCGGAGGATCCTCGTATTTTCCAAATCCTTCATCAGTTTCTTCTCATGAGCCCAAGCATACTCGATCGTGCTCTCCAAGGTGCCAAGTCTTGCCTTCATATCGGTAATGGTGCCATTAGCATTATCAAGGTCCAGGCTCTTGAAGGAGAACTGCAATTGCATCTCTTTCAGAAGGATCTCTGCCTTCTGCGCCTCCTCCTTGAGGTCCGTGTTTTCCATGGCACTCCTGGATAGCTCCTCTATCAGTTTGGCCACCTGTTGGTCGAGATCCACTTCGGCAGTGGATGCAGCAGCAAGATCATCAGCAATCTTCTTTAGCTGGGCGGCAGAGTCAATGGTGAGCATGTCAAGGGACACCTTGTGCTTGTCATCTAGCTCCTTGGTGCGTTGCTGGACAAGGGCTTCCAGTTCTCCTTCCTTGTTGCGAACGGTGGCCTCGAGGTTCTCTTCCTGAGAAGAGATGTACTTTTCCCTGGCATTTAGAAGCGCCGCGCGCTCCACCAGACGAGCTTCCCGGGCAGCGACGTCCTCCTTCGCCATTGCGATCGTCTCCTGTTTCCATAGAAGGACTTGGAACTGGTTGTCGTGCCACTCGCGCAGCTCACTGTCCTTGTCCCTCAGCTTCTGATCCATGCTGTTGGCGGAGTTGCCTTGCTCCTGAAGCGCTTGCCATTTTTTGTCGTACCTGCTTTCTTTTCCTTGATGCTTGTAGCCACAGACTCCAGAAAGGAGAGGTCCATGACTGCGTTGACGGAGCCATCGACTTCTTCAACTCGCTGGGACAATGGTGCTATGATACGCTGGATGTTCTCATCAAGGTCTGCGCTCACTTCTGTGAAAGAGCTGGGGGCTCTGAGTCCAGGTTGGACAAGCACTAACGCTAGTTGGCTTGAAGAAGGTTGTGGGGTCCCGCCTGAGGTGCCAAATGAGGGAAGGGGTCTCATGGGGTGAAGGGGACTTTTCTCTTCAACTATCACCCCCAGATCCCGATGCACTGACGGGGTTTGTTTTTGGGTGACTCTTCATTGTTTCTCCTGAGAAGATACAATTTTACATTAACTGCAACAGTCTCACGACCCCACTGTCATTGTCAAAACCGGCAGATCTTGGCTAGGGGGTCCTGAACTGCGCATCTAAGGATCGAAGGTAACAGGAGATAGGGACACGATGTTTACCCACGTTCTGGCCCTCTTTATGGAGGTAATACCCTACATCCTGCTTGATTAACTTTGATGAGTATAAGGGTTACAAGAGTTGATCTACCACGAGATCATAATGACTAAACCCTAGACGTCTAGCCTGTATGACTATGATTGTCTCTAAGAACCAAACCCTCTGATTTATATAGACACCGGAGGGTGCTAGGGTTGTACAAAGTCGGCTTACAGAGAAAGGAATCTCCATATTCGCAAGCCAAGCTTGCCATCCATGCAATGGAGAGTCCTATACAGACACGGGGAAAAGTCTTCCATCTTGTATCTTCATGGCCCATCAGTCCGACCGACGTCACATAGCCCGGACGTCCGAGGACCCCCTAATCCAGGACTCCCTCAGTAGCCCGTGAACCAATCTTCAATGTCGATGTGTCCAGCGCGCAGACTGTCTTCGACATTGTAAGGCGGGTTCCTCCTACAAATACTTGAAAGTAGTTGATCAATGAGAACTTTGTCCAGATCTGTTCAACAAGCCAAATCTCCAACCATAAAAGCATAATAATTAAAATAAGGTATATCCAAAGACAGCTTTTTCCGGCGAAACGTCATGCTTAGCTCTGCTATTATTTCGAACCATTTTTTGGGGCCTCCCGCTTCGCGTTTTAATATGCAACTCCTATTGGCACGTCTTGTCAAAAACAGAGATCGTGTCCCCTTATTGCGGGATTCTCATCAATATGAGCTTTGGTAATCTAACCATGCTATTCGCATGACCCCTTGGGAATAGGTGAGTTTTAAGGCTAAAAGGGGGGACGCTTGATATTCGCAGTCCATATAAGTGGATAAAATCCAATTCTTCCATCCCACGCCTCATTCTCTCTCTCTGCTTCCCCATCCTCGAGCTCAAGTGCACAAGTACCAAGCTTTTCTTCCCTTTACAACTCCTTCGACCATGGCCGGCTCTCAGGGCAAGTGGATGGCTTCCTCTGTCACGGAGGAGAATATCAAGGATTTGCGGGAGGCGTGGTATCTAACCACGGAAATCAAGCACAGGCTTCCCGATCTGGCGCAGGTCATCCCCACTCCGGAGCCCGATTAGAGGGTGGTATTCATCCCCCACTTCCTCCGCGGATTCAGATTTGCCCTCCACCCCTTTGTGAGGGTCTCATGTTCTACTACAGGCTAGATTTTCACGATCTGGCCCCAAATTCGTTCCTACACATCTCGATATTCATCATCGTGTGTGAGGCTTTCCTCCGTGTCCCTCCACACTTCGGCTTATGGCTCAAGATTTTCAACGTGAAGCCGAATGTGGTTGATGGGCAACATGCAAACTGCGGTGGCGCTATGGTGAGGAAGCTCCCTAAAGTCAACTGGCCAAAGGGAGTCTTTGTGGACACCGTCAGGATAAGGCAACTGGAATGGTTCTTTATCATAGAACCCCGCGGCTCCAAGTGGGCAGCCGCTCCAGCCTTTAGATCCGGACCCCCGCTAAGGCTCACATTCTGGACCAACAAGGGTCCGGACTGGGGGTCGATCAATGATGTGATGCAGCTGTAGAAGCGCGTCAAAGGAATGATAGCGAAGGACATTACCCTCGCTGATGTGATCCAAGTGATGTTGATCCGCCGAGCACTTCCCTACCAGCTGCGATCCCTCAGGATGTGGGAGTTCAGTCTTGAAGGGCCACGGACCCTACAACGGTTCTACGACACAACACATAAGGGGATCTGGACGCTGCTTTTCAAGAAGCAGAAGTTGTGGCCAAATTCATCGGACGACACTGGCATCGACTGCAATCATCCTGCCTCCGAGGTAAGTGAAATACCTTTGAACACCAATTGGTGCGTCCATCTTAAGGAGAAGTATTGAGTAGTCTATCTCCAAATAGGTCTGGACCAAAAAGTCGGAGCAGATCCGGTGTCTGGCCCCGCTCCCCGAAAACCCAGTTGATCCTCTATTAAGGAGGATGCTGGTCCCAGTGCCATACCGGGCGCCGGTCAAGAAGGACAAGAAGGAGAAGAAAGAGGACACTTCAGACGCAATGTCCGGAGAAGCTGATGCCCAGTCCTCTCACGAGGGCGATGATGAGGAGGAGGAGGAGGAAGAAGAATATCCTCCCCGCAAAGGCAAAAAAAGGCGGCCTCCGAAGACCTAGAGGCCGAAGCCTCCAAGAGGGACAAAATTACCCTCCCCGATGACTTGGAGTCAGACGCCGAGGCCATCCCGACACACCATCGCCGGACCAAGCCCCAAGATGACTCGTAAGTAGTCCATGATTTTTGCACATACATCCAATCTTTATGAGACCGATAAGACTCTGGTGACCGATAAGTAGACGCCAAGATGACTCGTAAGTAGATGCCAAGTTCTATTTAGGAGACCGATAAGACTCTGGAGTCTAGTAAGCGACCCCTTGCAAGGAAAGGGGGAGTGGCGTCCTCTGTTAATCCAAGGCGCCGAATACCACGGCGGACGTACTGCAAAGTGCATCCGTCCTGGACGAGCACCGCATCCTAATGGATACGGTGGCTGAGAAGATTCGGTCCGCCGAGAGCAGGCTGAACGAAGCCTTCTACAGCCTAATAGTAGGCTTCGAGGTATGCGATGTAATATTGTTGATCATTTTTACAAGAAATATGCCTGTATATAGATAGTATCCCCTGAGACTCTATTCGGCCTTTGAAAGAAAAGCGAGCAGAGGATCAATATTCAGTTATCATGTGGTAACATGCTATTTCATTTGGATTGAAAACAGGCCTCCTTGTTGGCGACGACTGCCCAATGAGCGGAAATTTCTGAACTCAAACGAAAACTAGAGCAGGCTGATGAGGATCTAGTCCTTGTTAACAAGCGGCTCGACTAGGCGCAAGGTATGAGATACTCTTATGTTATGCCTCTTTATGTCCGTATTCTGTGGGATTTCCAGAGCTACAATGTGTGCGTTTGTGCAGATGGTGCTGCCACGGTTGAAACCCTCAGGGGTGAGCTTAGCCGAGACAAGGAGCATGCTAGGGTAAGCAAGGCGGCCCTGCTAAAGCGGTTGCCAATTTAACGGCCGAACAGGCCGCTCGGCGCCGTTTTGAGGAACGGGTGACCGAGGTGGAGCAGAGGCTCTAGAACAACACCCGGAAGTGAGAGTGATAGAGGCAAAGGTGTCCCATCTTTCGATGAGATGGTGGCTATCGTTTTGGAGGAAGTCGACTTTGACGATCCGACTACGAACGTGGGAGGACGTCATGCCTTAGTAATCGCTAAACCAACTCCGAGAGGTTATTGACCATGCCGGAGCACGATCAACCTGACCACGAAGGTCTGTTTCCTGCAGGCAAACAAAGAAAAAACAAGAAACTAAGATTGCAATCTGGATATTGCAAATATAAGAGGAAAGCTTTATCGATCAAGGTATGGTTCTGTGATGCCTTTGTCTGGTTGTTGAACACAAACGAAGTACGCAAAGTTGCAGCTATGGAGAACTTTAATCTAAACAAAACCCAAAGTCTAAACAACACCCTAAGGGTTGTATATATGGAGGAAGAGGGGGGATTTCATGGCCCTTGGAGGAGGGGTCCAAAACCAACCTTAACTCTTGTTTCCCCACACATACGGACTCTAAAAACAGTCTATACTTAAGTATTTCAAAATTGCATGGGCCTGGCCCAATAATAAGATGACGCTGCACCTAGAATAGCCTCTGGACAAAATTTATGAAGCGTCATCTTGTATATTTCGTCCAAGGTTCATGCACTCCTTATGGTGGCCTTAAAGTCCTGAAATCATCACTTGGAACTCCGTTCTTGTTCCCCTTGCGCATGCCATCAACTCCATGCTTGGTCTTGCTCCAGTGTTCATCCCTATTATCAATGCCAGGCACTTCATTTGTAAGCAAAACAAATGTATCCAATTTAGGCAGCATCATATTCTCATGAACATTAGAATCATTACCAAGAAACGAAAGTACCTAATAATTTAATTGTTGTGCGCGAGCTCTAGTAATTGGTATAGTATATGTAGCAGTAGGGATTGTGGGTGTAACAATGGTATTGATGTCCTCATCATCCTCCCCTTCTCGAAATGAAGTCATCCTCGATGGAAGCTCATCGTCCTTGCCCAAATAAGGCTTCAAATCTGCAATCTTAAAAGTGGGACTAACCCCAAAATCTGCAGGCAGCTCAAGTGTATATGCATTATCATTTATTTTCTCTAACACCTTAAAAGGACCATCAGCACGTGGCATTAGCTTTGATTTGCGCAAATTAGGAAATCTATCCTTACGCAAATGTAACCAAGCAAGATCTCCAGGTGCAAACACAACATGTTGTCTATCCTAATCTCCAGCAAGTTTATATTTAGCATTCATACGCTCAATGTTTTCCTTAGTTAACTCATGGATTTTTAAAATCAATTCAACACATTCTTTAGCATCAAAATTAACCTTCTACGAAGATGGAAGAGGCAACAAATTAATAGGTGCACGAGGTAGGAAACCATACACAATTTCAAAAGGGCACATCTTAGTAGTAGAATGCAGCGACCGGTTATAAGAAAATTCAATATGAGGCAAGCATTCTTCCCACATTTTCTTATTATTCTTCAAAACAGCCCTAAGCATGGTAGACAATGTTCTATTGACTACTTCAGTTTGTCCATCAGTTTGGGGATGACATGTAGTACTAAAAAGTAGTTTAGTACCCAACTAAGCCTATAAAAATCTCCAAAAGTGGCTAAGAAATTTTGTATCATGATCTGAAACAATAGTATTAGGCACACCATGCAAGAAAATAATTTCACGAAAGAACAAATCAGCAACATTAACAACATCATCGCTTTTATGACAACATCGTCGCTATAATGTGTGCCATTTTCGAGAACCTGTCCATGACAACAAATATGCTCTCCCTCCCCTTCTTTGTTCGAGGTAAACCTAACACAAAGTCCATAGATATATCCTCCCAAGGAACACTAGGTACAGGCAAAGGCATATATAAACCATGAGTATTTAGTCATGACTTAGCTTTTTGACGTGTAGTACAGCGAGCAACAAAATGCTCAACATCATGTCTCATCTTTGGCCAAAAGAAATGTGTAGCAAGTATATCCTTCGTCTTCTTCACGCCAAAGTGTCCCATTAATCCTCCTCCCAGCGCCTCCTACAACAACAAAAGACGAACGGAGCTAGCTAGAATGCATAGCTTGTTAGCAAAAAACACAAATCCATCATTAACAATGAACTTGTTCCAAGTTCTCCCTTCCTTACAATCCTGCAATACATCTTTAAATTCAGCATCATGCACATATTGATCTTTGATGGTCTCCAAACCAAATATTTTAAAGTCAAGTTGTGAAAGCATAGTATAACGATGAGACAATGCATCAGCAATAACATTTTCTTTACCCTTGTTGTGTTTAATGATATAAGGGAAAGTCTCAATGAATTCAACCCATTTAGCATGTATGCGGTTTAGTTTTGCTTGACTTTTAATGTGTTTCAAAGATTCATGATCAGAATGTATAACAAATTCCTTGGGCCATAAATAATGTTTCCATGTTTCTAAGGTCCGAACAAGAGCATATAATTCTTTATCATAAGTAAAATAGTTCAGACTAGGCCAACTCAATTTTTCAGAAAAGTATGCAATAGGTTTTCCATCTTGTAATAACACACCTCCTAATCCAATTCCACTAGCATCACATTCAAGCTCAAAAGTATTATTAAAATCGGGAAGTTGGAGTAAAGGAGCATGTGTCAACTTATCTTTCAATACCGTGAAGGCTTCTTCCTGTGCGGTACCGCAAACAAAAGGCACATTGATGTAGGGTGGAACCCTAGATTGTCGATCTTTCACGAAAGGAGCGGATCCCGCGATGAACACGATGAACACAAGGGGAAACATGAGAGGAACACTAAAACCAACAAGATTGATCACACATATGCTAGATTCTCGAACACAAAAGAGTTCACACGGTCCACGATCAACAAGGGACGATGCATGGTAACCGGTTCTTCTCCAACGGTGGTCTTGATGGGGCCACCCAAAAGAGGGTCCTGAATCCCAGGGAATCTTCTCCGTAGAGGGGTCGTGGTCTCTCTCGAGGAGTAGATCCAATGTGGATGAGCAAGGCTCTATCTCTAATATGTGTAGCACAATGCTGACCCTAGAAAAGAGGAGGTGGGGGTCTATATATAGTCTTAGAGGTCGAAGGGGTACATGGGCTACGGCCCAACATGAAATCAGCACACAGGCGTCGGACGTCCGGTAGCTACCGGTCGTCCAGGGGTTCGCGAGGGTCCGGACGTCCTGTTCTCATAGGGTGTCCGTATATTCGGCTTGGGTGTGCTTCGATCGGACGTCCTGTCTGGGTCGGATGTCCGGGGCATCGGTTGTCCGAAGGTCTTTGGAAATCAGGCGTTTTGGCTCAGGAGTGGTAGCACCGGTCGTTCGGAGGGGGCCGGTCGTCCGTGGCTTGGAGTTCTTCGGACGTCCGTGGTTCACCGGTCGTCCGGTGTCTGGGAGTTTCGAGCAGTCCTTCTTCTTGTCCATTGAGCTTGGTGTCCTCACCGTCTTGTCCGTTGGGTATAGCTGATCCGAGGCTTACCTCCAAGTACCTGATCACACATAGGGTTTCCGCTTGAGGTAGCTAGTAGCCATGGCTCATGCATAGAAAGTAGTAGTTCGGAGAGGAGCAAGTTCACCTTATCTTCGATAGCCCTTGCTTATGCTCTTTTTATTGTTCCAAGTGGTGTCGTGGGAGACGTAGGTAGGTCCATGGGGATGACCTTGGGATGCTCCACATCATCTCCCCTCCCTTGAAAAAAATCCGACCTTGGATTAAATTCTTCATCACCATGGTAGGGCCAGAGATCCTTGACATTGAAGACGCCGCTCACGTTGTACTTATTGCGCGGGAGGTCGATCTTGTAGGCGTTGTTGTCATAGCGTGCAAGCACCTTGAAGGGTCCATGTGCTCGTTTTAAGAGTTTGGACTTGGGTTCGGTCCTTGCGAAGGTGTAGCCACACAAGATCACCAATGTTGAATACCATGGAGTGCTTGTTGATGTTGAGCTTGGTCGCTAGTCATTATACTTGGCGCTCGATAGTGTGCCTTGTATCTTCATGCACCTTTTGGAGGTGGTTCACACGTGCACTTGCGTCCATATTGATGTGCTCTTGTAGTGGTAGAGGAATGTGGCGACCCAACCCGAATGGATCAAGTGCTCTGTGCTCAGGTGTCATCCCTGGATCAGTAATGCTGACACCACACAGTACATCGAAGGATTTATAGCAGAGTGGCAATCACACACTTATTACATCATTGTCTCAAAGAGAACTTATTACAATAAGTATGGCTTAAGGCCATCTAATAACGATAATAGCGGAAGACTCGGAAGATAAATGGGTCCATCAACTCCAACGGCATCACTGAGTATAGAACCACGACCTAAAAGCACCTTACTCGTCGTCTGAAAAGTCTGCAACATGAGAAGTTGCAGCCCGAAAACGGGTCAGCACATGGAATATGCTGGCAATGTAACACATAGAGAGTAATGGAATGAAACAACTATACTATATGCATATATGGCTGGTGGAAAGCTCTATGGTTACAGTTTTGCGTAAAGCTAGTTTTTCCCTACTACAAAGGAATAAATTTATTTAACTATCATGGTAGTTGTTAAACATCGAGAATGGTTGACAGCATTCCGATCCCAATTAAGTCAACAATTAAAACCCAACAACATTAATTAGAAGTAACATGTTGAGATTCACATGATATTCAAGTACTAGATACTCAAGTTGTCCATAACCGGGGACACGGCTAATCATGATTAGTTTGTACACTCTGCAGAGGTTTGCGCACTTTTCCCCACATGACTCAATCGCCTCCGTTCGTTTTCTCACACTACATGGTGTTTGAGAAACGGATGACCGAGACATAGTCTTTCAGAAGCGCTAGCACCTTACATGTGGGGTAGACCGTACCACCTACAACCCCTACATCTGCTAGTCCACCCCGTAAGAGTTCGCACAACTTAGTCAACTATGCCAGAGCCCATAGTAGCATGTGGCTGCACACAGAAGTTTCTAGCATGAATGATCTTATGACCCCTTTGAGCCTGGGTGGCGGTCCAAAATAAAACAGGAAAGTCCTGATAGACATCAGGTGCCTCAATCCACCCAGATGTGTGTTTAAGTTGCCACCTTAGATAAACCATTAAAATTATCAACTCACATCTGTCATGGATATCACTCACCCAATCCACGTCTACTAGAATAGCATGGCGTAATAAGCAAACGTAGAAGTAACTCCCAAAGGTTTCATAATAATACATGTGATAGGTACTACCTCATCTACTTCCCATCCCATAGTTTAATTAGATCCTAATCATGCAATGTGAGAGGATTTATCTAATGCAATAAAACATGGGTTGTAGAAAAAGGTATGATCAAAGTGTTACTTGCCTTGCTGATGATCCGCGAGACCTAGGGTTTCTAAGTAAGAGGCGGCGCAATCCGGGTGATCTATCGCAGACAAACAACAAGCATACAATAAGTACTCATCTAATGCACAGGTAAAACTCGAACAGGAGAACGAACCAGGAAGTTCAACTTAAGAACTTCGGTTGCAAAGAAAGAACGGACCGAACAAAGAAACGGAAAACAAACGGCGGAAGAAAACAACTCGGTTCTAGCAAGTTGAAACTAGGTCAAATTTTACTGGGGCAAAACTTGTTTAAGTTGATTAGACCGAACGGCGGTTTCGAATCGAAACTCCAGGAGCTTGAATCACCTGATTCCGATAAACGAGCGAGAAGAAAAACTATAACGAAGATCGGATCTGAGATCACGATCGCGGAATAAATCCGATGAAAAGAAAAGAAGACCAATTGAACAACGGGCGTCGTTAACCGGGGAATAATCGGTGATCACGTTCATTGAGACGAACGGTCCGAAAGAAGAACGAAAACCGATCTAGGGTTTTCGGAAAAGAAAACTGAAACAAAGAATGAGAGAAAACCGTAATGGTTAAGAAAGAACCGGAACGGTTTAGAAGAAAACTGAACCGAGGGGAGAAAAAGAGACGCGGCGCGGGACAACCTCGGCGAGGCTCCGGCGAACGGCGGCGACGGCGGCTATAGGGCGGTGGCGGCGGCTATAGGGCGGCGGCGGCGGGTGAGGGGCGCGGGGTGGGGCGCGGCTAAGGAG
>NC_041388.1:203620752-203628760 GCF_002162155.2 Triticum dicoccoides | reverse complement strand
TGGGACTCGGCCTAGAGCGAGGGAGGCGGAGGCCTGGCGCTGCGCGTGGCGCGCGCGCTGGCTGGGGAGGCGGCCGGCTGGCTGGTCCTTTGGCCCGGCTGGCCTTGGTCCCTTTTTTTTAACTGGATTTGCGCGCAGAAAAACAAAAGAAAACGAAACTAAACGAACTTCAAAATTACTAAAGTAAATTTTTCCCGACTCCTAAAAATGAGCCGAACAAAATGAACTTTACTCCGGACCTAGAATGCAATTTTTGAAAACGCGCATTTTTCCTTATCCAAATAAAAAGCAAACGAAACTCCGGCAAAACGAAAATTTGATTTATTCATTAAATCCTCATTTTTCCTAAATTTGGGAAAGTCGTATTATTCCCTCTCTCATTATTTTTGATATTGGAAAAATAATTGAAGATGAAATAAATAAATCAAATGATCCTCTTTTCCAAAATTTGAGAGAACTCTCAAATATGAAAATAACGAAATCTCCAACTCTCTCCGAGGGTCCTTGAGTTGCGTGAAATTTCTAGGATCGACCAAAATGCAAGAAAATATGCTATGCATGATGATCTAGTGTATAACATTCCAAATTGAAAATTTGGGATGTTACAAACCTACCCCCTTAAAATGAATCTCGCCCTCGAGATTCGGGTTGGCTAGAAAATAGGTGAGGGTGGTCCTTGAGCAAATCTTCTTCTCTTTCCCAGGTGGCTTCATCCTCTGAGTGATGGTTCCACTGAACTTTGCAAAACTTGATAACCTTGCTGTGGGTAACTCTGCTGGCATAATCGAGAATCTTGACTGGCTTCTCCTCATATGTTAAGTCATCCTCCAACTGAATCGCTTCAAGCGGTACTGTATCTCTTAGCGGTACCTCCGCCATCTCGGCGTGACATTTCTTCAGCTGAGAAACATGGAATACATCATGAACTCCTAACAGCTCCTCTGGTAATTCCAACTTATAAGCGACTTCTCCCATACGTTGCAAGATCTTGCACGGTCCAACGAAACGCGGTGCTAACTTTCCCTTAACTCCAAAGCGCTTAACTCCTCGAAGTGGGGATACACGGAGATAAACTCTGTCTCCGGTTTTGTAGACTGTCTCCTTGCATTTAGAATCTGCGTAGCTCTTCTGCCTGGACTGGGCTGCCTTGAGCCTCTCGCGAATCAACTTAACTTTCCGTTCAGACTCCTTAATCAAATCTGGTCCAAAGAATTGACGGTCTCCAACTTCGTCCCATGACAACGGTGTCCTGCACCTCCTTCCGTATAAGGCTTCGAAAGGTGACATCTTCAAACTGGTTTGGTAACTATTGTTATAAGAAAACTCCGCATACGGCAAGTTATCGTCCCAACTAGATCCATAATCTAGTGCACAAGCTCTCAGCATATCTTCCAAAATCTGATTGACTCTCTCGGTCTGTCCATCCGTCTGTGGGTGAAAAGCTGTGCTGAACTCCAGTCTGGTTCCTAAAGTTTCATGCAACTGATTACAAAACTTTGAAGTAAATTGGGTTCCTCTATCTGATACGATACTCCTCGGAACTCCATGCAAACAAATGATCCTAGTCATGTATATCTTTGCCAACTTAGCACTGGTGTAAGTGGTCTTAACTGGAATAAAATGTGCTACCTTTGTCAAACGATCAACTACTACCCATATCGAGTCATAGCCTGCTTTCGTCCTGGGTAGTCCTGTGATAAAATCCATGCCTATCTTATCCCACTTCCATTCGTGTATCGGCAATGGTTGTAACAATCCTGCTGGCTTCTGATGCTCTGCCTTTACTCTCTGACATACGTCACAAACTGCTACATATGCTGCAATATCCTTCTTCATTCCGGTCCACCAGAATGTTTCCTTCAAATCCAAATACATCTTGGTATTCCCTGGGTGAATCGAATACGGTGAATCATGTGCCTCTTGCAAAATCAACTTCCTGATCTCCGGGTCATTTGGCACATAAACATGGTCCTCAAACCATAGGGTATCGTGCTCATCCTCACGAAATCCCTTTGCTTTTTCTTCGCTCAATTTCTCTTTTATAGCAGCAATCTCCTTGTCAGATTTTTGAGCTTCTCTGATTTTATCCATCAATGTTGACTGAATCTCCAATGTTGCTACATAGCCTCTCAGAACTATTTCCAAACACAGCTCACGAAGGTTTTCTGCTAACTCCTTGGGTATTTTCCCCATCACTAGGGTGTTGACCTGGCTCTTAAGGCTCAATGCGTCAGCTACTACATTAGCTTTTCCGGGATGGTAATGCAATCTCATGTCATAATCCTTGATGAGCTCCAACCATCTCCTTTGTCTGAGGTTCAACTCCTTCTGCGTGAAAATGTACTTCAAACTCTTGTGATCCGTGTACACCTCACAATGATTTCCAATGAGGAAATGTCTCCATGTTTTCAATGCATGCACTACGGCTGCTAACTCCAAATCATGCGTGACATAATTCAACTCATGAGGCTTCAGTTGTCGTGAATCATACGAAACAACTCTCCCTTCCTGCATAAGCACTGCTCCAAGTCCTCGACGTGAAGCGTCGCAATACACCTCATAATCCTTGGTCTGATCTGGCAAAATCAATACTGGTGAGGTAACCAAGCGTTTCTTCAATTCCTGGAAACTAGCCTCACATTCCTCAGTCCAATTGAACTTAGTATCCTTCTTCAACAATTCAGTCATAGGCTTTGCAATCTTTGAAAAGTTCTCAATGAACCTCTGGTAGTATCCTGCGAGTCCAAGAAAACTCCGGATCTCTCCAACTGTCGTTGGCGATTCCCATTCGGTTACGGTCTCAACCTTAGTGGGGTCAACTGCTATACCTTCTCCGGATATAACGTGTCTGAGGAATCCAACTTCCTTCAACCAAGATTCACATTTGCTGAATTTGGCATATAACTGATGTTCCCTTAGTTTCTCCAAAACCAAACACAAATGTTCCTTATGCTCCTCTTCATTCTTTGAATAAACCAGGATGTCATCAATGAACACTACGACGAACTTATCCAAAAACTCCATAAACACTTTGTTCATCAGGTTCATAAAATAGGCAGGTGCGTTAGTCAATCCAAATGACATAACGGTATACTCATACAGTCCATATCTGGTGGTGAACGCTGTCTTAGGTATGTCCTGCTCTCGAATCTTCAATTGATGGTACCCTGATCGCAACTCGATCTTGGAAAACACTTTAGCTCCTTGCAATCCCCGATAATCTACAACCATCCTTAATGATCCATCCTTCTTTTCCACTAGAAGTACGGGTGATCCCCAAGGCGAAGAACTTGGGCGAATGTAACCTTTATCCAATAACTCCTTAATCTGATTCTTAATTTCCACCAAATCCTTTGCGGGCATTCGGTACGGTCGCTTCGATATTGGGCCTGTACCTGGCAATAACTCAATGTCTCTATCCGGTGGCATGCCTGGCAATTCCTCAGGAAATACATCAGGAAAATCCTTCACCACTGGTACTTCCTCTTGCACAACTCCTGTTAGGCAGTTTACTTGTGTCCTTTTTGGCACATGCCGGGATACATACTTGATCCTTCTTCCTTCTGGTGTGGTAAGCAAAATTGTCTTACTGGCGCAATCGATGTTTCCTCCATACATCGACAACCAATCCATGCCTAATATCACATCCAATCCTTGAGATTCCAATACTATTAGGTCTGAGGGAAACACATAGTTACCAATCCTTAATGGTAACCGATCACACCATCGTCTAGCCATAAACTCCGCTCCTGGTGAGCTTACTAACATGGGTGTCCTAAGGGCTTGGGTTGGCAGGTTATATTTATCCACAAATCCCCTTGATATGTATGAATGCGATGCACCAGTATCAAAAAGAACGAGTGCGGTAAATGACTTAACCAGAAACTTACCGATTACTGCATCAGGCTGATCTTCAACCTCCTCCACATTAATGTGGTTCACCTGTCCCCTATTGAAAGGGTTCGGCTTCTTCCCAGAGGTTCCATTGCCATTTACATTCTGGCCTTCGGGGCCTTCATTGGCATAATGTCCGGTCTTGGAACACTTGAAACAGGTGACTTGACTCAGGTCCCTCTTGGTTGGGGTCGATGGGATGGTACGGTTCTGGCCGTTGCTTCCTCCATTACCATTATTGTGGCCATTATGGTTGTGCGAGCTACCTCCTCCATGGGTATGCTGAAACTGAAATCCCGGTTTTGGGGTAAACTGGGGCTTCTGCTGGGCTCAGAGTTATACTTCCCCTGTCCATACATCCTTTTACGGTTCTCAATCTGCTGTTACTTCCCTTCAATCATGATGGCACGATCTACCAACTCCTGGTAGTTGTTGAAACTCGCTACCATCAACTTCATGCTTAGTTCATCATTTGGTCCTTCCAGAAACTTCTCCTGCTTAACTGCATCCATAGCAATGTAATCTGGGGCATAACGTGCTAACTTGCTGAAATCGTCAACGTACTGGCCAACTGTCCTTCCTCCTTGGCGTAAGTTGCGAAACTCACGCTTCTTCAGGGCCATAGCTCCTGCTGAAACATGGGCAGTGCGGAAAGCTTGCTGAAACTGATCCCATGTGACAGTGTCAACTGGGTAAGTGGCTGTGAAATTCTCCCACCATGCTGCCGCGGGTCCGTCAAGCTGGTGAGCGGCAAACTTCACTTTCTCACCATCCGTATATCCTGCAGTGGTTAACTCCCTTCCTATCTTGCGGAGCCAATCGTCTGCTACTACCGGCTCGGTGCTACTGGAAAACACCGGCGGATTCAACCTAAGGAAACGGGCTAAGTGGTCAACAGGTGGTGGTGGTGGTGGTGGGTTGTTGTTGTTGTTCTGTTGGTTCTGGACTAACATCTGCATCAATTGATTCTGCTGCTGGATCAACTAACTGAGTTCCGGTGGGAATCCATTGTCACGTCTCGGAGGCATCTGAGGGTTTAGAAAAGACAAAAATTAAGAATAGAGTGAGCTCTAAAGGGAAAACACTACCCCAATGCACATGAGCAAATGCACACAAAATGACTTCATTCAATCAAACAAGGGCTTACAATCGGTCTAAAACTATCGCAAAAGTGCTCGAACTATAATGTTTACAGGGGGGAAATTCTACTACTATCTGGTGGTCATCTAGAAATTTGAACCGGTGGAAGACTCCATGATATCTGCTCCAGCTTCGTCTTCAAAGTCGGGTTCACTTGGATCCGAATCGGCGTCGTCGATGATGATGTAGTTGTCCGGACATGCGACGTACTCGTCTTCCTCCGTGGATGCTAACTTCCTCTTGAGTTCTTCAATCTCCTGCTTAAGATCGCCATTGTGCCTTGCTAGAGCTATGATCTCGTCCATGTAGTCCTTGCGTGTAGACTTCAGTTCTCCTTCTAGCTCGATGATCCTTGCCTTTGCATTCTTCAACTCTATCATATCTTTGCTCATCTGGTTCTCGTGGCGTCGAATGTGCTGGTTTAACTCCTTTGATGAAAGATGCAATGGATCTATCCTTCTTGGTGCTGACTAACTCCCATTGTTCATCTCGGCGTCCGCAAATCTGGTAGATAGTGTCCTTGAGGTCTTCTTGGAAAACTTCTCCAATGCGTCCTATGGTGATATGAGCTGCCATGCTCCTTCCTAGACTACAGGTTGGTGCATTGAAAACACTATCTATGGGCTTCGTGATTGGTGCGAATGTCCTTCCCGGAACGTGAGTTTGAATCTTCCAGCGCTCCTCTTCAGGCAGAGTGGCGTTGAAGGTTCCCGTGAAGCTTGGTAATCCAATGTTCAGGTACTTGGTGACTTCCTTCAGGTGAAATCCAAATGGTATGCCTTCATCCGGTTGAGCGTACTTAATCTTTGCATTCGTCATCCTAAAAGAGTAGAAAAGATGAGGAGTTAGAAAATGAGAAGAGAATGGTGATCTATGGCTTTAACTTAGTGGTCGTGTCCTACAGTCAGCGTGTGCTCTGATATCATCTCTGTAGCGACCCGACCCGAATGGATCAAGTGCTCTGTGCTCCGGTGTCCTCCCTGGATCAGTAATGCTGACACCACACAGTACATCGAAGGATTTATAGCAGAGTGGAAATCACACACTTATTACATCGTTGTCTCAAAGACAACTTATTACAATAAATATGGCTTAAGGCCATCTAATAACGATAACAACGGAAGACTCGGAAGATAAATGGGTCCATCAACACCAACGGCATCACTGAGTATAGAACCACGACCTAAAAGCACCTTACTTGTCGTCTGAACAGTCTGCAACATGAGAAGTTGCAGCCCGAAAACGGGTCAGCACATGGAATATGCTGGCAATGTAACACATAGAGAGTAATGGAATGAAACAACTATACTATATGCATATATGGCTGGTGGAAAGCTATATGGTTATAGTTTTGCGTAAAGCCAGTTTTTCCCTACTGCAAAGGAATAAATTTATTTAACTATCATGGTAGTTGTTAAACATCGAGAATGGTTGACAGCATTCCGATCCCAATTAAGTGAACAATTAAAACCCAACAACATTAATTAGAAGTAACATGTTGAGATTCACATGATATTCAAGTACTAGATACTCAAGTTGTTCGTAACTAGGGACACGGCTAATCATGATTAGTTTGTACACTCTGCAGAGGTTTGCGCACTTTTCCCCACATGACTCGATCGCCTCCGTTCGTTTTCTTGCACAACATGGTGTTTGAGAAACGGATGACCGAGACATAGTCTTTCAGAAGCGCTAGCACCTTACATATGGGGTAGACCGTACCACCTACAACCCCTACATCTGCTAGTCCACCCCGTAAGAGTTCGCACAACTTAGTCAACTATGCCAGAGCCCATAGTAGCATGTGGCTGCACACGGAAATTTCTAGCATGAATGATCTTATGATCCCTTTGAGCCTGGGTGGCAGTCCAAAATAAAACAGGCAAGTCCTGATAGACATCAGGTGCCTCAATCCACCCAGATGTGTGTTTAAGTTGCCACCTTAGATAAACCATTAAAATTATCAACTCACATCTTTCATGGATATCACTCACCCAATCCACGTCTACTAGCATAGCATGGCATAATAAGCAAACGTAGAAGTAACTCCCAAAGGTTTCATAATAATACAGGTGATAGGTACTACCTCATCTACTTCCCATCCCACAGTTTAATTAGATCCTAATCATGCAATGTGAGAGGATTGATCTAATGCAATAAAACATGGGTTGTAGAAAAAGGTATGATCAAAGTGTTACTTGCCTTGCTGATGATCCGCGAGACCTAGGGTTTCGAAGTAACAAGCGGCGCAATCCGGGTGATCTATCGCAGACAAACAACAAGCATACAATAAGTACTCATCTAATGCACAGGTAAAACTCGAACAGGAGAACGAACCAGGAAGTTCAACTTAAGAACTCCGGTTGCAAAGAAAGAACGAACCGAACAAAGAAACGGAAAACAAACGGCGGAAGAAAACAACTCGGTTCTAGCAAGTTGAAACTAGGTCAAATTTTACCGGGGCAAAACTTGTTTAAGTTGATTAGACGGAACGGCGGTTTCGAAGCGAAACTCCAGGCGCTTGAATCACCTGATTCCGATAAACGAGCGAGAAGAAAAACTAGAACGAAGATCGGATCTGAGATCACGATCGCGGAATAAATCCGATGAAAAGAAAAGAAGACCGATTAAACGAACGGGCGTCGTTAACCGGGGAATAATCGGTGATCACGTTCGTTGAGACGAACGGTCCGAAAGAAGAACGAAAACCGATCTAGGTTTTTCGGAAAAGAAAACTGAAACAAAGAACGAGAGAAAACCGGAATGGTTAAGAAAGAACCGGAACGGTTTAGAACAAAAACTGAACCGAGGGGAGAAAAAGAGACGCGGCGCGGACAACCTCGGCGAGGCTCCGGCGAACGGCGGTGACGGCGGCTATAGGGCGGCGGCGGTGGCAGCTATAGGGTGGCGGCGGCGGGTGAGGGGCGCGGGGTGGGGCGCGGCTAAGGAGGAGAGGGGCTTGGGATTGATGTGA
>NC_041388.1:203564217-203620179 GCF_002162155.2 Triticum dicoccoides | reverse complement strand
GGGTGTATTTATATAGGTGGGGGGGATTACTTGGGGTAGGGGGCAAGCAAAAGAGGGAAAACAAAACAAGGAAAGGGGGGGGGCTAACCGGCCTAGAGTCCCTCTCGGACTCGGCCTAGAGCGAGGGAGGCGGCGGCCTAGCGCTGCGCCTGGCGCGCGCGCTGGCTGGGGAGGTGGCCGGCTGGCTGGGCCTTTGGCCCAGCTGGCCTTGGTCCCTTTTTTTTAACTGGATTCGCGCGCAGAAAAACAAAAGAAAACTAAACTAAACGAACTCCAAAATTACTAAAGTAAATTTTTCCCGACTCCTAAAAATGAGCCGAACAAAATGAACTTTACTCCGGACCTAGAATGCAATTTTTGAAAACGCGCATTTTTCCTTATCCAAATAAAAAGCAAACGAAACTCCAGCAAAACCAAAATTTGATTTATTCATTAAATCTTCATTTTTCCTAAATTTGGGAAAGTCATATTATTCCCTCTCTCATTATTTTTGATATTGGAAAAATAATTGAATATGAAATAAATAAATCAAATGATCCTCTTTTCCAAAATTTGAGAGAACTCTCAAATATGAAAATAACGAAATCTCCAACTCTCTCCGAGGGTCCTTGAGTTGCGTGAAATTTCTAGGATCGACCAAAATGCAAGAAAATATGCTATGCATGATGATCTAGTGTATAACATTCCAAATTGAAAATTTGGGATGTTACAAGGAAGAATGTCCAAAGGGGACAATGGGTTGATTCCATAGAAGACCTCGAAGGGGAACTTGCCGGTAGTTGAGTGTCTTGCGCGGTTGTAGGCGAACTCGGTGATAGGTAGACACTCCTCCTAGTCCTTGATGTTCTTGTTGATTAGCACGCGAAGTAGAGCGAAGAGTGTAGTTGGTCACCTCTGTTTGACCGTCAGTTTGTGGATGGTAAGCCGTGGAGAAGAGTAGCTTGATTGTGAGCTTGGCGCATAAGGTTTTCCAAAAGTAACTCAAGAACTTGACGTCGCGGTCCGAGACTCTCGTCTTTGGCACTCCATGTAGGAGAAGGATTTCCCTACAAAAGAGATTGGCAACATGTGAAGCATCGTCTATCTTGTTGCAAGGAATGAAATGTGCCATCTTAGAGAATCGGTCCACAACAACGAATACCGAATCCTTTCCATTTCTAGTTCTACGCAAACCAAGCACAAAATCCATGCTAATATCTTCCCATGGTTGGAACGGTATTGGAAGGGGAATATAGAGACCATGGGATTGAGCTTTAGACGTAGCTTTGCGACATGTAGAGCATCGGTTGGTGAAGCGGTTGACGTCGTGAAACATCTTGGGCCAAAAATAGTTCTTGGAGAGTGTAGCAAATGTCTTGTCACATACAAAATGTCCCACTAGTCCTCCTTCATGAGATTCCTGCAAAAGCAACAAACGAAGAGAACACTCGGGGATGCAAAGTTTGTTAACTCTCATAAGATAACCTTCTTTGATATAATAGCGATCCCAAGAGGTATGCGTTGAACACTTGGCATAAGGAATAGCGAAAGCAGGATCATGCACATACAAGTCTTTTATGTGCTCAAAGCCAATGGCATCCAATTCAAGTTGAGTAACAAGCATGCACATGTGGGAAAGAGTGTCCGCCACAATATTTTCCTTACCTTTAATGTACTTGATGACATAAGGAAAAGACTCAATGAATTCACTCCATTTAACATGACATTTGTTCAACTTAGTTTTACCCTTAAGGTATGAATGACAAATTCATGAGGGCGAAGATAATGTTCCCATTCATGCAATACTCGCACTAAAGCATATAGATCTTTGTCATAGATGGGGTAATTGAGTTGCGCTCCGGAAAGTTTTTCACTAAATTAAGCTATGGGGCGCTCCTCTTGCATTAACACACCTCCTATGCCATTACCACTAGCATCGCAATGAATATCAAAGGGTTTGTCAAAGTTAGGTAATGCAAGCATGGGAGCATGAGTAAGCAAATTCTTAAGCTCATTGAATGCGGTATCTTGGGATGGTCCCCAAACAAAAGGTGCATTCTTCTTACTCAAAGCATGAAAAGGTGAAGCAATGGTGCTAAAGTCCTTCACAAATCTATGGTAGAAACCGGCTAAACCAAGGAAGCTACGCACTTGTTGCAAGTTGGTTGGTTGTGGCCAAGTTTTAATAGCATTTATCTCAGAGTCATCAACATGAACACCCTTAGAGGATATGACAAAACCCAAGAAAACGAGCTTATCAACGCCAAAAAGGCATTTTTCCATGTTAGCATAGAGACGCTCTTTTTGAAAAATTTGCAAAATGGTTCGAACATGAGTGGCATGATCTTTGAGAGATTTTCTAAAAACCAGGATATTGTCGAAGTAGACCACAACAAACTCACCAATGTAAGGGCCAAACACATAATTCATAAGATGCATCAAAAGCACCCGGTGCTTCCGAATCCATTAGCATGACTAAACACTCATACAAACCAAACTTTTTTTTGAAAGCGGTCTTCCCTTCATCACCCTCTTGTATGCGGATTTGATAGTAACCACTTTTAAGATAAATTTTGGAAAAAATAGTGGCACCGCTAAGTTCATCTAGCATATCATCTAGGCATGGAATGGGGTACCTATATCGAACGGTGATAGCATTGATGGGTCTACAATCGGAACACATGTGAAAGCTACCTTCTCTTTTTGGCACAAGAATGACCGGAACGGCACAAGGACTCAAACTTTCACGCACATGTCCATGGTCTATGAGATGTTTTACTTTCCTTTGTATTTCTTTGGTTTCTTCAGGGTTGACGTGGTAGGGAGCTTTGTTCGGAAGTGGTACTCCAGGGATGAGGTCGATGCAGTTCTCGATGCCTTGTAGAGGAGGTAGACCCTGAGGTAGCTCGTCGGGGAAAACATCATGGAATTCCTGCAAAAGAGAAGACAACACTAGAGGTAGATCGTGAGATGTGTTAGCTTTTGGTGCCTCGTCCTTGCACAAAAGGACATAGTGTAGGACACTTGATGGGTTCTCACACACTTCTCTTATCTCACTTTGGGTGGCAAATAGAACTAAGTTCTTCTTTTCGCTCATCGTGGACGCACTCGATTTGGGATTGTGGCGCTCACTCTCTTTTTGGTGGTTCGCTCTCACTATTCTCTCCATGATGCGTGGTTTTCTTGTCGGTGATCACATGGCTTGGAGACATAGGGCGAAGTACGTACTCCTTTCATTTCATCTTGAAGATGTAGTGGTTCGTTCGGCCGTTGTGGCAAATGCTCAAATTGCTATGGTCGACCAAGAAGAAGGTGGAAAATGCTCATTGGAATGACACCACACTCCAAAGTGTCTTCGTAAGCTCCGATTTTGAAGGAGACTTGCACTCTATGCTCTACTTGAATAGTGCCAGAGTCGCTTAGCCATTTAACTTTGTAGGGATGTGGGTGCTTCGTCTTAGGCAATTGGAGCTTCAAGCATAGTTCTTTACTTGCTAAGTTATGACAACTTCCTCCATCGATGATGACCTTGACAGACCTTCCATTGATGCCGGCCTTGGTATGAAAGATATGGCATCTTTTCTCTTTTTCTTGTTGATGATGAAGAGTTAAGACCTTGGAGCAATGAGAGTGGGACTTGAATCTTCGTAACAAAAGAATTGATCATCTTGATCTTTGTTTACTTGCCGGTGCATTGCCACTGCTCAAGGGCTTCCATTCCTCCTTCACTCATGGAGTCGTATGTACAATCGTCGTTGAGGATCATGGTTCGCTTGTTGGTACACTCAAAGGACTTGTGGCCTCGGCCTGCGCATGTGAAGCATTTGAAGGAACTTTTCTTGCCGGTCTCATCGGTTGGGGTAGATGATGATGAAGCTCTCTGCTTGAAGTTCCTTGTAGTAGAATGATTACTTGAGGTTGTCGAAGCTTTCTTGTAACTCGACTTGTCGTTGTTTCTTGTAGAAGGCTTGGTTGATGTAGAAGGTGTTGGAGTCGTTGAAGCTTGGGTGTTGGAGAAGCCATAGGACTTGGATGAAAACTTGGCATACTTGAAGTCATCTTGCACTTGATGTTCCGCTTTGGTATCATGATGCACTAGCTCGATGAGGTTCGAGTATGGTTGGAAGTCAGCGTTCTTCTTGATAGGGTGATTGAGTCCATTCAAGAAACATGCCATAATATGCTCATCATCTTTCGTGACATTGGCTCATATCATGTCAATCTCCATTTCCTTGTAGTATTCTTCAATGCTCTTGGTTCCTTGCTTGACTGGTTGAAGTTTCTTCAAGAGGTCGTGGTTGTAGTAGGTTGGCACAAAGTGTGCTCTCATGACATCCTTCATTTGCGTCCAAGTAGTGATGGGTGGTTCACCTCTTTCCCCTCGACACTCAATGACTTGTTCCCACCAAATGAGGACATAGTATTGGAACCCAAGGGATGCCCTCGCGATCTTCTTCTCTTCTTCATAATTGTGCAAACGGAAGATTTTGTCGACCTTCAATGCCCATGAAAGGTACTCTTTGGGATCATTGATTCCATTGAACTTTGGCATGGTGAACTTTAACTTGCCATAGCGTTTCTCTTCATTGTGTTCGGGTTGGGGATGATGACGTCCTTGCCGAGGAGGATCGTCTCTCACAACTTGCTCTTGTCGTGGACGATTTCTGATGTCTTCTTGTTCTTGTTAAACTTAATGTTCTTGTCGAGACTGTGGAGGAACTTGTCGAGCTTGACGTTGCACGCGAGCTTGGTATATTCATTCATGGACTTCATCACGGAGTGCTTCTTGATGCCCACGAGCTTGTCGGCCTCGGTTGGCTACGACACGACTTCATTCTCGTATGGCTTGTTGCGCCTCAAGTGCTTGGGCTTCTCGGAATTGTTGTTCTTGACATTGTGCCTCGGAATCTTGTGCTTCTTGGTGTAGTAACGCTCGCTCTTCCTCCTCGTGTTGGCATTGGCATTGCCGTTCTCGTGCTTGCGCAAAGGTAGCTTGGTTTTGACGATGTCGTTGTTCTTGAGAGTTATTGTCGTGTAGAGGGTTGCAGTTTTCTTGACGATCTTGGGGCGCGGTACGTCTAAGAGTATTGGATGTGAGTGTACTTGAGCCGGAGATGGTGTAGTCGGAGTGTCGACTTGAGCGGCTCCGTCTTGATGAGGAAGAAGTGGAAGATGAGTGGTTGAGCAACAAAGCACGAATATCATCCATTCTTACATCGTTCTCTTGCTTGTGGTCGTCGAGCTTGTGGTCAAAATAGTCTCTTGTGCGTTGCTCGGAGAGTCGCAAGTCGGTGGCAAGGTTGCCGATGCATTCACTCATTGCTTGTTGCTCTTGATGCAAAGCACATTGTGCACCAAAGAGGTGGCTCTTTATGACTTAGGAGTTCATGTCGTCGTCTTTTTCGATGTAGAGTGGGTTGGTAGAAGTACTTGGCCTATCCTTCATTCCATCAAATATGTGAGTGGGAGGAGGAGAAGAACTTATACCAAATGTGCCTTGACCGATGTTCAAGATGGATCAATGATCACTCAATGTGGAACAAGGAAATAGCACAGTTGGTACCAATTCTTGTCGGTTTCTCACACCTACACTAGTAAAAGCTTATGGTGGAGCTCGGTTAGGATGGTGGCACAAAATTTGATGCAATTGTTCGTGAGCTTCGATAATGTTGGAAAAGATTCACAAGTTTGTAATGCAACAAGTAGACCAATAGCAAAATATGGTACACGGAAACACACACACAAAGAGATGAATGGGGTCGTGCAACCAAGGATGAGCCAAAATGTGGAATCCACGAAAATGCTCTTGTTGCACAACACTAGAGAGACGCTAGCACGATTGCACAATAGGCGGTGATAATGCACAAGTATCGTGGATCGCAACAGTTTAGACCCAAATTTATTGATTCGACACAAGGGGAGCAAAAGAATATTCTCAAGTATTAGTAGCTGAGTTGTCAATTCAACCACACCTGGAAACTTAATATCTGCAGCAAAGTATTTACTAGCAAAGTAATATGATATTAGCAGTAACGGTAGCAAAAGTAATAGTTTTGGTTTTATAGTGATTATAATAGTAGCCACAGAAAAGTAAATAAACGAAGAACAATATGTGGAAAGCTCATAGGCAATGGATCAATGATGGATAATTATGTTGAATGCGATTCCTCATGCAATAGTTATAACATAGGGTGACATAGAACTAGCTCGAGTTCATCAATGTAACGTATGCATGTATTCCGAATATAGTCATGCGTGCTTTTGGAAAAGAACTTGCATGACATCTTTTGTCCTACCCTCCCATGGCAGCGGGATCCTATTGGAAACTAAGGGATATTAAGGCCTCCTTTTAATAGAGTACCGGACCAAAGCATTAACACTTAGTGAATACATGAACTCCTCAAACTACGGTCATCGCCGGTAAGTATCCCGATTATTGGCACTTCAGGGTTAAAGGATCATAACACATAATAGGTGACTATAGACTTGCAAGATAGGATCAAGAACTCACATATCTTCTTGAAAACATAATAGGTTCAGATCTGAAATCATGACACTTGGGCCCTAGTGACAAGCATTAAACATAGCAAAGTCATAGCAACATCAATCTCAGAACATAATGGATACTAGGGATCAAACCGTAACAAAACTAACTCGATTACATGATAAATCTCATCCAACCCATCACCGTCCAGCAAGCCTACGATGGAATTACTCACGCGCGGCGGTGAGCATCATGAAATTGGTGATGGAGGAAGGTTGATGATGATGATGGCGATGGATTCCCCTCTTCGGAGCCTCGAACGGACTCCAGATCAGCCCTCCTGAGAGAGATTAGGGCTTGGCGGTGGCTCCATATCGTAAAACGCGATGAATCCTTCTCTCTGATTTTTTTTCTCCCCGAACGTGAATATATGGAGTTGGAGTTGAGGTCGGTGGAGCACCAGGGGGACCACGAGGCAGGGGGCGCGCCCAGGGGGTAGGTTCCCCCCACCCTCGTGGACAGGGTGTGGGCCCCCTGGCCTTGATTGTTTCGCCAGTATTTTTTGTATATTCCAAAAATATTCTCCGTTGATTTTTAGGTCATTCCAAGAACTTTTATTTGTGCACAAAAATAACACCATGCAATTCTGCTGAAAACAGCGTCAGTCCGGGTTAGTTCCATTCAAGTCATGCAAGTAAGAGTCCAAAACAAGGGTAAAAGTGTTTGGAGAAGTAGATACGATGGAGACGTATCAACTCCCCCAAGCTTAAACATTTGCTTGTCCTCAAGAAATTCAGTTGATAAACTGAAAGTGATAAAGAAAAACTTTTACAAACTCTGTTTGCTCTGGTTGTTGTAAATATGTAAAGCCGACATTCAAGTTTTCAACAAAGATTATGAACTAAGCATATTCACAATAACATTTAGGTCTCATGTTTACTCATATCAATGACATAATCAACTAGCGTGCAATAATAATAAATCTCGGATGACAACACTTTCTCAAAACAATCATTATATGATATAACAAGATCGTATCTCGCTAGTCCTTTCTGAGACTGCAAAACATAAATGCAGAGCACCCCCGAAGATCAAGGGCTGACTAGAAATTGTAATTCATGGTAAAGGAGGTCTAGTCAAGTCATACTCAATGTAAACTAACAATAATACATGCAAATGACAACGGTGCTCTCCAACTGGTGCTTATTAATAAGAGGATGATAACTCAACATAAAATTAAATAGATAGGCCCTTCACAGAAGGAAGCAGAGATTTGTAGAGGTGCTAGAGCTTGGTTTTGAAATAGAGATAAATAATATTTTTGAGTGGTATACTTTCATTGTCAACATAACAACTGAGAGATCTCGATATGTTCCATGCTACACACATTATAGGCGGTTCCCAAGCAGAACGGTAAAGTTTATACTCCCCCACCACCAATAAGCATCAATCCATGGCTTGCCCAAAACAACGGGTGCCACCAACTAACAACAATCCTGGGAGAGTTCTGTTTGCAATTATTTTGATTTAATTTGAGCATGGGACTAGGCATCCCGATGACCAGCCATTTTCTCGTGAGTGAGGGAGGAGTACCCTCCTCCTGAGAATAACCCGCCTATCATGGAAGATACAAACAGCCCTAGTTGATACATGAGCTATTCGAGTATACAAAACAGAATTTCATTTGAAGGTTTAGAGTTTGGCACATATTAATTTACTTGTAACGGCAGGTAGATACCGCATATAGGAAGGTATGGTGGACTCATATGGAATAACTTTTGGGGTTTATGGAGTTGGATGCACAAGCAGTATTTCCGCTTAGTACAAGTGAAGGCTAGAAAGAGACTGGGAAGTGACCAGCTAGAGAGCGACAACAATCATGAACATGCATTAAAATTAATCAACACTGAATGCAAGCATGAGTAGGATATAATTCACCATGAACATAAATATTGTGGAGGCTATGTTGATTTTGTTTCAACTACATGCGTGAACATGTGCCAAGTCAAGGCACTCGAATCGTTCAAAGGAGGATACCACCCTATCATACCACATCACAACCATTTTAATAGCATGTTGGCATGCAAGGTATACCATTATAAACTCCTAGCAAATTAAGCATAGAATGGGCAACTATAATCTCTAATTATCATTGCAAACATGTTTCATTCAGAATAGACTAAATCGGGAATGATGAACTAATCATATGTACAAAAACAAGAGAGGTCGAGTTCGTACCAGCTTTCCTCATCTCAATCAGTTCATCATATATCGTCATTATTGCCTTTCACTTACACAACCGAATAGTGTGGATAATAATAATAGTGCACGTGCAATGGACTAAGCTAGAACCGGCAAGCATTCAATTCAAAGGAGAAGACAAGGTAATATGGGCTCTTTGTTAGATCAGCAATAATGCATATGAGAGCCACTCAACATGTTCATCGTTGTCTTCTCCTCTCGACCCCTAATGAAAAGAAAGGAAATAAAACTATTTACACGGGTGTCGGTGTCAAAACCGGCGGATCTTGGGTAGGGGGTCCCGAACTGTGCGTCTATGCTGGATGGTAACAGGAGGCAAGGGACACGAAGTTTTACCCAGGTTTGGGCCCTCTCGATGGAGGTAAAACCCTACGTCCTGCTTGATTAATATTGATGATATGGGTAGTACAAGAGTAGATCTACCACGAGATCGAGGAGGCTAAACCTTAGAAGCTAGCTTATGGTATGATTGTTGATGTGTATGTTGTCCTACAGACTAGAACCCTCCGATTTATATAGACAACGAATAGGGTTAGGGTTACATAGAGTCGGTTACAATGGTAGGAGATCTGAATATCCGTATCGCCAAGCTTGCCTTCCACGCCAAGGAAAGTCCCTTCCGGACACGGGACAAAGTCTTCAATCTTGTATCTTCATAGTCCTGGAGTCCGGCTGAAGGTATAGTCTGGCCATCCGGACACCCCCTAATCCAGGACTCCCTCAGTAGCCCCCGAACCAGGCTTCAATGACGATGAGTCCGACGCGCAGATTGTCTTCGGCATTGCAAGGCGGGTTCTCCTCCAAATTCCATGTACCTGTTGAATAAAGTCTGATTTCTTGTAGATGTTGCGCTCCTTGGCTTCTGCGCCCGATAATGGCCGCTCCCCACATGTCAAACGAATATGAAAGGTCTGAGTGTTTTTACATTCACACCCCTAGCCGCGTAAACAAGCTGACCTATTTAAGGAGACAAGGATTTAGATCCAAACCACACCTTCCCCCTTCGCGAGTGCTCATGAGAGCGCATTCGACAAAGATCCATTCCACCATGGCCAGCCATCGCGACTCCTCCTCCTGCCCTTCCAGCCCTAAGCCTGGATATTGGGAAAGATGCTCCATCCCGCATAGCGAGCTAGTGACGCTCCAGACCAAGGGATTTCTCCCCCGGCCTATATGATCCCGGTTCGAGCTGGTCTTACCGTCTATAACGGCGGAGAGCAAGCGGAGAGCGCCCCTAATCCCTCCAAGGGAGGGCGGGTGTGCCTCGTCCCTTATTTAATAAGGGGGCTCGGATTTCCAATCCATCCATTTCTCCGGGGGCTGCTGGAGTTCTACGGCCTCCAGCTACATCATCTCACGCCTGCCTCAGTATTGCATATCGCGGGCTTTGAAGCTCATTTCGGACTGTGGAGGGAGCTATTTTGCCTCGTGCCCTGTTCCAAGAAGGGGTCTATGTATCAAGTGGGCAGAGCCGAAGTATGGCGCATCGCTGGGACCGGCTATCTGTCTGGAACCCCAAAGAAGGCGTCCGAAGACTGGCCCTCGGAATGGTTTTACATAGAAGACGTCCCGCTGCCGGATCCTGTCCGGATCAGCCTCCCTGAATTCAACAATGCTCCATTAAAGAAGCACCTAAGCTGGCACCCACGGAGCCCTCAGAGGGAAAGTGACAGGGACGTTGTTTACCTGATGGGACGGATAAGATTGTTAGCTCATTCCGGACTAACCATGATCGGTGTCATGGCCGCCTGCATCACGCGAGGGGTGCAGCCGCTACAGTATAGAGGCCACCCCATGTGGGATTTCAACGGGGAGGACGACAGCACCCGCTACGGCCGTAAGGGGCCGGATTCGGCTGCGGCAATAATAAAGACCTTGTCCGCTTTGTACAAGGGAGAAGAGGAGGATTTTCTCCGTGTTGACCCAAAGGGTGGATTTTCCATGTACAATCCTCCAAACTGGGTGAGTGGTCACATCTTGCCCATACGTTTTATATCCCCATTGTTAAATATTCAATCTTAGTGATTTCGACGCAGGAACTGCGCCAGGCTGTCAAAGAAATAAACAGCCCTCCTCCACAACCCGAGGACCCAGGACGGTCCCTCGACCCAGACTCGCAAGAGGATCCGGAGCTTTCGGTGGATCTGATTGATGGAGTGTTCCATCAATTGAGCAAGGACAACACCCTGGTGGCCATTACGCCTGATTATCCGGGGCTAATCCCGGCCTCCCAGAAACGGGAGGCCGAACCTGCGGCGACAAGCCAACGAGGGGCCGCAGGGCCCCGTGGGCAGAAAAGAGGTGCAGTACGGACCGGTGCGTCAGCGCAAAGGTATGGTGCACCCCCTTATCCCTGGTGTTGTACCTTCAAGGCATATTAACACTTGTGCTCTCTTTAGGACAAAGAGACCTCGCTGAACTATATTCGGAGAGACCGCCAATCGCGCCTCCACCAGCCAGGCTCCAAAGCCTGGCCCGGAAGCGGGGCCGAACCCATGGCGCGCACCGGACGCTCCTCCGATGGAGGATGTGGACAGGTTGTCCGCCACCAACTCTGAGGTGGAGAGTGCCATGAACCACAGGCGTCGCCGGACAATTCTTCGCGATGCTTGTTTCTCCCAAGAGGCGTTAGATGCCTTTAAGTCGGGAGATGCGTACCTCCGTGACGCTCAAAATGGTCTAGCCAGAGCCACGGAGCAATATGTAAACGACATACGGGTAAGAAAATTTTGGTAATTGTATATATACAAGTAGCCCCCGAGACTTGAAACAGTTAAAATAACTGGTTTAAGGATCATTTGTTATGCAGGTTCTTACAGAAAAGAATTCCCTACTGTCCAAGGAGCTGGAAGAGTGCAAAGCCCAACTTGAGGCCGCACTAGCCGCAGCAGGGGAGCCTAAGGAGACCCCCTATGGTAATATACACTTCAAAAGACAAATGAAATTGCAGATGGCGCCAGATTGGATCCGGAAAGGCAACACCTCCTACGCCAGCTAAAGGCTGGTGAGAGGGTGCTGTTAAAGGTGATGGGGAAGAAGAACGATCTCGGAGATGCCAACACTAAGCTGGGCGTCGAGCTGAAAGATGTTCGTGCCCAGCTGTCAGACTCCGTGAAGGAGAGTCAGCGGCTTCGGCATGGCATATTTAGTAAGTGCTTGAACAAACCTTTTGAAATAAAGTTCGGCGGGGAAGTCGACTAACAAAGCAATGTCTGTAGGTGTGCTGACAGGTCGTCCTGCAGAGGAGATGCCCGGTTCTACGGGTGACCTTCTTCCCGAGCTCTCGCAACTGCTCGATCGAGTTCGGCAAGCGATGCGAGGCGTCGCCCAGGCCCTGTGGCCATCCATCTCCATGCCCGAAGGTCTTGGAGAGCTTGCGGAGAAGCTAAAGGGAGCACGGCGGCACTTCCGATTATGGAAGATATCAGCCTGCCGTCAAGGCACTAGGGAGGCCTGGGCCATGGTGAAGACGCGGTACGCAAAGGCTGACCCCAACCACATGGCCGAGGTCGGTCCTATAGGGCCCGATGGGAAGGAGATCCCTGTAAGCTTAGTATACGGCCAAGTAGAGTTGGCCGCAAAGTATTCCCAGCAGGACTGTAAATTAGACAACTTGTTAGATGGTATTGAAGAGGAATACAATCATTCAAAATGACTATGTAATTTAATTGACATTTATAATGCCTTCTAGCCGGATTGTAGATCATTTGTCATGGCCGACCTTTTCGCTTCAGCCTCGGGACCTGAGGGTCCGGAGTGTGTCCGAATTCCCATGCGGTTATATAGGAACCGGGGAATGCATGGAGACCAGGCGTAGGGGTCATTAGTGCGTGAACAGACAAGTGCCCGACTAGTTATGTTATATTACATGGTTAGTAAGAAACATCTTCCAGGGAGAATACTTCTGTTAGGGGTTCCTTTCCCTGGGAGGCATGCCCTAAGGTGCATGTACATGATGCGAAAAGGAACGTAGGAAAAACATCTGGGGGCGTATACATAAAAATAAAAAAGATCATCTTTAGTTCACCGACCGAATATTCCCTTAAGAATGCTAGCTTTCGGATTCACCCAGTCTGAGGTACACGTCCGGCTGACCCGGCAGTAACAATCGCAGAGGTGCTCCCTTTACCACTTAGCCAAACAATCAGGAACGTAGGGGTAAGCAAAGGAGCCAGGCAACCCAGCTTGGCCAAAACTTAAGTCATATTGATGCATATAATGGTGAATAAAAGGTACATGCGGAAGTATGACGCATGTGTTGGGCATGAAGCCCGTATGAATAAGCTTCTGTTTAAAGAAGCCCCCAGGTTTAATGAGCGCGGATGGCGCATCACTTTATGAGCTTTCAAGGGCTATAAGAGAGAGAGAGGGAAGAAGAGAAATGCAAGACAGAAAATATATAAAAAATGGATAGAGGAAGGAGACGAACATAGAGTCCGGCACTAGGCATAGAATCTTCAGAGACGGGCTGTGTTCCATGGGTTCGGCTCGAGTCGGTTATCCGATGCATCTCGCAGGCGGTACACTCCACCAGTCAGGACTTGGTCAATTATTAAGGGACCTTCCCACTTGGGCTTGCGTTTGTCCTTTTTCTTGTCCGGTAGTCGTAGAACTAATTCGCCAATGTTGTAATTTTTGGCTCGTACTTCTCTGCTTTGGTATCTTCGAGCCTGCTGTTGATAGAATGCGGAACGGGCTTTTGCCACGTCACGCTCCTCCTCCAATGCGTCTAAGTTGTCCTGCCGATCGAGCTCGGCTTCTCTTTCTTCGTACATGCGCACTCGAGGTGAGTCATGAATTATGTCGCAGGGCAAAACTGCCTCTGCGCCGTACACCATAAAGAATGGTGTGTATCCGATGGTGCGATTCGGCGTGGTCGGCAGCCCCCAGAGTATGGAGTCGAGCTCCTCTACCCAGTGCGTGTTAGATTCCTTAAGGGACCGCACTAATATGGGTTTAATGCCGCTCATGATAAGACCATTTGCACGTTCGACCTGGCCGTTAGTTCGTGGGTGATAGACGGAAGCATAGTCAAGCTTGATGCCCATGTTTTTGCACCAGAGTTTTACCTCGTCGGCTGTGAAGTTCGTGCCGTTATCAGTGATGATGCTATGGGGAACGTCGTATCGTTGTACGACCCTGGATATAAAGTCTATCACCTGTCCGGATTCAGCCGTGTTAACAGGCTTGGCTTCTATCCATTTGGTGAATTTATCCACCATGACCAGTAAGTATTTTTGCTTGTGGGTTCCGCCTTTAAGGGGTCCAACCATGTAAAGCCCCCAGACCGCGAAGGGCCAAGTAATGGGGATAGTTTGGAGGGCCGTGTGTGGCATATGGCTTTGGTTTGCAAAGAGCTGGCAACCGGCACATCGTTGGACTAAGTCCTGAGCATCTGCCCGGACCGAGCTGCAGCGTGATGACCACCCAGTCCGGCATGAATTTCAGCCAGGAGGTTCCGCCCCTCTTCTTCAGAGATGCACCTTTGAAGGACTCCGGTAGTGCTTTTCTTATAAAGCTCTCCCTCATGGACTCTGTAGGCTTTGGATCACCGCACTATGCAGCGTGCCTCATTTTGGTCCTCAGGGAGTTCCTGCTTAGTGAGGTAGGCAAGGAATTGTTCTGTCCACGGGGCGATGACAGCCATTATTACGTGGGCTGAAGGTGTTATTTCATTGGCAGAGCCTCTGATTTTGGCAGAATGTTCGGTGTCAGGCAGTGCGGTTGGGTCCGGGGTGTTTTTGTTCGGCTCCCCTTCCCATACTACGGATGGCTTGACCAGCCTTTCCAAGAAGATGTTGGGGGGACTACATCGTGTTTTGTGCCGATGCGTGTCAGGACATCTGCCGCCTGATTATTTTCCCGGGCTATATGGTGAAATTCAAGCCCCTCGAACCGAGCTGACATTTTTAGGACGGCGTTGCGGTAAGCTGCCATTTTTGGATCCTTGGCATCGAAGTCTCCATTTATTTGGGATATTGCGAGGTTCGAGTCCCCGCGCACCTCTAGGCGTTGAATGCCCATGGATACTGCCATCCGGAGACCATGTAAAAGGGCCTCATATTCGGCTGCATTGTTGGAGTCCGTGTACATAATCTGGAGTACGTATTGAACTGTGTCTCCTGTGGGGGACGTCAAAACGATGCCAGCCCCCAGTCCGGCCAACATCTTGGAGCCGTCGAAATACATGATCCAATTTGAATATGTGTCGTACTCTTTAGGGAGTTCGTCCTCCGTCCATTCTGCGACGAAGTCGGCCAAGACTTCCGACTTGATGGCTCGCCGTGGCTTATATGTTATGTCGAACGGGAGGAGCTCAATGGCCCATTTTGCAATCCGTCCCGTTGCGTCAGGGTTGTTTATAATATCATTAAGTGGTACTTCCGAGGCTACTGTTATTGAACACTCTTGAAAGTAGTGGCGTAGCTTCCGGGATGCCATGAATACCGCATACGCGATCTTTTGATAATGCGGGTACCGTGATTTGCAAGGAGTGAGGATAGTGGACACATAATAGACCGGCTTTTGAAGGGGGAATTTGTGTCCGTCCGCTTCTGTTCGACGACGAGCACTGCACTTACAACCTGATGTGTTGCTGCAATGTATAATAGCATTGGTTCGCCAATATTTGGTGCGGCCAGGACTGGTTTTGTTGCCAGTATCGCTTTTATTTCCTCGAGTCCGGCCGTGGTTGCATCCGTCCATTCGAAGTGTTAGGTGCGCCGAAGGAGGCGGTAAAGGGGTAGGGCATTTTCTCCCAAGCGGGAGATAAAGCGGCTTAGAGCCACCACGCATCCGGTTAACTTTTGTATTTGTTTGAGGTCCTTTGGGATATCCAGTTGCGATAGAGCTCAGATCTTGGCTGGATTTGCTTCGATTCCTCTACCGGATACAATGAAGCCCAAGAGCTTTCCGGCTGGAATGCCGAAAACACATTTTTCCGGGTTGATCTTGATGTCGTATGTTCGGAGGTTGTCAAATGTGAGCCTCAAGTAGTCTACTAGAGATTCGACATGTCTTGTTTTGATGACCACATCATCTACATAGGCCTCCACTGTTTTGCCGATCTGGCTTGCCAGACATGTCTGAATCATGCGCTGATATGTTGCGCCGGCGTTTTTAATACCGAAGGGCATTGTGTTGAAGCAAAATGGGCCATATGGTGTGATAAATGCCGTTGCGGCTTGGTCTGATTCTGCCATCTTGATTTGATGGTAGCCGGAATATGCGTCGAGGAAACACAACGAATCATGTCCTGCGGTAGCATCGATAATTTGATCGATGCGGGGGAGGGGGAAGGGATCCATTGGGCAAGCCTTGTTAAGGTCTTTAAAATCAACGCACAGGCGCCAGGATTTGTCCTTCTTTGGTACCATCACCAGGTTTGCTAGCCAGTCCAGATGTTTTATATCTCTGATGAATCCGGCCTCCAATAGCTTTGCTAGCTCCTCTCCCATAGCCCGTCTCTTAGGTTCGGAAAAATGCCGAAGAGCCTATTTGACAGGTTTGAATCCTGTTTGGATATTTAAGCTGTGCTCGGCCAGCCTGCATGGGATTCCTGCCATGTCTGAAGGGTGCCAGGAGAAAATGTCCCAGTTTTCTCATAGGAACTCTCGCAGTGCGGCGTCTACATCAAGGTTTAATTGTGCCCCGATGGAAGCTGTTTTATTTGGGTCCGTTGGATGGACTTGGAATTTGACTATTTCGTCCGCCGGTTTAAAGGAGGTGGACTTGGATCTTTTGTCGAGTACCACATCGTCCCTATTAACCGTGGAGCGCAGCGCAGTCAGTTCCTCAGTCGCTAGGGCTTCGGATAGTGCCTCGAGGGCCAGTGCGGCTGTCTTGTTTTCGGCGCGGAGTGCTATATCCGGATCACTAGCGAGAGTGATGATCCCGTTAGGCCCGGGAATTTTGAGCTTCATGTACCCGTAATGGGGTATTGCTTGGAAGATTGTAAACACTTCCCTCCCTAGTAGAGCGTGATAGCCGCTGCTGAATGGAGCCACATGGAACGTGATCTCTTCGGACCTTTAATTATCCGGCGTGCCGAACACCACATCTAGTGTGATTTCTCTTGTACAGCACGCTTCCCGACTGGGGATTATTCCTCTAAAGGTTGTGCTGCTTCGCTCAATGCGGTTCCAGTCTATTTCCATTTTTTGAAGGGTTTCCTCATAAATGAGGTTCAATCCGCTACCGCCGTTCATGAGTACCTTGGTAAGACGAAAGCCGTCCACTATTGGACTGAGGACCAATGCGGCCGGTGCTCGGGCTGTTCAGAATTTAGTTTCATCACTGGCGTTAAAGGTAATAGCCGTGTCACTCCATGGGTTTATTGTTGCTACTTGGTAGACTTCGGCAAGGCTGCGGAGTATTCTTTTTCACATATTATTTGATGCGAAAGTCTCAAATACTGTTAATACCGTATGGGTGTCTCCGGGGTAGCTTTCTGTGGCCTCCGGAATTAGGAGGTTTTTGCCAATTTTGGCCACCTGCCGGAGTATCCAACATGCTCTAAGGTTGTGAGTTGGTGTGGCATCCTCTGTACTGTGAATTTTACAGGATCCATTAAGCCATCCTTCTAGTATGGTTCCAGGCCCTGTAGAGGGTTTTTGCTTTTTGGTATTTAACCCGGGTGTCTGGTTATGGTGCACCCTTTTATTTCGGACTGGGTTTGTATTTAGGGCCGGATTGTCCCAAAATTTTATTTTGGTTTTCCAGGCGCTTTCTATTACACAGTACTTTCGTACAATGGATGCCAAGTCAGCGAAGCTTGTAATATCACGGCAACTTATGGCGTTGAGTATTCCCTTGTCCGTGCAATTATTGCAGAAGATTGAGATTGCGTCTTCCTCGCGGCAGTCCCTTAGCCTGTTCTTAACCAGGAGGAATCTGCCCTAGTAATGATGTACTGTTTCATCGGGCTCTTGCCTTATATTGGATAGATCGCTTATGTTGGGGTGGGTGGGTGGAGTTAAATCCGAAGCCTCACCCCGTCTGAGGCTCAGAGGCCGAGGAATTTCTGAACTCGAAAATTTGGATCCCTGGGTGTTGTCCAATGAATCCAGCCCATCGCCTGACTCTAAGTTCAGGTCTTGAGTGATATCCTCCCCTCCGCGGGTATCCGGCTAGGAGGGATCGGGAATCCGGACGTAGCGAGTCCTTAAGATAGACGAAGGGTCGCCGCACTGTCCCTCTACCACGACAACATGATGGGTGACTTGGGGAGAGTTAATCTCTCTTAGATCGGTTTTAGGCCCAATCTGGTCATAATCCGTAGCGACTCCCAGGGCGGCGAAGCGATCCAAGAGCTCGTTTATGGAGGAAAGCTCCATTGGATCTAACTGTTCGGTGAGTTGCGAACTGACATGAAGATTGTTTTCGATGGCTCGAGAGGTCATCATCGGTGCAGAAGCCGAACAGGCGGTCATAAGAAAACCACCTAGCCGGAGGGTTTGGCCGACATCCAAAGCTCCCTTAGCAACGGTGCCATCTTTAAAGATGGGGCGAGGCATCCTTCCTAATGGCGACGACACAGAGGAACTCTCAATGAAAGCACCAATGTCGGTGTCAAAACCGGCGGATCTCGGGTAGGGGGTCCCGAACTATGCGTCTAGGCTGGATGGTAACAGGAGGCAAGGGACATGAAGTTTTACCCAGGTTCGGGCCCTCTCGATGGAGGTAAAACCCTACGTCCTCCTTGATTAATATTGATGATATGGGTAGTACAAGAGTAGATCTACCACGAGATTGAGGAGGCTAAATCCTAGAAGCTAGCCTATGGTATGATTGTTGATGTGTATGTTGTCCTACAGACTAGAACCCTCCGGTTTATATAGACACCGGATAGGGTTAGGGTTACATAGAGTCGGTTACAATGGTAGGAGATCTGAATATCCATATCACCAATCTTGCCTTCCACGCCAAGGAAAGTCCCTTCTGGACAAGGGACGAAGTCTTCAATCTTGTATCTTCATAGTCCTGGAGTCCGGCTGAAGGTATAGTCTGGCCATCCAGACACCCCCTTATCCAAGACTCCCTCAACGGGAAAGCTCCCAACAAGCAAAAGAAGAACGAGAAATCTTTTTGGGTTTTCTTTTAATTATTACTACTATAAGCATCGAAAGTAAACTAGCTAAAAGCTAAAACAATTTTTTTTGTTTTTCTTAAGGTTTTTCTAACAAACAAGAAGAAAGCTTAAAACAGAAAATAAACTAGCATGGATGATACAATGAAAAAGTATGAGCACCGACAACTGGCATGAGTGTGTGAACATGAATGTAATGTCGGTGAGGGATACATAATCCCCCAAGCTTAGGCTTTTGGCCTAAGTTGGTCTATGGTCACGGCTGGCCTAGTGGAAATCCAAAGTTGTAACTTGGGTCATACTGGGATGCAGCAGCTATTGCCTCACGAGCTGCAGCTTGGAGGCGGGCTACCTCCGTCCTCCTCTCGTACTCGTTCTCCTCCTTTCTGGTTATAACATATCTCCTTTTTGTCTAAAAGCCAAAGAAAGCAGGAGCAGGGAGAGCAACATGGACAGTGCGCCGTCTGTCAAAGATTAGTCGGTAATGGACAAATTGACCGTTCCTCTCAACAAACTAAAGACAAACCATAGGATTATAATCTAGATAAGCAGGATGCAACTCAATATCATCCCCGTGTATGGGTATATCAAGAAAGTTAGCTACAAAAGTTGCATAAATTCCACCAAACAAATCTCTAGTTAAACTATTAAGATGAAACCTACGTGCAACAGTGGCCCCCAAGTTGTATTGTTTATCTCCTAATACAGCACTCTTGATAACACTAAGATCAGGAACACACATGTGACATGCCTCATCCTTACCGTTAATGCATCTACCCACGAAGCGAGCAAAATAATGTATGGCAGGAAAATAAATGCTCCCTATGGTAGCTTGTTTTATTTCTGTAGATTTCCCCACAGTGATACTAGCAAGAAATTCTTTAAATTCATATTTGCGAGGTTCACTAACACTATCCCCTGCGGGAGTTCACAAGCAGTATTAAAATCTTCTAAGTCCATGGTATAAGATTTATCATAAAGATCAAATAGGACATTGTGAGAATTGCGCGTGGATGTAAATTTAAACCTTCTCACAAATGAATCAGTTAAATAATGGTATTGCCAGCACTTATCTGACACGAAGCTTTCAAGATCAGCGTTACGCACATATGCGTCAAATTCTTCCTTGATGCTTACCTGGACCATGAAATCCTTTGATGGCCATTCACAAAGCCGCACTTGAGCCTCCCTTGGTAGTTCATTGTCCGGCTCGCGTATTGCGGGCCTTGGGCCTTGCTTCCTTGAGGAACCACCTTGGTACATTTTTCTAAACATATTTCTTCCTCAACTTTTCTGAAATTTTTAGTGACTCAAAATAAAAGTGAACCAAACTCAACAAAATTGATAGAAACTACTCCTACAATTACCTAGAGGCTATATCATGCATTAAAACTACTTTTGACCAAATAAATTTGACATGCAAGCTCAAGAATAGGGTCATGTAGGTAGCAAAAATTTGCTATAAATAAAGCACTCGAACAAAAACTAATTAGACCATTGGAGGAGTCACATACCGAAGAACAATCCCCCAAAGAATTTTTGTGAATGGAGCTTTGAGCAAGGAGATCAAAAATGGGAGCAAGATGAGCTAGGACACGGGTTTGAGATGGTGGATGATTTTTTCTAGAGGAACACGAAGTGTGTGGGTGCAAGAATACATGGAGGGGGCCCATGTGGGGTCCACGAGGCAGGGGGCGTGCCCAGGGAGTGGGCGCGCCCTCCACCCTCGTGGGCACATGGTGGGTCCCCCTGGAGTTCTCAGTGCCAATAATTCTCAAATATTCTGGAAAAAATCATATTAAATTTTCAAGGCATTTGGAGAACTTTTATTTTCGAGGTATTTTTTGTTCCAAGGATAATTCAGAAAACAAACAGAAAATACTATTTTACTTTATTTAATATAAATAAAAGAAAGTAGAAAGAGGGTATAGAAGGTTGTGCTTTCCAACTTCATCCATCTCATTCTCATCAAAAGGAATCCACTAACAATGTTGATCAAGTCTTGTTAGCAAACTCATTCCCAGTTGCATGAAACCAGAGAAATTTCGAATAACACTAGGTTACATCAACGGGTATATGCACATCCCCAACAATAAGAATATCATATTTCTTCCTGACAGTAGGAAGAGGAAATTCAAAACTTCCAATAGTAATTGTTGGAATTTTTCCAATAGAATTGATACTGTGGACTTGAGGTTGTTTCCTCGGAAAGTGTACCGTATGCTCATTACCATTAACATGAAAAGTGACATTGCCTTTGTTGCAATCAATAACAGCCCCTGCAGTATTCAAGAAGGGTCTTCCAAGAATAATGGACATACTATCGTCCTCGGGAATATCAAGAATAACAAAGTCTCTTAAAATAGTAACATTTGCAACCACAACAGGCACATCCTCACAAATACCGACAGGAATAGCAGTTGATTTATCGGCCATTTGGAAAGATAGTTCAGTAGGTATCAACTTATTCAAATCAAGTCTTTGATATAAAGGGAGAGCCATAACACTAGTACCGGCTCCAAGATCACATAAAGAAGTTTTAGCATAGTTTCTTTTAGTGGAGCATGGTATAGTTGGTACTCCTGGATCTCCTAGTTTCTTAGGTATTCCACCTTTAAAAGTATAATTAGCAAGCATGGTGGAAATTTCAGCTTCCGGTATCTTTCTTTTATTAGTAACAATATCTTTCATGTAGTTAGCATAAGGATTCATTTTAAGCATATCAGTCAAACGCATACACAAAAAGATAGGTCTAATCATTTCAGCAAAGCGTTCAAAATCCTCATCATCCTTTTTCTTGGGTGGTTTAGGAGGAAAAGGCATGGGTTTCTGAACCCCTGGTTCCCTTTCCGTAACGTGCTTCCTAGCAACAAAGTCTATCTTATCATAACATTGATTCTTTGATTGTGGGTTATCAAGATCAACAGCAGGTTCAATCTCTACATCATTATCATTGCTAGGTTGAGCATCAACATGAACATAATCATTAACATTATCACTAGGTTCATGTTCATTACCAGATTGTGTTACAGCATCAAAAATAGAAATATCATTGGGATTCTCAGGTGTGTCAACAACAAGTTCACTAGAAGCATGTTCTTTGAAGAACTAGGTGCATCAACATTAGTTCTCTGAGAATCTTGCTCAATTCTCTTAGGATGGCCCTCAGGATACAAAGGTTCCTAAGTCATTTTACCCCCTCTAGTCATAACTCTAATAGCATTATCATTTTTCTTATTATTTAATTCATTGAGCAAATCATTCTAAGTCTTAAGCACTTGTTCTACTTGAGTGGTAACCATAGAAGCATTTTTACTAATAAGTTTAAGTTCACCTTTAACTCTAGACATATAATCACTCAAGTGTTCAATCATATAAGCATTGTGTTTCAATTGTCTACCAACATAAGCATTGAAGTTTTCTTGTTTAACAATAAAATTATCAAACTCATCTAAGCATTGGCTAGCAGACATATAACAAGGAATATCTCCTTCATCAAATCTATACAGAGAATTTACCTTCACTACCTGTGTCGGGTTATCAAGACCATGTATTTATTCAATAGGTGGTAAATTCTTAACATCTTCAGCTTTAGTACCAGTTTCTTTCATACATTTCTTTGCCTCTTGCATATCTTCAGGACTGAGAAATAGAATACCCATTTTCTTCGGAGTTGGATTAGGATGTGGTTCAAGAAGTGTCCAATCATTTTCATTACTCAAAAATATTATTCAATAGCAATTCAGCTTGATCAACAGTTCTTTCCCTGAAAACACAACCAGCACAACTATCCAGGTGGTCTCTGGAAGCATCGGTTATCAAGACTTAGTAAATTGGATTTCACATTTATCAAATCTATAGAGAGAATTTACCTTTACTACCCGTGTCGGGTTATCAAGACCATGTATTTCTTCAATAGGTGGTAAATTCTTAACATATTCAGCTTTAATACATTTTTCTTTCATAGATTTCTTTGCCTCTTGCATATCTTTAGGACTGAGAAATAGAATACCCCTTTTCTTCAGAGTTGGCTTAGGAGTTGGTTCAGGAAGTGTCCAATTATTTTCATTAGTCAACATATTATTCAATAGAAATTCTGCTTGATCAATAGTTCTTTCCTTGAAAACACAACCAGCACAACTATTCAGGTGGTCTCTGGAAGTATCAGTTAGTCCATTATAAAAGATATCAAGTATTTTCATTTTTCTTGAGAGGATGATTAGGCAAAGCATTAAGTAATTGGAGAAGCCTCCCCCAAGCTTGTGGGAGACTCTCTTCTTCAATTTGCACAAAATTATATATTTCCCTTAAGGTAGCTTATTTCTTATGAGCAGGGAAATTTAGCAGAGAAGTAATAAATCATATCCTGGGGACTACACACACAACCAGGATCAAGAGAATTGACCATGTTTTAGCATCACCCTTTAATGAGAACGGAAACAACTTAAGGATAAAGTAATAGCGAGTTTTCTCATCATGAGTAAACATGGTGGCTATATCATTTAATTTAGTAAGATGCGTCGCAACAGTTTTAGATTCATAGCCATAGAAAGGATCAGATCCAACCAAAGTAATTAACTCAGGATCGACAGAGAAATCATAATCCTTATCGGAAATAAAGATAGGTGAAGTAGTAAAAGTAGGGTCATATTTCATTCTAGCATTTAAAGACTTTTCTTTAAGCTTATCTAATCATTTCTTAAGATCAGATCTATCATTGCAAGCTAAGAACACTCTAGCAGTTTCTTCATCCATAACATAACCCTCAGGAACAACAAGCAATTCATATCTACGGGGAGAATCTTCATGATCACTTTCATCAATATCATCAGTTTCAATAATTTCATTCTCTCTAACCCTAGCAAGTTGTTCATCAAGAAATTCACCTAGTGGCATAGTATTATCAAGCATAGAAGTAGTTTCATCATAAGTATCATGCAAAGTAGAAGTGACATCATCAATAACATGCGACATATCAGAATGAATAGCAGGAGTAGGTGTCGCAAGTTTACTCAAAATAGAAGGTGAATCAAGTGCAGAGCTAGATGGCAGCTCCTTACCTCCCCTCGTAGTTGAGGGAAAAATCTTGGTTCTTTTATCTTCCAAGTTCTTCATAGTGATCAGCAGATATAAATCCCAAGTGAATCGAAGTATAGAGCTATGCTACCCGGCAACGGTGACAGAAATTAGTCTTGATAACCCACAAGTATAAGGGACCACAACAGTTTTTGAGGGTAGAGTATTCAACCCAAATTTATTGATTCGACACAAGGGGATCCTAAGAATATTCTCAAGTATTAGCAGCTGAGTTGTCAATTCAACCACACCTGGAAACTTAATTTCTGCAGCGAAGTATTTAGTAGCAAAGTAATATGGTAGTAGCGGTAACGGTAGCAAAAGTAATAGTTTTGGTTTTATAGTGATTATCACAGTAGCAACACAAAAGTAAATAAATGAAGAACAATATGTGAAAAGCTCATAGGCAATGGATCAGTGATGGATAATTATGTCAGATGCGATTCCCCATGCAATAGTTATAACATAGGGTGACACAGAACTAGCTCCAGTTCATCAATGTAATGTAGGCATGTATTCTGAATATAGTCACATGTGCTTATGGAAAAGAACTTGCATGACATATTTTGTCCTACCCTCCCGTGGCATCGGGGTCCTATTCGAAACTAAGGGATATTAAGGCCTCCTTTTAATAGAGTACCAGACCAAAGCATTAACACTTGGTGAATACATGAACACGTCAAACTACGGTCATCACCGGTAAGTATCCCGATTATTGTCACTTCGGGGTTAACGGATCAAAACACATAACAGGTGACTATAGACTTGCGAGAGAGGATCAGGAACTCCCATATATTCATGAAAACATAATAGGTTTAGATCTGAAATCATGGCACTCGGGCCCTAGTGACAAGCATTAAGCATAGCAAAGTCATTGCAACATCATGGATACTAGGGATCAAACCCTAACAAAAGTAACTCGATTACATGATAAATCTCATCCAACCCATCACCGTCCAGCAAGCCTACGATTGAATTACTCACGCACGGCGGTGAGAATCATGAAATTGGTGATGGGGGAAGGTTGATGATGACGATGGCGACGGATTCCCCTCTCTAGAGCCCCGAAAGGACTCCAGAGCAGCCCTCCTGAGAGAGATTAGGGCTTGGCGGCGGCTTCGTATCGTAAAACATGATGAATTCTTCTTTCTGGTTTTTTTCTCCCCGGACGTGAATATATGGAGTTGGAGTTGAGGTCGGTGGAGAGCAGGGGGCCCACGAGGCAGGGGACGCGCCCTCCACCCTCGTGGACAGAGTGTGGGCCCCCTGGCCTTGATTCTTTCGCCAGTATTTTTTATATATTCCAAAAATATTCTCCGTTGATTTTCAAGTCATTCCAAGAACTTTTATTTCTGCACAAAAATAACACTGTGGCAATTCTACTGAAAACACGTCAGTCCGGGTTAGTTCCATTCAAATCATGCAAGTTAGAGTCCAAAACAACGACAAATGTGTTTGGAAAACTAGATACGATGGAGATGTATCAGGCGGATATGAAGACTTGTGCATAACCTACTAAGCAAAAATGCAACGACTTCTATCCCAAGCATGTTGTTTCGTGTATGATGTTCCGATGATATGATCCAAGATGATCTAGAATGACAATCTTAATGTTGTATGATGCTATGGTTCTTGCTTAAAAGCTCTTTGCTTATCTTTCCCTTTTGCTTAATAGCTTGTTTGGCTCTTTGTGTTTGAGCTCTTTTCTCATGCAATGCTTCATGAACCAAGATAGCAATTGTGTATGTGATGACAACTTTGTGACACAAGAGATGATACCAAGATATGCACCGATGATATGTATGTATGCTATGGGAAGTATGATCACTAATGTGCACAAGTCACGTTGCCAGCAATACTCAAAGGCTAGTCTCGAATGGGTAAGCGACACAAAAAGTAATGCTATGATGGCTATCAATGTAATGGCAAGAATGATGTATCACGATACCAAAGATGAGGTTACTGCTTCTTACTTATGGTATGACGTCAAAATGGTGTAGTGGTTGTTGTCGATGATGCGTCCGTGGCGAAGATGAGTGGCGGTGATGTTGATGTTGAACCGTACCTAAATAGCCGAAACACAATAGGACACAGAACCGCAACTCAAATTATCTCAGCACAATGTGGAAAAAACATATTGGAGTGCGAAGCAAGTAAGCAATGGTGGTGGTATGCGGAAAGTGGTGGTCGTATGGGAATGCGTATGCGGAAGTGGGGCGGTGGCTGCAATTTTTCGGGGGAAAATTCAGTTTCGTGAGGGTTTTACGGACGTCCGGGGGTTTACACTCGTCCGGTCGTCGGACATCTGGAGCCTTTCGAATGTCCGGTGCCTGGGTGAAATTCGGGCACAGGAAGAACAGCTAGGGTTCGTAGTGGAGAGGTCAAAATCCGTCGAATCCAGGCGATTTTGTGGAAATCCACAGATCAAATCCAACAAAATTTCATCACACCAACAAATTACAAAAAACATTGGGGCTATTTTTGTGGGGAATTTTCGAATTAAGGACAAAATCAACAAAACAAGGCTAGAAAACACAACTAGGAGGCTCCGAAATCGTGATCAACCTGGCTCTAGATACCAAGATGATGTAGGGTGGAACCCTAGATGGCCGATCTTTCATGAAAGGAGCGGATCCCGCGATGAACACGATGAACGCGAGGGGAAACACGAGGGGAAACACGAGAGAAACACTAAAAACAACAAGATTGATCACACACATGCTAGATTCTCGAACACAAAAGAGTTCACACGATCCACGATCAACAACGGATGATACATGGTAACCGGTTCTTCTCCAAAGGAGGTCTTGATGGGCCACCCAAAAGGGGGTCTTGAATCCAAGAGGATCTTCTCCGTAGGGGGTCGCGGTCTCTCTCAAGGAGTAGATTCGATGTGGATTAGCAAGGCTCTATCTCTAGTATGAGGTATCACAACGCTGACCCTAGAAAAGATGAGGTGGGGGTGTATATATAGTATTGGAGGTCGAAGGGGTACATGGGCTTCGGCCCAACACGAAATCAGCACACGGGCGTCGGACGCCCGGTAGCTACCGGTTGTCCGGAGGTTCGCGAGGGTCCTGGCGTCCGGTGCTCATTGAGCGTCCATAGATTCGGCTTGGGTGTGTTTCAGTCGGACTACCAGTTGGGATCAGATGTCTAGTGCTTCGATTGTCCGAAGGTCTTCAGAAAGCCGGCATTTTGGGTCAGGAGTGGTAGTGCCGGTCATCCGGAGGGGGTCGATTGTCCATGCCCTGGAGTTCGTCGGACGTCCGGAGTTCGCCGGTCGTCCGGTGCCTGGGAGTTTCGAGCAGTCCTTCTTCTTTTCCATTGAGCTTGGTGTCCTCACCATCTTGTCCGTTGGGTATAGCTGATCCGTGGCTTTCCTCCAAGTACCTAATCACACATAGGGTTTCCGCTTGAGGTAGTAGCCATGTCTCATGCATAAAAAGTGGTAGTTCAGGGAGGAGCGAGTTCACATTATCTTCGATAGCCCTTGCTCGTGCTCTTTTCATTGGTCCAAGTGGTGTCGTGGGAGACATAGGTAGGTCCATGGGGATGACCTTGGGATGCCCCTCATCACACATCCTTCTTTGTAAGCTCGTTGAGAAGTGCAACAATGGTGCTGAAATTTCTCACAAAATGCCTGTAAAAACCAGCGAGGCCAAGGAAACTCCTCACTTGTGTGACCGTTTTTGCCTGTGGCCAACTCACAATAGCTTCAATCTTGGCTTCATCAACTTCAATTCCCTGTGGAGTAACAACATAGCCAAGAAAAGATACTCGGTCGGTGACAAAGGTGCACTTTCCAAGGTTACCAAACAAACGTGCATCACGTAGAGCAAGAAAAACAACACGTAAATGTTCCAAATGTTCCTCCTAAGATTTACTATAAATCAGTATATCATCAAAATAAACTACCACAAATCATCCAATGAAAGCACATAAAACTTCGTTCATTAATTTCATGAAAGTACTAGGTGCATTAGTTAACCCAAAAGGCATGACTAACCACTCATATAAACCAAACTTAGTTTTAAATGCAGTTTTCCATTCATCTCCCAATTTCATACGAATATGATGGTATCCACTATGCAAATCAAATTTGGAGAATATTGTAGAGCCACATAATTCATCAAGCATATCATCTAGCCTAGGAATAGGATGATGATAACGAATAGTAATATTATTAATGCCTCTACAATCAACACACATACGCGATGTACCATCCTTTTTCGGCACTAGAGTAATAGGAACAACACAAGGACTAAGGGATTCATGTATATAACCTTTGTCGAGCAGCTCCTGGACTTGACGCATAATCTCCTTCGTCTCCTCTGGATTGGTATGGTATATTGCATGGTTGGGTAGCGAAGCACCGGGAATTAAGTCAATCAGATGCTCAATCCCTCGAATAGGTGGTAATCCCGGTGGCACGTCTTTTGGAAAGACATCAGCGAACTCCTGTAAAATGTTAGTAACAGCGGGAGGCAAAGAGGAAGGCACGTCCTCGAATGAAAATAATGCCTCTTTGCACACAAAAGCATAGCAAACAGATTTGCTGAAATCTAGATCATCAATATCAGATTTGGTGGCAAGTAAACATGCACTTTTCAATTTAATTTCAGAAGCAACACTAGATGGTTTATTATTAGGCTTCATTTGTTGCTCAAATTCTTTTGCCACAATCTGATTTTCACTCTTATTTTTCTCCTGTTTTGCATTATTAGCTCTATTAATATCATCTTTCAAAATGGAATCAGGAGACATATGAAGCAAAGTAATATGTTTATCCTTATGAATCAGGAGACATATGAATCAAGAGTATACTATTTGTTTCTACCATGGTGTACATAATTTTTATCAAATTTCCATGGTCTACCAAGTAATAACAAACATGCTTGCGTGGGTACCACATCACAATCAACATAATCAGCATATGCAGAGATACTAAAATGCACACGAACAGTACGTGTTACCTTAACCTTGCCACTGTTGTTGAACCATTGGATGTAGTAAGGATGTGGATATGGTCTTGTGGTGAGAGATAGGTTCTCCACCATCTCCATGCTAGCCAAGTTGTTGCAGCTCCCTCAATCTATAATGACATGAACATAACGTTTCTTCACAACTCCCTTTGTATGGGACAAATTATGCCTCTGATTTTGCTCAGCTTGTGTGACCTACACACTCAAAACACATTGAGCAACTAAACATTCATACCTATCAGCATCTCCAGGAGCCATGTATTGCATCTCATTTTCAGAATCGTCTCCACCGTGTTCTTCACATGTAACAAGAGCCAAAGTCTCCTCATCATAGTCACTAGTGGACTGATAACCAGCATCCTTAGTAGCAATCATCACACACTGAGATTTGCATTCTCTTGCATAATGACCTATTCCCTTACAACAACGACAAATAATATCACTTGTGTGCCCTGTTGATGCCATGGAAGAAGAAGATCTCTGTACAGGCCGGACATGTGTGCTCTTGGTAGATAGTGGTGGTTGTGCCTGCTTTCTTGTATCGCGACTGGAGGTGGCAGCTGATGGAGGTGCCGATGCAAGAGAATGTGTGGAAGTAGAGGATGCACGCGGTCTCCATGAGGAAGGTCGACCTGCAGAATAGTTAGTTCGTGCCAATGCTTGTTGATCCTGCACTTCACGTTCACTTTACAAGCAAGATGGAATAAACGAGTGATATTATTATACTCCCTATACTCTAGAATGGTCTAAATATCTCTATTTAATCCCCCCATAAAATATGCAAGCATAGCTTCATTATCCTCAACAATACCACATCTAATCATGCTAGTTTGTAATTCCTGATAATATTCCTCTACAGAATTTTTTCCTTGTCTTAAATGCTGCAATTTTTTAAGTAATTCACGTTGATAATATGGTGGAACCCAACGAGTATGCATGGTAGTTTTCAAAGCAGTCCAAGTAGTTGGAATATTATTTGGATATAATCTACGATGTTCAGACCACCACACACAAGCAAAACTAGTGAAAGCACAAAGTGCAGCAGCAACACGTCTCTCCTTGGGATATTCTAATCATCTAAAACATTGTCCGGTTTCTAACTCCCAAGTAAGATATATATCAGGAACGTATCTACCCTCAAATGGTGCAATATTCAATTTCCGTTTAGGGAGATGGTCATGATCTCGTACCTGAGGGGGAGCCCTACCATTGCCATTATTTGCAAGTGGACGACCTGGTGTTTTTGGTGCTGGTGGTTGCACGTAGTTATGATTTTGATTGACCTCATCCTCGTAATCTCCCGCATAATGATCCTCCTCCGCATCAGCAACAGGAGCCATAAAAGTATCAACAACAGCACCAACCATTTGGCCAGGCTCAAGAGGGACACAGCTCGCTTGACGGAGGGTTGTTTCGTGACGTGGAGGTAGTCGTTGTTGTTGTTGTTACAGAGGTGCGGCAGGTGCAGCCAGTGGTGGTTGTCGAAGACGCACAAGCAGTTCATTAAATTTGTTATCGAGCTTTGTTTTGAACGTCTTCTCAAAGCCAGTTATCTTATCCATGGCCTCTTCAAAATTGTTTAGCACATCTTGCACCTGTTCAGTCATCATTTGCTGAAATTTATCATGCAACTCCTTATTCGTCATGTTCTCCTAGTCAGTCTCATCGACTTGTCATCCTTCCATGGTTAGCAGCAATAGAAACACACAAGAATATGATCCTACAGACTACTAGAAAATGGTGGTGGTGGGTGTCACAAATCCCTCAAGCAAACCTCAAATTATTACCAGTTCTTACCCAATAGCAGGCGGTGATCGGCAACCGATGTAGTCAAAACTCTGAACGCTTGGATAGAGCGATTACCAGGGAGAGTCGAACACACGACGTAGATTTATGTGGAGCTAGGAAGGCTTATAATATGGTAGCAAAAAGATTAGCAATAATCAATTCAGAGATGCAAAGTTGAATAAACGCTCAACGACGGTACTGTGCTGGTCCTAGGCAAGACCGTGCTAGAGAAGCGGGCCTAAAACACTAACAAAATCACGGGGCTGCACGTAAACAAGGGAAAAGCACACTCTGGAATTTTTTTCACTCGTTTTTTTCTTTTCTGCGCTCTTTTTTTGCGCTCCTCTTTTTTTGCGAAAAATTACTATAATGGCGAGCGTCTCAAAACTCTTCCTAGGTCAAAATGATAGGATGGGCACAAAATTTTTTTGCCAATTTTTTTTAGAAATCAGGGCAGCGACGACGAAAAAGTGCGACAAAAAATTACTATGATAGGTAAAAGATATTTTCGATCGCCGAAATTTTGGCCTAAAAGCTACCCGCGGGTCTCCAGACTCGTTTTTTTTTGAAACCTACTCAGGCAAGGAAACACGAATCGAGAATTAAATGGATTTCGAAGCAAACCAAATATGATAAGAACTCGAATTGGTGGTGGATATATGATGGTAAGATATGGCAGCAGTGGTGGTATATGGATACAGATTGGTGGTGGTATATGGATACGGATTGGTGATGGCATATGGAGACGGATTAGTGGCGGATGGTGATGGTGCGGCATCGGCGTGACAACTTATGACCAGAACTTAAAACTCTAAAAGACTAGACTCTAAGACCAGCAACTAGACACGATGATGCAACTGCAAATTCAACAATGCAAAATACTAAAAAGACTATGCAAAGGATCAGACTGGTTCGGATATGATGAATTAACCCTATTTTTTTGGCTTTTTCCTGGACAATAGGTATGAAGAACAGACTCGGTCTAAACTACGAAAATCTGTAAAATCTCACCAAGCAACCTGGATATCTGATACCACTTGATAGAGGCAAAGGTGTCCCGTCTTTCGATGAGATAGTGGCTATCTTTTTAGAGGAAGTCAACTTTGACGATCCGAGTACGAACGTGGGAGGACGTCGCACCTTAGCAATCGCTAAACCAACTCTGAGAGGTTATTGACCACGCCGGAGCATGATCAACCTGACCACGAAGGTCTGTATCCTGCAGGCAAACAAAGAACAAGCAAGAAACTAAGATTGCAATCTCGATATTGCGAATATAAGAGGAAAGCTTTACTGATCAAGGTGGGGTTCTGTGATGCCTTTGTCTGGTCGTTGAACACAAACGAAGTATGCGAAGTTGCAGCTATGGTGAACTTTAATCTAAACAAAACCCGAAGTCCAGACGATGCCCTAAGGGATATATATATGGAGGAAGAGGGGTGGTGGATTTCGTGGCCCTTGGAGGAGGGGTCTGAAACCAACCCTAACTCTTGTTTCCCCACACATAGGGACTATAAAAATAGCCTATACTTAAGTATTTCGAAATTACAAGGGCCTGGCCCAATAATAAGGTGACGTTGCACCTAGAATAGCCTTTGGACGAAATTTATGAAGTTGCATCTTGTATATTTCGTCCAAGGCTTCATGCACTCCTTATGGTGGCTTTAAAGTCCTGAAATCATCACTTGCAACTCTGTTCTTGTTCCCCTTGCGCATGCCATCATCTCCATGCTTGGTCTTGCTCCAGTTTTCATCCCTCTTATCCATGTCAGGCCCTTCATTGGTATGCAAAACAAATGTATCCAATTTAGGCAGCATCATATTCTCATGAACATTAAATCATTACCAAGAAACGAAAGTACCTAATAATTTAATTGTTGTGCGCGAGCTCTAGTAATTGGTCCAGTATATGTAGCAGTAGGGGTTGTGGGTGTAACAATGGTATTGATGTCCTCATCATCCTCCCCTTCTCAAAATGAAGTCATCCTCGATGGAAGCTCATCGTCCTCGCCCAAAAGTACCTGATAATTTAATTGCCGTGCGCGAGCTCTAGTAATTGGTCAAGTATATGTAGCAGTAGTGGCTGTGGGTGTAACAATTGTATTGATGTCCTCATCAGCGAGTCCTCAGAAGAGGAAAATAAGGCAAAGGGGACCAAACTCGCCAAGGCCCTTCAAGATGCCAAGGAGGCACGGTCCGAGTCCCGCACGGTGTGCGAGGAAATCCGTCAAGCCAGATAGATAGCGGCTGGTAAGCCTTTTCCATTACAGGATAAATTTGGGGATCGGGGGTATGCCTTGCTTAATCGACTATGGAGTTCTCCATATGCATATGCGGATCTGCCGAAGAGTGCTGCGGACGCCTCCCTATTCTTCTGGGCCCAGGAGGGATATGCAACAGAGAAGCTTTTCTGGTCGTAGTTTGCAGGGCAGGAGCGTCCTATGCTGCTAAATGACCAGATGGCACAGTGTGCGAAGCTACATAAGATGTCCAGCGCGCCCATGAAGGATGTCATAGTCCGGTTGTGGCGAACCGAGGCCATTCCGGACAGCTACTTCGGCCTTGTAAGGTGTCTCGTCGATGCGCTTCCCTGAATTGACGCCGTTAGGAGGTGGTCCTGCATAGAAGGAGCGCGAATGGCCTTCACCCGTGTTAACATGCACTGGGTGAAAATGAAGGCCAAAAAGGTGGCAGTTGAGGGTCCTCCCGAAAGCAAGGGCCATCGCACACCGGAGCCCTATTTTTAGGACGTACTAAAAGGTGCTCGTCTTGTAGAAGGCCAATGCTCTAAGGATGTAGTGTTTGAATGAGTGAATCCAAACTGTTCGGGAATTTGTATTAAGAACTAAGTCTTTTGTAACATATTCCTTCCTTTATGAAGAGTTTTATCCTCCTATGTGGCCATTTTTATATCTGGGAGTTCCAAGTCGTCGACTTCAACCCCCATGTAGATACTACCGGGGTGTTCGGAATTGCACATGAATGCACTTAACCCAACATCTTAGTCCATGAAGGAGCTATCAGTGCGGCGAACCAGGCAATTAGACTATTTGGTTTTATTGCTCTCACTTAGCCGTAGGATTTTGACGATGGGTCTACAGAGTAGCCCCTAGTATGTACGTGGCTGTCCCAACGTGGATGCGCTACATATGTGACCGGGAAACAGTCCTTCATGTAATATGAAAAAAATCGCTAAAGATAGTAATAAGTCGCCGAGTGGCTGACACGCTCTCGCCATATCATGACAGTCAGTTTTTGGTTTTCTCTACTGAGGTGCTTAACCGAACGAACTAGAAACACAATCACAGTAGTTCTCCCTTTACTACCCTAGCCGATCAGACGGAACGTAAGGTATCAAACACAGGAGTGGGGCAACCCAACTATTGACCAAAGACATGATTCAGAGCTAATGCATATAGTGCCGAGCTCGGGACACCGAATTGTGCTATGAAGCTGTTCAGACATTTACACATGCGTTGCCGTGTAGAGCCCTTGGCAATTTGTGCTGAGGCGACTAAAGAGACGGAATAAAGTCTAACCGAAGAAAAATTTGGTTTACTGGATTCTGGTTGATACGTCAAAATGTAATCTTACAAAGGGTACCCTAATCACCAAGGTCATTTTATATGCCAGGGGTCTAAGGCGAAGGAAAAAAAGCTCTATGCAGGTTCTTCAGTGAAGTTGTGGTTTACGAAGTCCTTTGCACCTTCATGCCGCATGTCTGTGCCGCTTTCGCCTGAGTAAGAAAAATTCCTTAAGAGGAATGGTTCTCAACTATTTGTATAGAACCAGGCTTGGATAGAGTCGTTATGAGTCCGTAAGATGAGCAGGTTTAGATGCACCTGTGGTAACGGATAGAAAGAAAAATAATTAAAGAAAAAGGGGAAGGCCATATAGGGTCGACCCGTACTATAGGCATGTTCATATTGTGGCTCTATTGATGCCCAAGGTACTTTGAGTGCGTAATTATGCACGCGCGATACAGCTTTCATGGATATACATGGCAATCGATGGAGGCAAAGCTGTTAATCTAGCTCTGGAGTTGCTGAGCTGTTAGCATGCAGAATTAGCCGGCCTTGTGTAATAGAGTCCAGCGGCTTAATAGCAATGGTGTGCGGCTTGACGGGGCCACTTTGTATTTAGGCCGCAATGGCCATGGTATGATCCTCAGTACGGAGGGAGCATTCTGTGTTTCCGTTGATGGTAATGACGCCACGTGGACCAGGCATCTTGAGCTTTAGATAGGTGTAGTGCGGAATAGCATTAAAGCGGGCGAAAGCAGTTCACCCAAGCAGTGCATGATATCCACTGCGGAAGGGACGATATTGAAGATCAAGTCTTCGCTTCGGAATTTGCCCGGCGAGCCAAAGACGATTTCCAGTGTGATTGAGCTTGTGCAGCGGGCCTCTACACCAGGTATTACTCCTTTGGAGGTAGTTTTAGTGGGCTTGATTCTTGATGGGTCAATCTCCATTTTACGGGCAGTGTCTTGACAAAGTAGATTGAGACTACTGCCGCCGTCCATGAGGACTCGTGAGAAGTGGAATCCGTCGATGATTCGATCGAGGACTAGAACTGCCGAACCTCCATGACGGATACTGGTTAGGTGGTCCTTTCGATCGAAAATGATCGGACAAGACGAGCATCGGTTGAATTTTGGGGCGACCAGCTCTATGGTGTAGACATCTCATAATGTGCACTTGCCGTCCTTCTTAGGGAATGTGAGACATTTACCATGTTCACTATTTTTACCTCAGGGGGGGGATTGCTTTTGTCCCCCCGTGTTCTGTTGACGAGGCTATTGGTCATCGTCGTTGCTGGGAGGCCCTTTCCCCTTGTGTTGTCGTTGACTTTGCTAGCCTGTTTAAAGACCCAACAATTCCTCTTGGTGTTAAAGTGCGTTATATCGACTAGAGGGGGGGTGAATAGGCGATTTTCATGAAAGTCTTCAAAACTTGGGAGTTATGAAGACAAACAGTGAAGATTATGCCTATTACTATGCAGCGGAAGTTAGATTACACTAGGCCAGCCATAGTCATGTATTCAATAGAGTGAAAGCACAGTGACAAACAGCTTCAGTGTAATAAGGATCAAGTAGGAAGAAGTTATGAAGCCAAATAGATCATGCATTCACGTTGTGAAGACAAATGATAAAGCAAGCATGCAATGACTTCACAATGAGTAACAGCAAGAGAAGCAAGTGAAGATGAAACCAGTGACTCACTGAAGACAATGATATGTTGGACCAGTTCCAGTTGCTGTGACAACTGTACGTCTGGTTGGAGCGGCTAGGTATTTAAACCTTAGGACACACAGTCCCGGACACCCAGTCCTGAACACACAGTTCAGGACACCAAGTCCTCACCGTAATCTCCTTGAGCTAAGGTCACTTAGTCCTCGCCCAATCACTCTGGTAAGTCTTCAAGGTAGACTCCCAAACCTTCACAGACTTCGTTCACTGGCAATCCACAATGTCTCTTGGATGCTCTGAACGCAACGCCTAACCGTCTGGAGGATTCACAGTCCTCAAGTGTAATAAGTCTTCAGATCACACAGACAAGAAGACTCAAGTGATGCCCAATTTACTCTGGCTCTAGGTGGTTAGGGCTTTTCTCCTCAGTAGGAATTTTCTCTCAAAGGCTTCGAGGTGGGTTGCTCTCAAACGACAAAAGCCGTGCACTGAAATCTGAGCAGCCAACCGTTTATGGTTGTGGGGGTGGGCTATTTATAGCCACTTGGCAACCCGACCTGATTTGTCCGAAATGACCCTGGGTCACTAAGGAACTGACACGTGTCTCAACGGTCAGATTTTGAACTCTCATGGCAACTTTACTTGGGCTACAAGCAAAGCTGACTTGTCCGGCTCCGGACAAGATTCGCTCTCATTGTCTTCACTCGAAGACATAGGTTTTTGATTTAGGCATCACTTCAGTCATTCTGACTGGTTCTCCTGGACCCCACTTAACAGTACGGTGGTTCCTATGACTCAACACAAAATAAAAGGAACTACGAAAGATCTAAGTCTTCGAGCTCCATAGGCTTCATAACGTGTCTTCTTTTGTCATAGTCTTCAAAGTGAATATCTTCATATACCACCTTTGTCTTCAATGTCTTCATACATTTTAGGGGTCATCTCTGGTAGTAAAACCGAATCGATGAGGGACTTCTACCTGTGTTTTCCTGTAATTCTCACTAACACATTAGTCCCTCAACTAGGTTTGTCGTTAATACTCCAAAACCAACTAGGGGTGGCACTAGATGCACTTACAATCTCCCCCTTTTTGGTGATTGATGACAAACTAGTTGAAGTTTTCAACGGGGAATATAAAGTGTGAAGTTTGTAAAGGAATTGTCTTCATAAGTTGCAAGAGCTCCCCCTGAAGATGTGCATATAAGTTAGTTTGCTTTTGGAATGCAAATGCACATGGTAGGTTGTACTTGTGGAGATCAGCTTCAGCTTATGATGACAATCCACTATGCATGTGAAGGTATATGAAGATAATGACATGCATAATGGAAAATGGACATCTGCAGAATGAGATGAGTGCGGAATTTATCGTCGCACATGCGGAATTTATCTTCGCAAACAGAGTGGTAAGCAAGTAGCAGACGACCATCGAGTTTTAGTGTTTACAACTCAAAAGAACCAAAGGAAGCAAAAACCAGAGTTGTAAACACGAAGCAAAGTATAACAAAACAAGGCACCCGCCCATGTTGACCCGCTTGAAGACTATAAACATCATGTGCGTTGAAGCATTTGCCATGCATGATATAGAATATGAGAGTCTTCATTGCGCCCTCAATCTTGGCATGTGGTGAGTGTCCCTTGATGGGCCAGAGAGTCCGCCTGATAATGTGATATATGGTCCTGGGCAGGTACTCTAGGTCTTCAATGAAGAACTCAGTTGGATAGGGTGCATCCTGAGGCAATGGCTTCATCATTGAGAGCATCTGACTCATATTGGGTTCAGGTCTCTGAAATATACTCTCAATAGCTTCAGAATGAAGTTGACAACCTTCTTCGAAGAATTCGCCTGGAGTGGGTAGGCCGGTGAGCTCAATGATATCAAATGCATTGGCTTCATGATGGACATTTCCCGTCATCCACTCCAGGATCCAAGTCTTCGGATCTCTGTTGTATCCTTTGATATGGAGAGTGGCATAAAACTGAAGCAGAAGTTCTTCGTTCCAGTGCTCTTCATCAGTCACGAACGGCAGCAGACCCACTTGCCTGAAGCAGTCCAAAGCTTCCTCGAGACATGGCAGACCAGCAATGGCTTCAACCTCAAGGCGCTTGTGAGGGAAGATGCGACCTTGGTTGTATAAGATGCATGAATAATAGGTGCGCTGTGAATAGCTCCAGAACCTGTCTGATACAATCCTTTCCCTTGAATAGGGGTTCTTGGAGCTATTGAAAAATGTGTTGTCTGCCTTGAAGCTGTTTATATCAAAGGAGCCAGGTGCTGATGCAGGACCTGGGAACCTTGGAAGCCTTGGGACTGGCTTCTGGACATGAGGCCTGTGCTCTATGTGATAATTAAATTGTGGACCTGCAGCAGACTCAGGAACTGAAGTGTCTGGCTCAGTGGCTTCGCTGTCTGCTGAAGCATTTGGTGGGACGGGCTCCGCATTGGCTTCAGTGTTAGTAGTTTGAGGGACAACTTCAGGCACGTTCTCCTGGGGAACTGCATCTTGATGGAGCAAGGGAGTGGGTTCTGGAGGTGCTTCTTCATTGTCTTCGGCTGATGCAGCCGGAATTTCTGCAGACTTGACTTGAGGCCGTGGACCTTTGCGAAGCCTACGGAACGCAAACGACGCTTCTGGTGTCGGAGTGGGCTGGGCCTCAACTTCTTCTTCCTCCTCCTGAGGGCGATCCGCCCATGACTCATCTTGTGCCATTGGCGTCAGAGGACGTCCAATGCTGATGAGATCGCTTGTTTCAAGCTGAGGAAGGGCTGCATCACCTTGCACATTGTCCTGATGACCAATGTCTTCAGCAGGTGTTGGATCGGCTGCTGGAATATCTTCAGCGTCAGGTGCCTCTGTGGGAGCAGGCTCATGAACTGTCAGTCTTCTTTCTGTATTGGGGTGAATGACAGAAAGGGGTTCAACCATCAAGGGATCTGTGAGAGCAGCCCTAGATTTCTTGGTCTTGCGCTTCTTTTTACTGGGAGCAGTAGGAGAGGCTTCAGAGCTCTTCCTTTTTCTGGCTTCAGCTTCTGCAGCTCTTGTCTTCTTTAGGTCTGAAGCTATTGACCAGCTCTTTGGCTTCGAGCCAGTCGTGGCGTTTGGGAAGACAATGGGAGTGGCTGCTTGTCTTGATGCCTCTGGTTCACTCACAGCAGGCTGCTTCTTCTTCTTTGCAGCCATCCTGGGGTCGATACCTGGACGCCCAAGTGCCTTGCGCTTTTCAGCCTCGTTGTAGGCTTGAACACATTTGTCAGCCAATGACTTCATCCTTTCACGCGAGCCTTGAGCTTCAGCACGCTTCTTCAGAAAGTCTTCTTTGAGATCATGCAGCATGATTTTGAAGCTCCTCACTTCCTGCACGCTGAGTCTAGCCATGTGCTTCTTGAACTAAGCTTTTTCATGATCAATCTTCTGCTTCAGCTCAACAATGCGCTGAGCAATGGCCAGTTCTGAAGCAATTGCGCCTTGGAAGGCGACGCTGAGTCCAACAGGCAGCTGCAGATCATTGAAGCTTATATCTGGTGTGTCAAACCATTCATCGATGAAGCTGTAGATGACGGCGACATCAAAGAGAGGCGGATTGTTGAAGATTTCCGCTTCCTCCTTGCTTTTGATGAGCTGTTCTAGTGCGTCATCGCCTAGATCTTCATCGCTTGATAGATCAATGGCTTCACAGCATAGAATGGCAGCAGCAGTGAGCTCTTTACTTGTTTGTTGTTGGGTCTCCTTTCCCTTCAGGGACTTGGAGATGCAGGATACGTCTTCAGACTATACACTGACTTCAGGAGGTGCAGTTTTCAATGGCTTCGCCCTTGAGATTTTGGAGGCAGGGGCCGACTTCGAAGCTTTTGGTTTCTTTGACTGCTTTGGCTTCGGCACAGCAGGGGCTTCATCAGACTCAGAATCAGCTGGAGGGTCATTCACAGCAGTCCCTTGGACCAAGATGTGGGTGATCAGGCCCTCAAGATTGGCAAACGGACCAATGATATTGGGTTCCGCGTCGCGTGTGCCATCTGCCCTTGGTGAGGAGGGACCAGGATTGAAGTCAAGCCCAAATTTCTTCTTGTTTAGCTTCGCTGACTGTTGAGCAAACTGAAAGTTGCGTTTGAAGAGATTGTCGTCACGACACCAGAGAAGTGACGACGGATGTGCATCATCAGGCTGGGGTCCTCGGACCATGCATGGGTAGAAGCCTTGAGCAATGGCTTCATCTCTGGTCCTGGGTACAAGGTTCTTGTATAAGATATCCCCCCATGGACTCTTGATAGCATTCTTTTCAGCATACTCCTGGGTGACGAAGCGATATTTGAACAACTATTCTGCCCAATAGCGTCGAATCCATTGGATTCGGGTTTTGCGCTGCCCATAGCTCTCTTCTGGATCTGTTTTGTACATTTTTGCCAAGTCTTCAGGAAGATCCTTGGAAGTTCCCTCACGTCTCTATCTGCCCCCCTTTCTTGCTGCTGCAACTGAAGCCATAAACTTTAACTTGAAAGGCTTCAAAACTTTCGAAGGCTTCAAAGGCTTTCTTTTTCTTGACAAACAGGAACTGGCTTCAGGAGAGTTTATGTGATGCTTTAGGAATTCTGCAAATGAATGCAGACTATGAGAAACGAAGGATTCTCCCACGGACATGTACCTGTGACAGCATTAAGGTGCGAGTGAAGGGGAAGAGGTCATATGCATTCTCAGAAGGTCTTGAAGATTAATCAGTTTAGAAGACATTGACCTCATTGTGCGAAGACATTCACTTATAGATAAGAAGTTGGTTCCAGATTTGTACGAACCCATAGATCAGTACAAGTGAGGAATCTAACTACTTTATGAAGCACAAGTGAATATACTAGGCATGTTATGAGATGCAGCGAGAGATCTAACTGGTGTGAAGAGAAACTTCTTATGGTAGAAAGTGACAGAACCATGTGATCAAAAGAGGCTGTAAAAAGAAGTTTTATTTACCACACTGGAACTGCTAGACGGAAGGAAGTTGATGCCGAGCAGTTCGGTCCTCCGTGCCCTAACTTGGTGACGGAAAACACCTACGGCGACGGCAGAGAGGACGATGTCCATGGTCGGCGTGAGGACGGCGTTGGAGAGGTTGTGGCAGCGAAGCGCTTCGTCTCCGGCGTCGTCGAGTGCTAGCGGTGGCGCTAGGGTTCGTGCGATGATGGAAGAAGGAGATAATGACCGCGGTAAGTGTGAATTTATAGACTCAGAGGCGGCACTGTGCTTTTATGTAGGTGCCCCTAGCGGTTCGCATTTGAGGCACGCGTGGCCAGTTAGCGGAAGTTTGGGGTTTGTTCCATGTCCCACGCATGCCTAAATTGTCATGCGGTCGTTCCTGCTTCTCCAGATCTTATGTGGAGGAAAGAGCATTAGAAACAGACTTTTATGGTTGTCTCTATGTCTTCAACTAACAAGGACACAGTGAAGACATTCGACAGTTTCAACAGAATGCATATTACTTGGAGAGATAGAGTTTGAGATAGAAAGCATAGAGAGGTTAGGGTCCGATCACATTCACTTAGTTCAAAAGATTCAACCAAGAAGACATAGCTATAAGTGAATGCTGTAGAGGACAGAACACTAGAGCATATATATATATATATATAATCATCGTAGTGAAGATAATCATGAAGACATGTTAAGTTCGAAGCCAAACCAATGTGAAGATATTGCAAGGTAACGCCATGAGTTAAAAACTTCAAAATGGATCGTTTGGTGGTGGCGTTACCCACCGTATAGGAAGTATTAGACCAGGACATGGCACACAATTATCGTGGCGCTCCGAAGTCAAATTCCACATTAATGTATTCACACTTAGAATGTATGTCTTCATTAATTGAAGATATACTTTACTCTGTGTGTTGCACATCTAAGTAATCAATATGCATAAGTGCTAGGATGTGTGCCTGATCACAGGACATTCGAGGATTCCAAGATATTTAGCTCACACCGTAACTTGCAAAACCTCTTCTCATCCAAGGGCTTGGTGAAGATATCTGCCAATTGCTCTTCAGTGTTGACGTGTATGATATCAATGTCTTCCTTCACAACATGATCTCTGAGAAAGTGATGATGAATTTCAATGTGCTTTGTCTTCGAGTGCTGAACTGGGTTGTTGGCAATCTTGATGGCGCTTTCGTTGTCGCAGTAAAGTGGCACTTGCTTCAGATGAATGCCATAATCCTTGAGTGTTTTCTTCATCCACAGAAGCTGAGCGCAGCAAGATCCAGCAGCAATGTATACAGATTCAGCAGTGGAGAGAGATACACAGTTCTGCTTCTTTGAAGACCAACATACAAGTGATCGTCCCAGAAAGTGACATGTGCCTGATGTAGACTTGCGATCAACTTTGTCACCAGCATAATCAGCGTCCGAAAATCCAACCAAATCAAACTCTGAGCCCTTTGGATACCATAATCCTAGAGTTGGGGTGTGAGCCAAATATCGAAGAATTCGCTTCACAGCTAAGTGATGCGACTCCTTTGGTGCCGCTTGAAATTGAGCACACATGCAAACACTAAGCATGATATCTGGCCTAGATGCACATAAATAAAGTAAAGACCCAATCATGGAGCGGTATACCTTTTGATCGAACTCTTTACCATTGTCGTCAGGACCTAGATGATGTTCGGCTGGCATTGGTGTTGTGAAGCCTTTGCAGTCTTGCATACCGAACTTCTTCAGGCAATCTTTGAGATACTTCTCTTGAGATATGAAGATGCCATTGCGCTGTTGTCAGATTTGAAGACCAAGAAAGAACTTCAGCTCCCCCATCATGGACATCTGATATTGCTCTTGCATCATATATCCAAACTCTTCACTGTACTTCTGATTGGTGCAGCCGAAGATAATGTCATCCACATATATTTGGCACACAAACAGTTCACCATCGTATGTCTTCGTGAAAAGAGTGGGATCCAGGGAACCATGTATGAAGCCTTTGCTCTTCAGAAAGTACTTGAGTGTATCATACCAGGCCCTAGGGGCTTGTTTGAGGCCATACAGTGCCTTGTTGAGCTTGTATACCATATCCGGATGTTTTGGATTTTCAAAGCCAGGTGGTTGTGCAACATACACTTCTTCTTCAATCTTGCCATTGAGAAAGGCACTTTTCACATCCATTTGATATAGAAGTACGTTATCATGATTTGCATAGGCCAGCAGTATGCGTATGGCTTCAAGCCTAGCCACATGAGCAAATGTTTCATCGAAGTCAATGCCCTCCACTTGAGTATATCCTTGAGCAACGAGACGAGCTTTGTTTCTAACAACTTGACCATGCTCATCTTGCTTGTTGCGGTATATCCATTTGGTGCCTATTATGTTGTGTTTCCGTGGATCAGGACACTTAACCAGTTCCCATACATTATTCAGCTCAAACTGTTGAAGCTCTTCTTGCATAGCTTGAATCCATTCAGGTTCCATGAAGGCTTCTTCAACTTTCTTGGGTTCTGATATTGAGACGAATGCGAAATGCCCACAGAAGTTTGCTAGCTGAGTTGCCCTTGAACGAGTGAGTGGACCAGGTGCATTGATGCTGTCAAGTATTCTGTCAATCTGCACTTCATTTGCAACACGAGGATGTATAGGGCGAAGACTTTGCTCTTGCTGATCTGCGTTGGTGTTTGGAGCAATGTCTTCATGCTGAGCATTGTCTTCATGTTGATCAGGTGCTGAGATGATGAGTTCTTCTTCAGGATGAGCTTCAGAAGGCATAATCTCTCTAGTTCCCATAAGCTTGATTGATTCACTAGCTGGGACTTCATCTAGCACCTTTAGCAGTTGCTCTCTTTGTGAACCATTTGTTTCATCAAACCGCACATCCACTGTTTCGACCACTTTGTAATGGAAGAGATTGAAGAATCTGTAGGAGTGTGAATCCTTTCCATATCCAAGCATAAAGCCCTCATGTGCTTTAGGTGCAAACTTTGAGGTGTGGTGTGGGTCCTTGATCCAGCACTTTGCGCCAAATACTCTGAAGTAACTGACATTTGGCTTCTTGCTAGTTAGAAGTTCATAAGATGTCTTGTTCAGAAGCTTGTGAAGATAAACATGATTGATTGTATGACATGCAGTATCAATGGCTTCAGTCCAGAATTTTCTTGGAGTCTTGTATTCATCTAGCATTGTTCTGGCCATTTCAATGAGTGTTCTGTTCTTGCGTTCGACGACGCCATTCTGCTGTGGCGTCTACGGAGCTGAGAGTTCATGTGTGATTCCCAAGGTATCAAGATATGTATCAAGGCTAGTGTTCTTGAATTCAGTGCCATTGTCGCTTCTAATGTGCTTTATCTTGGTGCCAAAATTGTTCATAGCTCGATTGGCGAAGCGTCTGAAGACATCCTGCACTTCAGTCTTGTAAAGGATTATGTGTACCCAAGTATATCTAGAGTAATCATCAACAATGATGAAGCCATAGAGGCAAGCAGTAGTAGTAAAAGTTGAGTAGTGAGTGGGACCGAAAAGATCCATGTGGAGCAGTTCGAAGGGTTGTGTAGTAGTCATGATTGTCTTCGAAGGATGTTTTTCCCTTGTCATCTTCCCTGCTTCACAGGCACCGCATAAATGATCTTTCTTGAACTTGACGCCCTCGATGCCTATGACATGCTTCTTCTTCGCAAGGGTGTGGAGGTTCCTCATGCCAGCATGCCCAAGCCTCCGATGCCAAAGCCAGCATTCTGAAGCTTTTGCAAGAAGACATACCGCAAGTTGTGGTCCTGCTGAGAAATCTACCACGTACAAATCACCTTTTCGATACCCTTCAAACACTAGAGATTTGTCAGATTCCATTAGCACCAGGCAACGATATTTTCCAAACATTACAATCATATTCAAATCGCAAAGCATTGAGACAGACATTAAGATGAAGCCAAGGGATTCAACAAGCATGACTTTATCCATGTGTTGATCCTTTGAGATTGCAACTCTACCTAGACCCAATACCTTACTTTTACCAGTGTCAGCAAATGTGATGTGGCTCTTGTCGGATGGACGTAATGTTGAGTCCATAAGAAGGCTTCTTCTGCCAGTCATGTGATTGGTACACCCACTGTCAATAATCCATTCTGAAGACTTTGAAGTCACTGGTGTCGTACCCTATAGTACAGTTAGGGGGATAGGCTTCACGAAGAGAATTGTGAAGCATAAACATTTGACGAACTAGTGGGTTATGAAAACTTAGATCCAGATTAGGACTAATAGGGAGAGTAGCATGCGATTCAGGAACGAAGTACATAATGATCCCATTCGGGCATTTTATCTTGCGCCCTACAAGACTTTTAAGGTCCCCAGCAATAGCATTGTCACGACCGGTTTTCCAATAAAAGTATTTATTGAGAAACCAATCTTTTGAGTCCAGTATGAGAGAAATCCTCCTCACTGGTAGACAAATTCTTGATACAATAAGCCAGTAGCATAAAATATATTACAGGGTCGAACTACGGTTGCTCAACCAAATTATTACAAGCACGCCAATAATTATACATAACGGCGGACATGACACAGTGGTGTGGAGGCATACTACTGACTCGAGGATAGGGCGGTGGTGGAAAAACACAGCAGCGAGAGAAATACAAGACTCTAAGTCTGTCATCTCATCGAGCGTCGAGGTGAGGCTCGATGAATTTATTTGGTAGCGGAAGCGGATATAAAATAGTGACCAAATCCAGGGTCGCACGAGACTGACTGGGACTCCTCTAGGTGTCGAACTCGCTATCAAACTCTTCATCCATGAGATCGCCTTCGTCAGCATCTGGCCAAATCAACAAGCCAGTGAGTACTTTGAAAGTACTCGCAAGACAGTTCGGACGTAAGATATAACAAATGCATGCATGGATGCGTCATGAATAATTCACCAATGTACATTTCAAAAATTAGCATAACAAGGTAAGTAAAAAGGGAAACGGCGGTAGTCCGCCTGAAATCCCAACAGAACATAAATAACTACCGATCGGGTGTCTGAAGCGACGCCTCGAAAGGTGAACAAATAAATATAAGGAAATGATGCCACAGTCGGGCGTCTTAGCGACACCACATAAAGGGCTTAAAAAGAAATACCACAGACGGATGTCGGGGCGACATCACAGAAAGGGCTTTAAAAGAAATGCCACAGTCGGACGTCGGGACGACATCACAGAAAGGGCTTGAAAAGAAATGCCACAGTTGGACGTCGGGGCAACATCACAGAAAGGGCTTGAAAAGAAATGCCACAGTCGGACGTCGGGGCGACATCACAGAAAGGGCTTTAAAAGAAATGCCAAAGTCGGACGTCGGGGCGACATCACAAAAAGGGCTTGAAAAGAAATGCCACAGTCGGACGTCGGGGCGACATCACAGAAAGGGCTTTTATTCACAGGTAAATAATACTCATAATAAACATTTAATTCATAAGAATAAATGGGTTAGTCCATCCACAGGGATAATCATTTAACCGGAGTTAACACTCAAGCGAATCACCGGAGTCTCTGCCATCAAAACTGACATTTGGTTAGGATAAGATAATATCGACCTAGGACAGGGAATAGATGATTTGGAGGAATATATGACTCTGCAGAGTTTGTACAAAATTTTTCCCACAGCCAACGGATTTCCGTAGTCACAAAGGACTAGTTCCGTTTACGGTATTTCGGAAGAAAACACAGCTAACCAGTACACACCCATCCTACCTCTCGATGCTAGGAATCACCCTAGACATCGTCCAAGAAAAACTTTTGAGATAGGGAGATCACAATCTCGAATAGCATGGGATCAAATTTATATACGCGCGCTCTAAGGGGTGCCCCCCTCTCGGTCCCAACCGGAAACACCCATGCCCCCTAACCGGATGACTGGCTTTAATCCAGGGCCATGGAACCATCATCACGGCCTCTCCTTTTGGTGTGTACCAGAAAAGCGGTTTACAACTTACTAAACCATATTCCTTGCGGAAAACATGTGGTAGTACAGGGAAGGAAATGAGAGGAACTGGACCGATACGGTTTGACACTGAAGTCACATAGTCTGGCGTAAGACTGGCATGCTACGACACTGCCATCTCACCCATACTCATGCCAACACATGGCCATTCATCCTCACATCCATTCACATATGGATCATCGAACTCACTTACCTCATTATCACATAAAATAACGTTCATCGATATGCTTCTCAATATGCCATAAAACTAACTAAATGCAAAACATGCCAAGACACTCATCATATCAAAAGTTCAAACATGCTTGCCTGGTTCAGAGTAGTCGGAACCTAGCTCGGTGAAGTTCGTGGCTCCGTCACCTCCTTCGGTATCTACGGTATAAAGAAAATATATGCGCTATCGTAAATACCAAGGAGTGCATAGAAAGTATACCAAATATTTTTCAAGTAAATATGATAAAAAACTAGACAAAATTTTAAAGAGAACAGAAAAAGAATCAATCAAAAATACTTTTCTGTTTAAAAGTTATAAGGGTTTTTGTCCAAGGACTCATCTGTAATGAAACAGAAGATTTCCAGGGGCTAGCTTATAAAAACAGAAAACGTTTCGGCAGAAACTACGCCAGCTCAAAGGGAAAACGTACTTTGCCCGAAGGTGCTTCCAGAAAACGTTTCAACAGAGAGAGCAGAGAGGCTGACGGTGGGGTCCCACGCGTCAGGTTTGAATTTCAAAAAAAAGGCAAACGGAGCTCGTCGGCGCCCGAGAGCCGCGGTGGTCGCCGGCGGCGATCCACGGCGAGGCAGGGGGGTCGGAGGGTACCTCCGTGCTCAGGGCGCCATTCCGCGTCGGTTGGTGGTGGTGGTGGTCGCCGGCGAGTACCACGTCGACGGCGAGCTTTGCTCCGGCGGACGGCGGCTTGGGTGGTCGAGGAACTCGTCGGAGAGGGCTGCAGAGGTCAAATTGTCGAGGGGGTTAGGCTCCTGGTAGCTAGAGAGAGTAACAGACGGGGTTTGGGCGCCGGAGATGGCCTCACCGAAGCGAATCATGGTGGAGGCCGAGGCGGATCGGGGCGGCCGGAGTTGGGGGAGGAGACCTCCTCGAGGTCCTCCGAGTTGCCTGGCGTGGTGTTGGTGAGGAGTGGGGATGAGGTGTGCACGAGGGTGAGCTCGGGGGCCCTTTTTATAGGCGGCCCGAGGCGGTTGCCGTGAACGGGGATCTCCGGCGAGTGATTATGGCGGTGCCGTGGATGTGCAGGGGGATTATGGGCTTGGGCATCGTCGTTGAGATCCACCGGTCCCATTTAGGCGCTAAACGGGCTGGGGTTTGGCGTTATGGGTGAGCTCGACAGAACGGGGGTGGCGCGGCCCGTCGGTGGCAGGGAGCACGTTCCGTGCTTGCCGGGCCACGGCGACGGTACCACGGGCGTGCGCTGGCACGGCAGGGACACGCGGAGAGCCAAGGGGCTTTGGGCGGCGCTGAACGGTGTTCTGCCGTGGTGTGCCTTCTGTCGGCCGCCACGGGAGGTCCCGACGCCGCAGAAGACGCCGGCGAGGGCGGGCTAGCGTGCCATCGACGCCAGGAAGGCTCCACGCATGCGTGTGAAGCTCCAGACAAGAGGGAGAGGCTGCGAGGAACGTGCCAAGTGCACTGTCTACGCGTGAGAGAAACTGACGAACGCAAACGACACTGAAACTGAATTTTTCTGAATTTTGAACAGCAGCAGTGCATGCAAGGTGTTTGACAGAATGAAATTGGCCTCTGGAGATTTTTCCTTGAGCTGATTTTTGGTGGAGTGGCTTCTCATTGCTCAAGTAGGCTGCCTGAATTTTGGTGGAATTTTTGGAGGAGTGTAGATATGAATTTCATCAAATTTGGCAAATCTGGTCCAAACTTGCAGAGACTGAATTTTGAAAAATTTGAAAAGAGGAGGAGTGGATCAAGATGGTTCTGGGTTGTGGGTACCAAGGACTATCCAGGAGAGTTGGTTTGAGGTCCAAACTCAAATGCAATAGGGTACTTGCTTTGAAAATCCCTCAGGCTCCAAATAATTTTCAGAATTGATTTGAGAGGAAAAATAATTAGAATAAAATCCAAAACTTGTTTGGATTAGTTGGGACAGAGAACTTAGGTTGATCACAAGGTGTAGGGGAGGTTTTGGAGGGGTTTTACCACATGGGCAAAAATGCCAAGTCATGGGTGGTTCCAAGATATGAAAATCACAAATTTTCATGGAGTTCTTTTTTAAAAGAAAAAGATTAAACTCCAAAAAAAAGAATTTGAGAGGGAACCAATAGAGAAGAAGCTTCAAAAGATTTAAACACCAATGTTTGAAAAAAATAAAATCCTTGCCAAAGCAAAGGAAGTTTTTAAGAGGAGGGTTTTCTGAAAAAAAATTAAATGGCCTCTTTTCAAAGAAAACCACAAAGTTTTTGATAAAGGCCAAATTAAAAATTTTGGAGTGTCACAACACCTACCCCCTTAGGAAAAATCTCGTCCCCGAGATTTCAGCTGATCCTTAAATAAGTCTGGATGCTCTGTCCGAAGAAAATGCTCGCTTTCCCAAGTTGCTTCACTGTCGGTGTGATTGCTCCACTGGACTTTGAAAAACTTGATGGTCTTCTGTCGGGTCCTCCTTTCAGACTCCTCTAATATTCTTACGGGACGTTCCCGATAAGTGAGGTCTGGCTGCACGTCAATGTTTTCATGGGATACTTGTTTCTCTGGGTTGCTTACGCACTTCCTTAATTGAGAGACGTGGAACACGTCGTGAATGTCGGACAAGTCTTCGGGTAAGTCTAGCTGGTAGGCTACGGTGCCTCTTCGTGCCACTATGCAGAATGGTCCAATGAATCTTGGTGCTAACTTTCCTTTAATCTTAAACCGTTGCAATCCTCTCATAGGGGACACTCTCAGGTATACGAACTCACCGGGTTCAAAGCTGACCCTTCGATGTTTCTGATCATAATAACTCTTCTGTCGACTTTGAGCGGTCTTAAGTCGGTCTCTGATTAGCTTGACCTTTTCCTCGGCTTCTCTGAGCATGTCTGGTCCGAAGATGCGGCTGTCTCCGGTCTCTGACCAATTTCATGGGGTACGACATCTTCGTCCGTATAAAGCCTCAAATGGTGCCATTTGTAGGCTGGCCTGGTAGCTATTGTTATACGCGAACTCGGCGTATGGCAGGCTTTCTTCCCAACTGGTTCCATATGTGAGGACACATGCTCTCAGCATGTCTTCTAAAACCTGGTTTACGCGTTCTGTTTGTCCATCAGTCTGTGGGTGGTATGCGGTACTGAAGGCTAGTTGGGTTCCCAGAGCCTGTTGTAAATGCTCCCAAAATCTTGAGACGAACTGGGTGCCTCTGTCGGATATTATAGTCTTCGGGACACCATGCAGACAAACTATACGGGAGAGATAAGTCCTGGCAAGCCTCTGAGTGTTGTAGGTCGTCTTCACTGGAATAAAGTGTGCCACTTTGGTCAACCTGTCAGTGATGACCCATATGGCATCGTTCCCGTGTCGTGACCGAGGTAGTCCGACAATAAAATCCATCCCTATTTCATCCCATTTCCACTCAGGTATTTTGTTCGGTTGCAGTAGTCCGGCTGGTCTCTGATTCTCAGCTTTTATGCGTTGACATGAGTCGCAACATGCAATGAAGGCGGCTATGTCCCTCTTCATACCGTGCCACCAAAATCTTTCCTGAATATCTTTATACATTTTGGTTCCTCCAGGGTGAATTGAATATGGACTGGTGTGTGCTTCAGCTAAAATTTGCTGCTTAAGGTCTTCTATGTTTGGCACGCAGAGCCTTTCTCCGTACCATAATATTCCTTCATTGCCTATTACAAATTCCGAGGCCTTGCCCATACTCAACTTTCTTTTGATGCCTTCGATGCTGGTGTGACCGGGCTGAGCTTCTTTAATTTTCTCCACAAGGTTGGGTTGTATTTCCAAGTTTGATATGGTGCCTTCTGCTACCATTATCAAGTTGAGCTTGGCAAATTCTTGTTGGAATTCGGGCCTCAAGTTGTGCAGATTGTTTCGTCGGAGCTGGGGTTCCGACTAAGGGCATCGGACACTACATTTGCTTTCCCTGGATGATAATGGATACCAACATCATAATCTTTTACCAACTCCAACCAACGTCGTTGCCGTAAATTTAGTTCTGGCTGCGTGAAAATATATTTGATACTTTTGTGATCCGTATATATTTCACATCGATTCCCAAGTAAGAAATGCCTCCATTCCTTGAGTGCATGAATAACTGCTGCCATTTCTAAGTCATGAGTGGGATAATTCTCCTCATGCTTGCGAAGTTGCCTTGAAGCATAGGCGACAACCTTGCCTTCCTACATCAATACGCATCCGAGACCCTTTCTGGACGCGTCACAATATACTTCAAAATTCTTGTGTATGTCGGGTACAATTAATACCAGTGCTGTCGTTAACTTCCGCTTTAGCTCTTGGAAACTTTTCTCGCAGGCTTCTGTCCATTCAAACTTCTTATCTTTCTTGAGCAACTGTGTCATAGGCTTGGCTATGGTGGAAAATCCTTCAATAAATCTGCGGTAATATCCTGCCATTCCCAAGAAACTCCGAATGTCCGTTACGCTGGCTGGTGACTTCCAGCCAAGTACGGCCTTGACTTTCTCTGGGTCCACTGCGATACCGTCTTGGGTCAGCACGTGGCCTAGAAAGCCTACTTGTCTTAGCCAAAATTCGCACTTGCTGAACTTGGCATACAATTGGTGTTTTCTTAGCTCTCCTAGCACAATCCTGAGATGTTCTGCGTGCTCTTCTGGTGTCTTGGAGTATACCAGAATATCGTCGATGAATACCACGACGAACTTGTCCATAAACTTCATAAATACTTTGTTCATGAGGTGAACAAAATATGTTGGGGCGTTAGTTAATCCAAATGGCATCACTGTGAACTCGTACAGTCCATATCTAGAGGTGAAGGCTGTTTTGGGGATATCTTACGTTCGTACCTTCAATTGATGGTATCCTGACCTTAAGTCAATTTTTGAGAATACCTTGGCCTGAGCGAGTTGATCAAACAAATCGTTTATCCTTGGCATCGGGTATTTGTTTTTGACTGTGACCATGTTAAGTGCTCGATAGTCAATACACAATCTCAGCGTTCCATCCTTCTTTTTGGCAAATAAAATTGGCGATCCCCAAGGTGAGGAGCTGGCTCGAATGTATCCTTTTTCCAGTAATTCCTTTATTTGCTTCTTCAACTCGATCAACTCGGATGGTGCCATTCTGTATGGTTTCTTGTATATGGGGGTGGTTCCTGGTGCTAGCTCAATGCGGAATTCTATTTCCCGGTCTGGTGGCATGCCTGGTAGTTCTTCAGGGAATACATCTGGAAATTCACACACTACTGGAACCTTGTTTAGCTCAGAAACGTCCACCTTATTTAATCTCAGTTGCCTGGGTATTTTTCCTTCCTTGGTTGATACTCTTATTGTCTTCCCTTGGTGGTGTGTGAGAATTACGGTCCTGTTGAAACAGTCGATAAAACCCTTATTGGTGGTTAGCCAATCCATTCCTAGGATGACATCCAGTCCTTTATTTTCCAACACAATAAGATTTGCGTGAAACTGCAATCCTTCGAACTCAATGACCACATTCTGACAATAATTCTGAGTAACTTGCTGAATCCCAGGGGACTTGATGATCATGGATTTCTCAAGGGGAAGCATCGAAAAATTATTTTGCAAAGCAAAACTTTTCGAAATGAAAGAGTGAGAAGCTCCAGAATCAAACAAAACCATTGCAGGTATTGTGTTGACAGGAAACGTACCGAGTACGATATCCGGAGCATTTTGTGCCTCCTCTTTGGTTACGTGGTTCAGATGACCCTTCCTGTGGTTATTGTTGGGATTGAAATTGTTTCGCTTGGGCGCTGAATTATTGCTGCCGTTGTTCGGCTTTGGGGTTGAATTCCTTGGTTTGGGGCACTGTTTGGCATAGTGCCCTTCTTCTCCACAAGCGTAACAAGTAACACTGGGGCGATAGGTGAATTCCTTGTCCCTTGCATGAAAATTCTTGATTGGGCGTGAGACATTGGATGAGAATTTGTGTGTCCCACCCTTTTGAAAATCTGTCTTGCTTCGGTGATTGCGGGCATGATTAGTCTGGTCCCTTTTTCGCTTGCGGATATCTTCCAGACTGCATCTCTCATTTTCCAGAGTAATGGCTTTGTCTACAAGTGTTTTAAAATCAGGAAAAGTGTGCACGACCAGTTGGCATTTAAGCGCGGGCGCCAGACCGTCAAGGAATTTCTCCATCTTCTTGATTTCAGTCATACGCTCTTCATTGGCGTAGCGGGACAATAGAGTAAATTGACTGTTGTAATCTGATACTGTCATGTTCCTTTGTTTGAGGTCATCGAATTCTCTCTTCTTGATTTTCATAATACTCTTAGGAATATGTGCACCACGGAAACCTTCCTTGAAATCATCCCAGGTTATGTCATTTTCGTTGGGATGCATGTGCAGAAAATTCTCCCACCACGATGCGGCTGCTCCTGTGAGATAGTGCGGAGCATATAATACCTTCTCGGGTTCTGAACATTTTGCAATAATTAATTTTCTCTCCATATCTCGAAGCCAGTCCTCGGCTTCAAGAGGCTTGTCAGTATGAGAAAATGTTTGAGGACGTGTCTTCTGTAGCTCAGATAACTTGGAATGCAGCTGATACTGTCCATGGTGATTTCCCATGTTGATGACTTGGTTCATCATTTCCCGATGTTGTTGCTGACTCTTCTCATAAAGGCGGCACATTTGTGAAAGTGCCGATTCACTGCCCTGTTGGCTTGACTGTCCCTAAGTGAACTCGTTGCTGGGTTGTGCATCATAAATTTCCTCTGGTGGAGTTGGCATGGAGCGAGTCCAAGGACGAGACATTTTTCACTCTGGGGAACTGTTTTTGTAAAACTAATAAGAAAAGCGGAAAGAGTCACAAAAACAAATCCATAAATGCATAAAGCTGGCAAATAGAATTAAATAACTCAGCTTACTTAAGAAAAACAAAACGACTTGCGCACGGAGAAGGACTGCTCATTACATATCTTACACGCGGGCGGTAATTATACAATACATCACTCAGGATATGCGTACATAATCCTGACATGTTATTTAGGCTAGTGCACTTCTCCAGATCCTACATGATGCGCAAACAGGCTACTTCTCACAACCTATGTACATATCTTACAAAGCGGTACATTACATGGCAGCTAGGCGTACTCAGGCAGAAATGTTGACGACCTCCTTTGCCCTGCCGAGGGCGAGGCGTAGCGAGGTTGGGGACTCGACTTCCTCCTCGCTAATGGGCTCCATACGTGTAGTGTTGCGCGGAGCGGTTGCCAGGGGCGGAGCAACACGTACAGGAGTGGGCGCGAAGGGTGGTGCAGTGCGCGATGAAGTGGGTGCAATGACTTGGTTGAATTCTTCGTTGAAGGCAGGCGACGAGTAGGCGTAAAAGATGCTGATGACGAGACAAAAGTTAGTGGCGGTGCGATGGGTAGGAGCTCCCTCCTGTTGGCAGCACAGCCATGAACTGAGTCCATGCGGGTAGCTACGAAGTCGTCCACCAGGTTGTCGAAGGCTCCCTCGAGGGCCCGGAGATACTCAATGAGCATCTCAAAAGCCTCGTCTCGTTCTCCTCTGGGGCAGGAGTATGTGTAGTGACAGGTGTAAGGCACATGGCACGGAAGATAACGGTAACGACGAGTCTTCATCACGGGAAGGACATCCCTGAGACGAGCTATCGCCTCACGGGCTGCCATCTGCATAGCATGCCTCTCCGTAGGCATGGCTCTTCCCACGAACTGGAAGCGGCGTAACTCACCACGCCCTCCCTTGAACTGCACCGCGGCCTGGTGCATGGTCAGACTGTTGTTGACTCGGTGCTGGTAGAGTGTGAAGACTGGGTGCACGGATGGCCCCATCGCGACCTGAACGATGAAAGAAAGAAGCTTGACGAACCCATCGGGCACATTGGCGAAGGTCTGAGACTCGCAGCTGTTGTCGGCCATCTACAAAAGTAGGCAATAATTCTGCAGGGTCAGATCATAAATTTATGCTGACTGACAGAAAATGACTACAATTGCAAAAATATAATCTAGCTCTATCATGCTAATAACCAATTAGCCATCGCACCTAGTGGCTTCCTATAGTCAGCCTGGCTCTGGTACCAAGCTTGTCACGACCGGTTTTCCAATAAAAATATTTATTGAGAAACCAATCTTTTGAGTCCAGTATGAGAGAAATCCTCCTCACTGGTAGACAAATTCTTGATACAATAAGCCAGTAGCATAAAATATATTACAGGGTCGAACTACGGTTCCTCAACCAAATTATTACAAGCACGCCAATAATTATACATAATGGCGGACATGACACAGTGGTGTGGAGGCATACTACTGACTCGAGGATAGGGCGGTGGTGGAAAAACACAGCAGGGAGAGAAATACAAGACTCTAAGTCTGTCATCTCATCGAGCGTCGAGGTGAGGCTCGATGAATTTATTTGGTAGCGGAAGTAGATATAAAACAGTGACCAAATCCAGGGTCGCACGAGACTGACTGGGACTCCTCTAGGTGTCGAACTCGCTATCAAACTCTTCATCCATGAGATCGCCTTCGTCAGCATCTGGCCAAATCAACAAGCCAGTGAGTACTTTGAAAGTACTCGCAAGACAGTTCGAACGTAAGATATGACAAATGCATGCATGGATGCGTCATGAATAATTCACCAATGTACATTTCAAAAATTAGCATAACAAGGTAAGTAAAAAGGGAAACGGCGGTAGTCCGCCTGAAATCCCAACAGAACATAAATAACTACCGATCGGGTGTCTGAAGCGACGCCTCTAAAGGTGAACAAATAAATATAAGGAAATGATGCCACAGTCGGGCATCTTAGCGACACCACATAAAGGGCTTAAAAAGAAATACCACAGACGGATGTCGGGGCGACATCACAGAGAGGGCTTTAAAAGAAATGCCACAGTCGAACGTCAGGGCGACATCACAGAAAGGGCTTGAAAAGAAATGCGCAGTCGGACGTCGGGGCGACATCACAGAAAGGGCTTGAAAAGAAATGCCACAGTTGGACGTCGGGGCGACATCACAGAAAGGGCTTGAAAAGAAATGCCACACTCGGACGTCGGGACGACA
>NC_041388.1:203563459-203564010 GCF_002162155.2 Triticum dicoccoides | reverse complement strand
AGGGCTTGAAAAGAAATGCCACAGTCGGACGTCGGGGCGACATCACAGAAAGGGCTTTAAAAGAAATGCCACAGTCGGACGTCGGGGCGACATCACAAAAAGGGCTTGAAAAGAAATGCCACAGTCGGACGTCGGGGCGACATCACAGAAAGGGCTTTTATTCACAGGTAAATAATACTCATAATAAACATTTAATTCATAAGAATAAATGGGTTAGTCCATCCACAGGGATAATCATTTAACCGGAGTTAACACTCAAGCGAATCACCGGAGTCTCTGCCATCAAAACTGACATTTGATTAGGATAAGATAATATCGACCTGGGACAGGGAATAGATGATTTGGAGGAATATATGACTCTGCAGAGTTTGTACAAAATTTTTCCCACAGCCAACGGATTTCCGTAGTCACAAAGGACTAGTTCCGTTTACGGTATTTCGGAAGAAAACACAGCTAACCAGTACACACCCATCCTACCTCTCGATGCTAGGAATCACCCTAGACATCGTCCAAGAAAAACTTTTGAGACGGGGAGATCACAATCTCGAATA
>NC_041388.1:203473257-203563449 GCF_002162155.2 Triticum dicoccoides | reverse complement strand
ACAGAAAGGGCTTTAAAAGAAATGCCACAGTCGGACGTCGGGGCGACATCACAAAAAGGGCTTGAAAAGAAATGCCACAGTCGGACGTCGGGGCGACATCACAGAAAAGGCTTTTATTCACAGGTAAATAATACTCATAATAAACATTTAATTCATAAGAATAAATGGGTTAGTCCATCCACAGGGATAATCATTTAACAGGAGTTAACACTCAAGCGAATCACCGGAGTCTCTGCCATCAAAACTGACATTTGATTAGGATAAGATAATATCGACCTGGGACAGGGAATAGATGATTTGGAGGAATATATGACTCTGCAGAGTTTTTACAAAAATTTTCCCACAGCCAACGGATTTCCGTAGTCACAAAGGACTAGTTCCATTTACGGTATTTCGGAAGAAAACACAGCTAACCAGTACACACCCATCCTAGACATCGTCCAAGAAAAACTTTTGAGACGGGGAGATCACAATCTCGAATAGCATGGGATCAAATTTATATACGCGCGCTCTAAGGGGTGCCCCCCTCTCGGTCCCAACCGGAAACACCCATGCCCCCTGACCGGATGACTGGCTTTAATCCAGGGCCATGGAACCATCATCACGGCCTCTCGTTTTGGTGTGTACCAGAAAAGCGGTTTACAACTTACTAAACCATATTCCTTGCGGAAAACATGTGGTAGTACAGGGAAGGAAATGAGAGGAACTGGACCGATACGGTTTGACACTGAAGTCACATAGTCTGGCATAAGACTGGCATGCTACGACACTGCCATCTCACCCATACTCATGCCAACACATGGCCATTCATCCTCACATCCATTCACATATGGATCATCGAACTCATTTACCTCATTATCACATAAAATAACGTTCATCGATATGCTTCTCAATATGCCATAAAACTAACTAAATGCAAAACATGCCAAGACACTCATCATATCAAAAGTTCAAACATGCTTGCCTGGTTCAGAGTAGTCAGAACCTAGCTCGGTGAAGTTCACGGCTCCGTCACCTCCTTCGGTATCTACGGTATAAAGAAAATATATGCGCTATCGTAAATACCAAGGAGTGCACAAAAATTATACCAAATATTTTTCAAATAAATATGATAAAAAACTAGACAAAAATTTAAAGAGAACAGAAAAAGAATCAATCAAAAATACTTTTCTGTTTAAAAGTTATAAGGGTTTTTGTCCAAGGACTCATCTGTAATGAAACAGAAGATTTCCAGGGGCTAGCTTATAAAAACAGAAAACGTTTCGGCAGAAACTACGCCAGCTCAAAGGGAAAACGTACTTTGCCCGAAGGCGCTTCCAGAAAACGTTTCAATAGAGAGAGCAGAGAGGCTGACGGTGGGGTCCCACGCGTCAGGTTTGAATTTCAAAAAAAAGGCTAACGAAGCTCGTCGGCGCCCGAGAGCCGCGGTGGTCGCCGGCGGCGATCCACGGCGAGGCAGGGGGATCGGAGGGTACCTCCGTGCTCAGGGCGCCATTCCGCGTCGGTTGGTGGTGGTGGTGGTCGCCGGCGAGTACCACGTCGACGGCGAGCTTTGCTCCGACGGACGGTGGCTCGGGTGGTCGAGGAACTCGTTGGAGAGGGCTGCAGAGGTCAAATTGACGAGGGGGTTAGGCTGCTGGTAGCTAGAGAGAGTAACAGACGGGGTTTGGGCGCCAGAGATGGCCTCACCGGAGCGAATCGTGGTGGAGGCCGAGGCGGATCGGGGCGGCCGGAGTTGGGGGAGGAGACCTCCTCGAGGTCCTCCGATTGGCCTGGCATGGTGTTGGTGAGGAGTGGGGATGAGGTGTGCACGAGGGTGAGCTCGGGGGCCCTTTTTATAGGCGGCCCGAGGCGGTTGCCGTGAACGGGGATCTCCGGCGAGTGATTACGGCGGTGCCGTGGATGTGCAGGGGGATTAGGGGCTTGGGCATCGTCGTTGAGGTCCAACAGTCCCATTTAGGCGCTAAACGGGCTGGGGTTTGGCGTTATGGGTGAGCTCGACGGAACGGGGGTGGCGCGGCCCGTCGGCGGCAGGGAGCACGTTCCGTGCTTGCCGGGCCACGGCGACGGTGCCACGGGTGTGCGCTGGCACGGCAGGGACACGCGGAGAGCCAAGGGGCTTTGGGCGGCGCTGAACGGCGTTCTGCCGTGGTGTGCCTTCTGTCGGCCGCCACGGGAGGTCCCGACGCCGCAGAAGACGCCGGCGAGGGCGGGCCAGCGTGCCACTGATGCCAGGAAGGCTCCACGCACGCGTGTGAAGCTCCGGACAAGAGGGAGAGGCTGCGAGGAACGTGCCAAGTGCATTGTCTACGCGTGAGAGAAACTGACAAACGCAAACGACACTGAAACTGAATTTTTCTGAATATTGAACAGCAGCAGTGCATGCAAGGTGTTCGACAAAATGAAATTGGCCTCTGGAGATTTTTCCTTGAGCTGATTTTTGGTGGAGTGGCTTCTCATTGCTCAAGTAGGCTGCCTGAATTTTGGTGGAATTTTTGGAGGAGTGTAGATATGAATTTCATCAAATTTGGCAAATCTGGTCCAAACTTGCAGAGACTGAATTTTGAAAAATTTGAAAAGAGGAGGAGTGGATCAAGATGGTTCTGGTTGTGGGTACCAAGGACTATCCAGGAGAGTTGGTTTGAGGTCCAAACTCAAATGCAATAGGGTACTTGCTTTGAAAATCCCTCAGGCTCCAAATAATTTTCAGAATTGATTTGAGAGGAAAAATAATTAGAATAAAATCCAAAACTTGTTTGGATTAGTTGGGACAGAGAACTTAGGTTGATCACAAGGTGTAGGGGAGGTTTTGGAGGGGTTTTACCACATGGGCAAAAATGCCAAGTCATGGGTGGTTCCAAGATATGAAAATCACAAATTTTCATGGAGTTCTTTTTTAAAAGAAAAAGATTAAACTCCAAAAAAAAGAATTTGAGAGGGAACCAACAGAGAAGAAGCTTCAAAAGATTCAAACACCAATGTTTGAAAAAAATAAAATCCTTATCAAAGCAAAGGAAGTTTTTAAGAGGAAGGTTTTCTGAAAAAAAAAATTAAATGGCCTCTTTTCAAAGAAAACCACAAAGTTTTTGATAAAGGCCAAATTAAAAATTTTGGAGTGTCACAAGCATCAGAAGATTTTGTTTTTCTGCTGGAGACCTTTCCCTGCAAAAGAGAGTTAAGCTTTCTTAACCACCCACATCTTCAAGGGTGGCTTAGAAGCAATAAGTCTAAGTGCAGCATCTATGAATTTTGGCTTTGAGGCCTTTGCAAACAGTCTAGCAGGTGGACAATAATACTCATAGGAATAAGGAGAGTAATTTTTAGTCACATGAACACGGTTCGATGAACCGCTCTCATACTCATGTGCCTGAGTATGGTTTCCCTGCAAAACATTTGCGTTAGTGTGACTCAGGTGAGTCCTCTATTTGTATGAAGCCATTGGACCGTATGAAGCCTTTGGTCTGAGATTTGTCTTCTTCAAGTGAGGTGTCATGAAGACATTCACAGGAAGATTTTCCAGACACTTTTTGGAAACCCAGATCTTCTTCATAGGCGGTCCATTCCTGCAGTTAGTACCAATGTACCTGGCAAACACTTCACCATTCTGATTCTTAAACAGTTTATAGTTTGCATCAAAGGATTCATCAATGATAATGGGGTTAGCACAAGTGAAGCCAGATAAGTTGGATGGATCTGCTGAAGGTTCCTTTGCAGCAACCCATGTGGTTTTGGGGTACTGCTCAGGTTTCCAGTAAGAGCCATCTGCATTGATTTTCCTCACAAATCCAACACCCTCTTTCCTAGGGTTTCGATTCAGGATCTGCTTCGTGAGAACATCACATAGTGTCTGATGTCCTTTAAGACTTTTGTACATCCCTGTTTCAAGCAATGTCTTCAACATAGCATTCTCATCAGCAATAGCAATGGTATCCTCAGCAGAGGGGTTAGTTACCACGTCAACAGTTGAAGATATTGCAACAACAGTAGCAGTGGAACATTCAGCAACAGAATTAGCATTATCACGCTCAATGCATTTAAGACATGTTGGTTCAAATCCTTCCTGAGCGGGACTGATCTGTTCGGAGCGAAGTGACTCGTTTTCCTTTTGAAGATCTTCATGAGCCACCCTCAATTTCTCAAGTTCTTGCTTCCTTTGAAGATAATCATAGGAAAGCTTTTCATGAGTTGTTGAGAGAGTATCATGACGATCTTCAAGTTCCTGATACTTAATGTGAAGGTTTTTTATGTCTTCAATTAAGGATTCAGATCGAGTCATTTCAGCACCCAATAGATCATCGCTTCTGTCTAACAGTTTTTGAATATGTTCCATAGCTTTCTGTTGTTCAGTTGCAATTTTAGCAAGTGTTTTGTAGCTAGGTTTTGAATCACATTCAGAGTCATCGTCACTAGATGTTTCATAGCGAGTAGTGCGTGTGTTTACCTTGGTACCGCGTGCCATGAAGCAGTAGGTAGGAGTGGAGTCGTTCTTGTCATTTGCGTCGGTGTTGGTGATGCAGTCATTGTCTTCAGTGTTGAAGATGGACTTGGCGACGTATGCTGTAGCCAGACTCGCAATGCCAGAATCAGACTCCTCCTCGGACTCCACCTCTGCCTCCTCAGATGCGGACTCCTCCTCTGAATCCATCTCCTTTCCAACAAATGCACGTGCCTTGCCAGATGAGCTCTTCTTGTGTGATGAAGACTTTGATGAAGACTTGGAAGAAGACTTTGAGTATTTCTTCTTCTTCTTGTCGTCAGAATCATATTCCTTGCTCCTCTTCTTCCTTCTGTTCTCATTGTCCCACTGTGGACACTCAGAGATGAAGTGTCCAGTTTTCTTGCACTTGTGACATGTTTTCTTCTTGTAGTCATGAGCAGAAGCTTCATCATTCCTTGAGCTTGATCGTGAAGATTTTCTGAAGCCTTTCTTCTTGGTGAATTTTTGGAACTTCTTCACTAGCATGGCAAGTTCTCTTCCAATGTCTTCAGGATCATCAGAACTGCAGTCAGATTCTTCTTCAGATGAGGAGACAGCTTTTGCCATCAAGGCGCGAGTTCGCCCATAGTTTGGACCGTAGATATCTCTTTTCTCAGACGGATTGAGTGTCTTGAAATCAGGACGTTCTTGAATCATCAGGGCCAGGATGTCAAACGAACTATCAAGTGATCTCAGCAGCGTTTTGACGATTTCATGTTTGGTGATTTCAGTGGCGCCGAGGGCTTGAAGCTCATTTGTGATGTCAGTGAGTCTATCAAATGTGTGCTGGACATTCTCATTGTCATTTCGCTTGAAGCGGTTGAAGAGATTGCGAAGGACATTAATTCGTTGATCTCTCTGGGTTGAGATGCCTTCATTTACCTTGGAGAGCCAGTCCCAGACCAGTTTGGATGTCTTCAAGGCACTCACACGGCCATACTGTCCTTTGGTCAGATGACCACAGATGATGTTCTTGGTAGTAGAGTCCAGTTGAACAAATTTCTTGACATCAGCAGCAGTGATACCTTCTCCAGCCTTGGGAACGCCGTTCTCGATGACATACCATAGGTCGACATCAATGGCTTCAAGATGCATGCGCATCTTATTCTTCCAGTAGGGATATTCAGTTCCATCGCAGACGGGGCACGCAGCGGAGACTTTGATTATCCCTGCAGTCGACATAGCTAAAACTCCAGGTGGTTAAACCGAATCACACAGAACAAGGGAGCACCTTGCTTTGATACCAATTGAAAGTGCGTTATATCGACTAGAGGGGGGGTGAATAGGCGATTTTTATGAAAGTCTTCAAAACTTGGGAGTTATGAAGACAAACAGTGAAGATTATGCCTATTACTATGCAGCGGAAGTTAGATTACACTAGGCCAGCCATAGTCATGTATTCAATACAGTGAAAGCACAGTGACAAACAGCTTCAGTGTAATAAGGATCAAGTAGGAAGAAGTTATGAAGCCAAACAGATCATGCATTCACGTTGTGAAGACAAATGATAAAGCAAGCATGCAATGACTTCACAATGAGTAACAGCAAGAGAAGCAAGTGAAGATGAAACCAGTGACTCACTGAAGACAATGATATGTTGGACCAGTTCCAGTTGCTGTGACAACTGTACGTCTGGTTGGAGCGGCTAGGTATTTAAACCTTAGGACACACAGTCCCGGACACCCAGTCCTGAACACAAAGTTCGGGACACCAAGTCCTCACTGTAATCTCCTTGAGCTAAGGTCACTTAGTCCTCGCCCAATCACTCTGGTAAGTCTTCAAGGTAGACTCCCAAACCTTCACAGACTTCGTTCACTGGCAATCCACAATGTCTCTTGGATGCTCTGAACGCGACGCCTAACCGTCTGGAGGATTCACAGTCCTCAAGTGTAATAAGTCTTCAGATCACACAGACAAGAAGACTCAAGTGATGCCCAATTTACTCTGGCTCTAGGTGGTTAGGGCTTTTCTCCTCACTAGGAATTTTCTCTCAAAGGCTTCGAGGTGGGTTGCTCTCAAACGACAAAAGCCGTGCACTAAAATCTGAGCAGCCAACCGTTTATGGTTGTGGGGGTGGGCTATTTATAGCCACTTGGCAACCCGACCTGATTTGTCCGAAATGACCCTGGGTCACTAAGGAACTGACACGTGTCTCAACGGTCAGATTTCGAACTCTCATGGCAACTTTACTTGGGCTACAAGCAAAGCTGACTTGTCCGGCTCTGGACAAGATTCGCTCTCATTGTCTTCACTCGAAGACATAGGTTTTTGGTTTAGGCATCACTTCAGTCATTCTGACTGGTTCTCCTGGACCCCACTTAACAGTACGGTGGTTCCTATGACTCAACACAAAATAAAAGGAACTACGAAAGATCTAAGTCTTCGAGCTCCATAGGCTTCATAACGTGTCTTCTTTTGTCATAGTCTTCAAAGTGAATATCTTCATATACCACCTTTGTCTTCAATGTCTTCATACATTTTAGGGGTCATCTCTGGTAGTAAAACCGAATCGATGAGGGACTTCTACCTGTGTTTTCCTATAATTCTCACAAACACATTAGTCCCTCAACTAGGTTTGTCGTCAATACTCCAAAACCAACTTGGGGTAGCACTAGATGCACTTACAATTTGGCTGGTTTATCGGGGGTGCCATGAATCTAGCAAGGCCAATTAAGTATTCGGTCTAAACTAGATGGGCCATCTCTGTTTGCCTTGAATGGCTTCTTCCATTGACCGGGTTTGGAGCCACTGAATCCAGCGTTGACCTCCATGTCTTTGGTTCCTCCATTATTGTTTCGACGCTTGTGCTTATCGTGTCGTGGCTTGCCAATGTCGTCCCTGGTTTCGGAGGTGCCAGTGTCGCTGGTGTTGTTGCTTCTACGAGCAAGCCAGCTATCCTCTCCCGCGCAAAACCAGGTCATCAGTGCGGTAAGGGCTGCCATGGACTTCGGCTTTTGTTGGCCAAGGTGTCGGGCGAGCCACTCGTCTCGGACGCTATGTTTGAAGGCCGCGAGTGCTTCAGCATCTGGACAATCCACAATCTGGTTCTATTTGATTAGGAACTTGGTCCAGAGCTACCGGGCCGATTCCCCGGGTTGTTGGATTATATGACTAAGGTCATTAGTGTCTGGGGGCCGAACATAGGTACATTGGAAGTTGTCTCTGGATGCATCCTCCAAGCCTTCCCAGCTACTGATAGAGTTTTCTGGTAGGCTGTTAAGCCAACCGTGCTGGCCCCTTCAATTTTAGGGGGGGTACTTGATGGCATGTGAATGTGAAGAAGAAAGTCTTCAATCCATACTACAGGATCTGTTGTGCCATTGTATGATTCGATGTTCACGGGTTTAAACCCTTCTGGGAACTGGTTCTCCATTACTTCATTGGTGAAGCTTAGTGGGTGTGCGGTGCCTCTGTATCAGGCAATGTCACGGCACAGTTCCGATGAAGTCTGTATGCGTTTTTCGGCCCTGGTGGGGTTGTGTTTGTCGCGCCAGGCCTGATGGTCGTCTTCTTGCGCTTGGGCATGCCCCCTTGATCCATAGATTGACCTCGTCTAGCCGGCTCTATTGTCCAGGTCCTAACGTAGGTTATAATTGTATCCCCGAGCTGTTGTTTCTTTGCTTTTATGGCGAGGTGGAGTGGGCGAGTGTTCGGCTTGAGTTGTCATTCTGTCCCGTCCGCATGGTGGTCGGTCAGGTCCGCCAACCGCGTTACGTGCGGGTGGTATGGGCTCCACCGCCTCATCGTCGAATTGGGGTAGCAATTTACGCTTCGGGTAACTCTTCGTTGGGCGTTCGAGGCTGTATTCTTCGCCTACCAGGATATTAGTCCACCTGTCATTGAGAAGATCTTAGTCAGCTTGAAGCTGCTGCTGCTTTTTCTTTAGGCTTTTAGCAGTGGCTATTAGCTAGCGCTTAAAGCGCTCTTGTTCGAGGGGTTCCTCTGGCACGATGAAACCTTTGTTTCCAAGGCTAACGTCGTCCTCGGAGAGTGGTAGGTAGTTGCTATCCTCCGAGTCTTTGTTACCTTCCTGATCATTAGGGTCAATTTGCCCATCCTCCCGATCATCCTGTTCGAATGTTGGTTCGATAGGGTGTTCTTGGTCTTCGACGTTCTTCGGAGTATCATCATCTCTGGTGCCGGTATTGCTGTCCTTTCCGCGATGCGATTTAGAGTGGCGCCGCTGATGTTGATGCTTTGGTGGTATCTCAGGAGGTTCCTCCTCAACTTGATCCTTCTCATCATCGCTGTCGCCTTTTGAGGTGTGCCCACCATATACACGTCGTATGTGGAGGTGGCCGTCCAGCGTCTGGTGAATGGCGGGTTTTGAGCTTGCTCCTCTCCCGCATTGTCCTCCATACTGTCAATGTCTTCAGAGTTGTAGTTGTTTATGTCAGTTAGATCCTCGACATAGGTTATAAAGTGGGTGGTGGGTGGGAAGTAAAATCCCCTATTTTTAGCCCTAGTCCGGGCTGGGCGCAATTTGGAGGCAGTTCCTCTGTGATGGCGAGGTATCACATTAGGTCCAGAGCCTCGTTTAAGAGCAAGGTTTGGACAGGGACCGAAGTTCCCTGGCCGAGCTTGCAAGACACGGACTGCGAGGGTCCGAAGCTAGTGATCGGAAAACAGTCCGGCTTTCTTATGACTGCCGGTGGCGCTATCCTCTTCGGTTCTCCAGCGTTGAGCTCTACAGTCGCAAATACTCCAGCGGAATCTAGAATCCCGTCTTCGGACCTGGTGATGCGCTCTAGAGCCGCGAACCCTTGGAAGATCAAGTCTCCTCGGATGTCAGCGGCATAGTTCAGATTTCCGAAACCGATCTGGTGACCAGGGGCATAGCTGTCGACCTACTCCAGGTGGCCAACTGAGTCGGCCCACAGTGCGAGTCCGCCGAATACGAAGATCTAACCGTGGAGAAAAATCTCCTTCCCGACAGCATTGTTGTAGATGATCGATGAAGACATCGAGCCTTTCGATAACAGCACAATGGAACTGTCAATGAAAGCACCAATGTCGGTGTCAAAACCGGCAGATCTCGGGTAGGGGGTCCCGAACTGCGCATCCAAGGATCAAAGGTAACAGGAGACAGGGACACGATGTTTACCCAGGTTCGGGCCCTCTTGATGGAGGTAATACCCTACTTCTTGCTTGATCGACTTTAATGAGTATAGGGGTTACAAGAGTTGATCTATAACGAAATCGTAATGACTAAACCCTAGACGTCTAGCATGTATGACTATGATTCCCTCTAAGAACTAAACCCTCCAGTTTATATAGATACCGGAGGGGGCTAGGGTTGTACAAAGTCAGCATACAGAGAAAGGAATCTTCATATTCGCACGCCAAGCTTGTCATCCACGCAAATGAGAGTCCCATCTAGACACAGGGAACAATCTTCCGTCTTGTATCTTCATGGCCCATCAGTCTGTCCCATGTCACATAGCCCGGACGCCCGAGGACCCCCTAATCCAGGACTCCCTCACCCACGACCTGCGGTAATTACACAGAGTGGACATTGCATTGACTGTTCATCATAACAAATCGCTGCACGCGAAGCACCTCCTCGCCCGTGTTCGTACAGTATTTTTTCCTAACCCAACGTGCCCGGCGACACATATGGCTTAGGCCCGGGGGCTTCTATCAGGGTACACAAAGAAGGGTGTATGTTTGCCCTGACTTGTACACGGACACTAGGCCTCTGACCTGGCAGCGGAAAGTATCCAAGACAAGCCAATACAGCAAAATATCACCAAGGAAAAACCTTCCTTGCTGGGCAGGCGAGCCTGGCGTCGGTGTCAAAACCGGCAGATCTCGGGTAGGGTGTCCCGAACTGTGCGTCTAAGGATTGATGGTAACCGGAGACAAGGGACACGATGTTTACCCAGGTTTGGGCCCTCTCGATGGAGGTAATACCCTACGTCCTGCTTGATTGACTTTGATGAGTATAGGGGTTAGAAGAGTTGATCTACCATGAGATCGTAATGGCTAAACCCTAATTGTCTAGCCTGTGTGATTATGATTGCCTCTACGGACTAAACTCTCCAGTTTATATAGACACTGGAGGGGACTAGGGTTTGTACAGAGTCGGTTTACAGAGAAAGGAGTCTTCACATCCGCATGCTAAGCTTGCTTTCCGCGCCAAGGAGAGTCCCATACGGACACGTGGGAAGGCCTTTTATCTTGTATGTTCACGGCCCATCTGTCCAGCCCACGTCACGTAGCCCGGACACCCGAGGACCCCATAATCTAGGACTCCCCAGTAGCCCCTGAACGAGTCTTCAACGATGACGTGTTCGGCGCGCAGATTGTCTTCGGCATTGCAAGGCGGATTCCTCTTCTGAATACTTCAAAGTAGTTGATCGTCAGTACTATATCCGGCTCTGTACAACAGTTATATCTTTCAATCACAAGGGAAGAACACGAATAAGTCCTGTCATCTGAAGATTTTACTGGCGAAATGTTACGTCCGGCCATTTTATTATTTCAAACCACTTTTTGGCCTCCTGTTTCACGTTTCGAGACGCAAGCACCGATGACATGTCTTGTCTAAATAAAGATCGTGCCCCCTTATTACGGGATTCTCATCATTACGGGTTTGGGAAACCCAACCGTGTCATTTTCCACGACCCCATGGAAATAGGAGAGCTTTAAGGCTCGTGGCGGACGCATGATATTCACTGCCTTTATAAGGAGATAAGATTCCCCCTTTTTACCCCACGCCTCCCCCTTCCTCAGTCCATCTTCCCTCAAGCTCTAGTGCTCAAGCTTCGATCCCCTCCGTTCCCAGAAAGTACTCCAACCATGTCCAGATCCGTAGCGCTTGGCAAGTGGATGGCCTCCTCCATCACGGAGGAAAACATCAAGGAACTCCAGGAAGTAGGGTATCTGGCCAAAGAGATCGCCCACTGGCTCCCGTCCAAAAAGCAGGTCATCCCCACTCCAATGCCCGGCGAGAGGGTAGTTTTTATCCCTCATTTTCCTCGCGGACTGGGGTTTCCCCATCATACTTTCGTCCGTGGCCTCATGTTTTACTACGGGTTAGATATTCATGATCTATCCCCAAATTTTTCCTCAACATTTCGGCATTTATCGTCATATGCAAGGCATTCCTCCGTGTTTTCCCCCACTTCAGCCTATGGCTCAAGGTCTTAAATGTGAAGCCGAAAGTGGTGGACGGCCAACACGCGGATTGCGATGGCGGTTTGGTTGAGCAAATTGCCCAATGTCACTTGGCCCAAGGGCTCCTTCGTGGAGACCGTGAAGGGATGTCAACAGGGTCTTCGAGGGTCGACGGTAGTGGTACACGTTTTGTAGCCGTTCGAGTCATCGGTAGAGGAACTTGACATTTGCGTTACATGGGTCTTCGGTGACGGTAGTCGTACATGGTTCGGAGTGGTACTTGCATCTTCGGACTTGTCGGTCTCGATTCTAGCGACGGTAGCGGTACACATTTCGTTTTCGGAGAGGTACTTAACGAATCCAACATCTTCAAGGCGACGGTAGTTGTACGCGGTTCGTAGACAGACTTGACGGGTCTGAGGGCTCCGTCCATCGTGGTACTTGGCGCAACACCGTGTAGTCGTACATTTGAAGAGGAACTTGGCCATCCAAAGGTGCACATGGCAAACAACGATCGTCGTGTTACTTGACGGTCCATGAAGTCGTTCTCGTAGGTCTTGGCGTCCCTCTTGCTGACCCAAAACAAAGCGAGACAAAAAGGGCCTCTGGCCGGAAGCAAACAAAGCAAGGCGGCACACGAGCAGAGATGGATGTGGGCACGGGGCTCGTGGTGACAACGAGGATGAACAGGGGCGTGGCGCTGTGGCGGGGAGGCGGCGTGCCCGTTTCGTTTGTCACGGGAAAAACAGCAGAAGCAGGGCAGAAGGAAGACGAGGTCAGTCGGCAGCATCGGAACGTGGCGGAGCTGCTCGAGCTCGCCGGAATAGCTGCAGGGGAGGCATGGCGGCGCTCGGTGGCCAGCAGGAGGAAGAGCAAAGGAGGTCGGCGCTGGGAGGAGGTTGAGGATGGCAGGACGCGCGAGGAGGACGATGGCAAAGATGAACGTGACAAGGCGAATGACAACAGCTTGCTCATCGGCATGGCTAGAGGCGGAGGTCTCTGGTGCAGGCGCATGGGGAGGTGAGGAGGAGGCGAGATGGCATGATGCGGGACTCCGGCGAGAAGATGTCGAGGAGTTGCGACCTCTGGGACTTCAACTCTGACGAGTGGAGCGGCCTGTGGGGTCCTGGACGGCAGCGCGCTGGAGGCAGGTCAAGAGGGCAGTCTGGTGGCGTGGTCGACGCGAAGACGGACATATTCGGCGGCTAGGCGCCGAATCCACAAGTGGCTGAGGCAGGGGAGGCCGGCGATGAGTTGCTGCACATGGATGGCGGCGTGGGTTGCGAGGGGATTTGAGCAGGAAGCGCTACGGCACTCTCTCTGGTGCGATGCGTGTGAGCGTGTGTGGCGGCAGAAGAAGACGAGAGGAGAGCGAGGGATCTAGCAGGCTAGGGTTAGTGGGGTTAAGATGGGCCGGCACAGGAGGCCAAGGGAGACCCAGTGGAGAGGGAGGCGCCTAGGCGCAGATGGGCCTGCCTGGCTAGGCTCTCCCTTCCTCACTCTTTTTCATTTAACAGAAAAATATAGAGAGAAGAAAAAGAAGAGGGGGCTTAGGGAAAGAATTTGTGCACGAGGGTAATATTTCTGGACTCACAAAAATGTGAGGAATTTAAATAAAATGGCAAGAGGATTTTTGGAGAAAAAAATAGATTCGCACATGTTGAATTTAATTCAACATGTTTGAATTTTGAAACCCATTTGAAACGACTCTAAATGGGCTGAGATTTTAAGAGGAGCCTCGATAAAAGAGATGAGAAATATTAGCAAGGTTTGAAGGTCAAACTCGACGAAATTCGGAATAGCTGGTAGTCTTCTGGAGCGTCGGTCTCGGGGCGTCACAAGCGCGGAGCTAAGTGCTGCCACTAGTCGTGGGAGTGAGCCCCCGAGGCCCGAGGGCGGCACTCCTGAGACTCCGGGGCATGTACAACCCCACTCATTATTACGTTAAAGTGTCACGAGCAGAGATCTTCATAGGCGCGAGCCTTACTTCATATCGCCAGACAAGGGCCCCGCCTTGCGCCACCCTCGACCACTATAGGGGGCGACCGGTAACCAGGACGACACCAGGGGCAAATGGGACGCCAGCGGCACCCTCGACGACCACGGGTCCTCTGGCGGGGGAAGGCTCACCGACACCTCCCCGGCAGAGGGCCTACCTCTGGGGGATGTCTTGTTCCGTGCGATGCGGGGAGGGGCCTTGCTCCTGACTCCTCCCCAGCAGCCCCTAGTGCGCTCCCCATGGCGGAAGGGGGGCCGTGGAGCTGGGGCCGCCATCCGCCACCATGACCTGATCCTCCTGTGACCCATGGTTAGCATAACCTTGCTCCTAAGAGATTAGTGGTACCCTGTAGTTGTTGTTGCTGGCATGGTTGGCGAGGCTTCCAAGAGGCTCCTGGAAGGCCCCAGTTTCTAGTGCCTCCTCCTCCCAACTCGGCTCGAGGAATGAGCTGGGGTCGTCTTCCAGCACGTACTCCTGGTCCATCATGCGGAGTACGTAGGCCTCCGAGGCCGCTGCCTCGAAGACCTCGCCATAGTGCCCCACGCACCATGTCACTCGGCCCAGCGCACCGCCCAGAGGATGGTAGGGTGGCATCCCGCCAGGGCCGTAGGCGGCGACGCTCGTACCTGCGCTTGTTGGAGGTGGCGGGGGTGCGATTGGGCGTCCGGTGCCGTTGTCCACGCTAGTGTCGATGGAGCTCAGAGGCGCGCCCGTGGGTGCTCGGGCGCGGCGAGGCCTGCCATGCGATCTGGCCTCGGCCTGAAGTGTAAGTAGTGAACAGAAGGGAGGCGCTCCTGAGGCCGCGACGTCCAGTAGCTCGGCGACGCGCTCTAGCGGTGCATCCCAGCCGCTCTCCATCAGCCGGCATCGCAGCAGCTCGCGAGCCACCATGAGCGGGGCCCTCATGTTTGCTTGTTTCCGTCAGGTGTGCGGCACCATGGCCACGGCGTGGCTTGAAGCCCTTGCAGCTGCCCGTACTTGGCGTGGAGTAAGGGTGGATGGAGCTTGACCGTGCCACCCATGCCCTGCAGTGCATGACGGTGCGCGTGCTACCTGGGGCATGGGGTTGAGGTCTTCTTGGGCAGGCGGGGCTGCCCGGGCCTACCAGGCTCCCCACCGGTCGGCGTTGGTCCTTGAGTCGCCAGACATTGGAGCAGCGGAGCGTTGGTGGATTGACTGGCGAAAGGAAGACTCTGGCGCACCCCTACTTGGCGCACCAAATGTCAGATTTGGGGTTCCGACAAAACCCTTGAGGTTCGAACACTGGGGTGCGCACTAAGATATCCCCCCTCTCTAGCTCGCGCACTCAACGATCTCACAACCTAGCTTCGACAGACCCGAAGAACACGAGACACAAGAATTATACTGGTTTGGGCCACCGTTGTGGTGTAATGCCATACTCCAGTGTGGTGTGGTGGATTGCCTCTTGGGGTGAGGATGAGAAGTTACAAGAGAAGAACAGCCTCCTGAGGAGGGGTGTTCTTGTGTGTTTGAGGATGATCTGGATCCTCTCTTCGACCAGTGCCCTCTTGCTATGGTGGCTAGTCCTATTTATAGTGGCCTAGGTCCTCTTCCCATATTGAGCGGGAAGGGATCCCACAACGGCCAAATTTGAAGGGAGACAACTACTACAAGTTATCTTGACAAAAGTAGTCTTCGCCTGCCAAAGGCTCTGGTTGTGACGCCATCTTGGGCTCCAGGTGACCTCCGTCCTGCCGTCCTACTGGTCTTGGTCTTGTTGCACCAATATGGAAACCTTTGCCTAATGCCTTGGAACTCCTCGCCTGCGCTTGCCTCCTGAGCACCAAAGAGGAAGCAAGGACACTGTGCTTGCTCGCGCCAGCCTGGCGCCCGCCTGGTCTTGATCATCACGGCTTACGTCACTGGAACCTCGCGAGGTTCGCCTTGCCTTGATCTCTCCGCCCCTCGTGGGCCAGCCTGGTGAGGCCGCCCCTGAGGAGGTCTTGCGTTCGCCACGGCGCGAGGCTTCGCCCCTCGCAAGGGTCTTGGATGTTTGCTGGTGAAGATGGGTCGTATGGGGCCGCAGGAGGAGCCACACTGTGGGTCGCAGGGAGGCAAGTCCGGGGACCCCTGTTCCTAGAATGCCGACAAATCCAATAAAACGACATCTCAAAGGGAAAACTCAATTCACCGCAACAAGATACAGAGGGGAAAACACCATATGATCCAACTATATTAACAATGCCCCCGATACATCAAGATCGTGCCATCAAGAACACGAGAGAGAGAGAGAGATTAAACACATAGCTACTGGTACAAACCCTCAGCCTTGAGGGTGGACTACTCCCTCCTCATCATGGTGGCCGCCGGGATAATGAAGATGGCCACGAGTAATGATTCCCCCCTCCGGCAGGGTGCCGAAACGGCATCTAGATTGGTTTCTCGTGGCTATAGAGGCTTGCGCCGGCGAAACTTCTGATCTAGGTTAACCCCGAGGGTTTTTGGAATATTTGACGATTTCTGGGCCGATGAGGCGGTACGAGAGACCACCGAGGTGGGCACAACCCACCTGGGTGCGCCTCGGCCCCCAGGCGCACCATGGTGGGTCGTGCCCCCTCGGGGCATCCCCCAGGTGCTTCTCAGGTCCACTTGATGTCTTCTGGTCCAAAAAAGTTTCGCTGCATTTGGACTCCATTTGATATTGATTTTCTGCAATGTAAAAAACAAACAAAAGACAACGGCTAGCACTAGGCACTATGTCAATTCGTTAGTCCCAAAAATTATATGAAGTTGCTATAAAATGATTGTAGAATATCCCAGAATGATAATATATTATCTTGAATACTTCATAAATTATAGATACGTTGGAGATGTATCAGCATCCCAAGCTTAATTTCTACTCGTCCTCGAGTAGGTAAATGATAAAAGAAATAATTTATGAAGTGTTAATGCTAGAAAAGTGCACAAATTTGATCAATGACAATATCAATCACTTTTCCAAGCATCGTAACAGCAATTCTTTTTTATAAAACTTCTCATATTAAAGTAGCAACTAATTCACATGTTAAGGTTCAAACAGTGAATTCTCCTAAAACTCAACAATCTATGTTCTCAGTCAACATGCAATTGCAATTCAACTTATTTAATCAAAGTCTAAGTAAGAGCTCCACATACTCAATCATCATATAGTCTTTCATGATTGCTACTACTCAAAGCATATTCTTAAAGAACAAATATATCCATCGAACATAGAGAAAGATATGGGCTTAATATTTCGACTCCCAACTCATTTATCATAGAGATGATTGTGAACAATAATAAATTATGATCAAATATATTTGACTGGTCATATGTGCCTAGATCTTTCCCCACCACATGATGCTTGCCAACTAGAGTATAATTGAGGTTGAAATGAGAATTTATACTATTGACTCTTTGCATAAAAGTAAATACTAAAAAGTAAAAGATAGACCCTTCACAGAGGGAAGGAGAGATTGCCACACGCTTTTTCTTTTAATGCCCAAGCTCGAAATGCAAAGGAACGTCACACTATAATGCCCCTTATAATAACAACCTTTATTATGCAGTCCGTGGCTTTTATTACTTTGCCATCACAACTTCGTATAATGCTCAATTTTCCCTTACACTAAAATATCAAAGATATTTAGCAGCAATTTCTATTGCTTTATGCACCGATGGCAACTTACTTGAAGGATATTATTCAATCCATAGGAAGGTATGGTGGACACTCATGGCAAAAAACTGGCTTTAAGAGTTTTTGGATGCACAAGTAGTATCTCTACTTAGTACAATTTTTTGGCTAGCAAAAGATCCTAGGCAAACATCACATGTTGGAGGATCCATGACAATATAACTTCTATGCAAGTATACCCAAACATAACTCATTATGTTGTCTTCCATGTCCAACTTCAACTAATTTGCTCAAGTTTGAAAATAGTTACTAGGTATTCACAATCATAGAAGATGTCCAAGATAATATATTCGCATGTGAAAGTTCTCTTCCTTATAGTAATCATTCTTGAATTGCTTATATGACCAATATTGTGATTGTAAAGCTTCAAAAGATTTCACTTTCTAAACCCAATGTGAAGCTACTACTAGGCATGATATGAACATATAATTTCAACTTCATGATATTCAATACATTCAACAATTTACTAATAGGCTATAAGTGAAGCACAAGACTAAATGACAAGCTACGCCGAAAAGATATATGTGAAGATCAAGCAAGTAGTTATGTAAGTGGATAGCTATTTGAGGACTCTATATTATTTAATAGTTTCAAATATAAGTATTTTATTAAAACAATAAGAAAAACAAAAAAATGACATTCTAATAATAGCACACATCATATGAAGAAGCAAAAACGTAGGCTCAATCAATACTAACCGATAATTGTTGAAGAAGAAAGGTGGGATGCCTACCCGAGTATCCCCAAGCTTAGATGCTTGAGACTTCTTGAAATATTATCTTTGGGTGTCTTAGGCATCCCCAAGCTTGAGCTTTTGTATCTTCTTAATTCCTCTCATATCACGGTTTTCCTAAATCTCAAAAACTTCATCCACACAAAATTGAATAAGAACTCGTGAGATAATTTAGTATAAATCAATCCAAAACCTTATCGTTAGCAAATCACCAAAATTATTATTCAACATTCCATACTAATGCCTCTACATATTTAATACTCCTATCCTCAAATAGAATCATTAAACAAGCAAACATATGCAAACAATGCAAACATAACAAGAATCTGCCAAAACAGTACAGTCTGTAAAGAATGCAAAAGTATCAATACTTCTTTAACTCCAAAAATTAAGAAAATTTACCAACCTATAGAAAATTTATCAGATCTTATTGTGCAAAAAGTGTCAACATTTTATCTTGGGAATTTTTGCAACATCTCACCTGAATCATGAGTTAAATAATTATATTCAGTAAGCTAGATTTTTAGGATAAAATATTCCTATGTACTTTATCAATTTATGCCAATTTTTCTATTCCTATTGAAGGAAAAATACCATGGCATACAAGAAGTTGACCGACTTAATGACAGGGGGGATAAAACTGGGACATTCAAGTGATGAGCCTATCACCCTAAACATGATCTTGATGGATGAATGTAACATCCCAAATTTTCAATTTGGAATGTTATACATAGGTCATTCATGCATATCATATTTTATTGCAGTTCATTTTGCGATCCTAAAAATCCTAAGCAACTCAAGGACCCACAGAGAGAGTTGGGAATTTCACGTTTCTCATATTTGAATTTTATCAAATACCGAAACAAGGATCACTTTGGTTTTAATTATTTTTCTCTCCGAAAATATTTCATATTAAATGTAAGAGAGGAGATAAAATGACTTCTCCAAAATAAAGAGATTATTGGAGGAAAAATATTAAAATCAAATAAATAATATTTTTTTTGACTTTTATTGCTATTTTGTTTTAATTAGGAAAAACATGCGTTTTTTAAAATTTTATTAGAGGCCCAAATAAATGTTCACTTTGTCCGCAATATTATTAGAGGACCGTGAAAATTTATTTCATGATTTTTGGACTCTGTTTAGTATTTCTTTTATTTGTTTTTCCGCGTCAAGATTTTTTTTTAAATGCACCTACCTAACCGGGCCGTGCCCGACTCGGACACCGCCCGGTCGGCCTTTAAAGGGCGAGGCCCGAAGCCCGCAGCACCGCCAGCCCCACCCCGAAACCCTAGCATCGCCGCCTCGAAACCCGCGCCGCCACCGCTCGACGCCGCCGCCTCCCCGTTGTGCCGCAGCCGCCGCCCGCCCGCCGGAGTCACCGCCGCCACCGATCCCGCCACCACCTCGGTTTTTCTCTGAGAACCGTTCATGTTTTATAAAACCCTAGATTCGTTTTTAAGATCGGTTCGGTTTTTTCGGTTTAGTTATTTAGCGGACGTTCGTCCATACGTTCGTATTAACGAACGTTGTTCGTCAGTTAGCCGTAGACAGTGAATGTTGGTTAGTTAGCCTATTCCTCTCGTTTTATTTTCCAGGGTTTTTCCGTGAATATTTTCGATCGCGATTTCTGCCCTAATCTTCGTTCTAGTATATCTTTTCGCTCGTTTGTCCAAATCAGGTAAAACAAGCGCCTAGATCTTCGTCTCAAAGCCCTCTTTCCGTTTAACCAACTTGAACAAGATTTCGGTACTATAAAATTTGACTTTAGTCCAGATTAGTAAACGGATTTTTTTTCTTTCGTAGTTTGAGTTACGTTCCTCCGTTTGATTTGATTCTTTTTGCAAACCAAAGTTCTTCAGTTGAACGTTCTAGTTAGACCTTGTTATTTGAGTTTTACCTGTGCATCTTTGCTTGAGTTCTTATGTATGCCATTGATTGTTTGCGATAGAATTCCCGAAGTGCAAAGCATGCTACTACGAGTCTCTAGGATTTGCAGATCGTCAGCAAGGCAAGTAACACATTGATCATACCCTTTATTACCCAGTTTTATGCATTAGTTTCAACCCTCACACATTGCATGAGTAGGATCTCTTAACATGTGGGTCCGGGAAGTAGATGATGAGGTAGAACCTATTGCCAGTTTTATTATCAAACCCTTGGGAGTTAATTCTACGCTATGTTCATATTGCCATGCTATGCCCGTAGACGTGGTTTGGGTTTGAGAGTAACCATGACAGATGTGAGTTATTAATTAATGGTTGAAATTATGGTGGCAACTTTAATACACATCTGGATGGATTGCTTGTGGGCACCTGGAGAATCCAGTGTTGTCCAAGGATATCCCGGACTACCCGTGTGATCATCCTATGGTCCGCCACCCAGGCTCAAAGGGATCATAAGATTATTGATGTTAGAAACTTTTGTGTGCAGCTAAGTATGTTGCGTGACCTCTTTCAGTGGTGGGCTAGCAAATGTAGGGGAGAGTAGGTGTAACTGTCCACCCGGGGCAAAGAGTTAATGCTTCTGAAAGACTATGTCTCGATCATCCGTTTCTCAAACACCATGTAGTGCGAGAAATCAAACGGAAGAGATGGAGTCTTGTGGAGAAATGTGCACAAACCTCTGTAGAGTGTATAAACTAATCATGGTTAGCCGTGTCCCCGATAATGGACATCTTGAGTATCTGGTACTTGAATTATTGATTTGATCTCATAACTCTAAATTAATTTGACGGGTGTTAATGACTACTTTAATTGGGATTGAGTTGGAGGAACCTTCTCAATGATGTTTCAACTACCATAATAGTTAAATAAAACATATTCATTTGTTGTAGGGAAAAATTGGCTTTTCGCAAAACAATATAACCGTAGAGCCTCCACCAGCCATATATGCATGTAGTGATAGCATTTATCTATTCATTGCTCTACTGTGTTATATTGCCAGCATATTCCATGTGCTGACCCGTTTTGGGCTGCAACATATTATGTTGCAGACTTTTCAGACGAAGAGTAAGGTGCGCTAGGTTGTTTGTCGTGCACTCAGCTATGCCGTTGTAGTTGATGGACTCGCTTTATCTTCCAAGCCTTCTGTCGTTATCTTATTTAGATGGCCTTAAGCCATATTTATTGTAATAAGTTGTCTTTTGAGACATTCGATGTAATAAGTGTGTGATTGCTACTCTGTTATAAATCCTTTGAGTACTGTGTGTGTCAGCATTACCGATCCAGGGATGACACTGAACACAGAGACTTGACCGTTTGAGGTCGGGTCGCTACAAGATGGTATCAGAGCACACGTTGAATGTAGGACACGACCATTAAGATGAGCCATAGGTCACTCTTCTTTACTCATTTCTGACTCCTCTCCATTTTCTACTCCTTAGGATGGCAGACTCAAGGAACAAATTTACACAGTCGAATGAAGATACACCCTTTGGACGACACTTGAAGGAAGTCACTAGGTATCTGAACATCGGAATACCAAGCTTCACCGGGACCTACACCGCCACACTACCAGAAGAGGAGCCATGGTTGATTTGAGTTCAAGTTCTAGGAAGGACATTCACACCAGTCACTGAGCCCATAGAGTTTTCCTTTGATGCACCAACCTAGAGTCTAGGCAAGACCATAGCAGCCCACATCGCCATGGGACGCATCGGCGAAGTTTATCACAAGGATCTCAAGGACACTATCTACCAAATATGTGGCGCCGAGATGACAGGAGTTAAATCATCACATTCGTCGCCAGGAGAACCAGATGTGCGCAAGCATGATAGATTTGAAGAAGGCGATGACCCGGATCACATAGCTAGAAGAGGAACTCAAGTCTATCTGCGATGGATATGAGGAGGAAATGATGATACTTGTGGAGAAGAATGACGACCTGACAAGGAAGCTAGGAGTTTTCATGGGAGACCCCGCGCCAGGAGGAGAAGACGATGAACCCGAGGAGATTCGTTCTGAAGACTACATCATCATCTATGACACCGACTCCCACCCTGATGGTAGTGATGATGATTATGAAGATGAAGCTGGAGCGGATATCATGGAGTCTTCCATCGATCAAAATTTCTAGATGACCACCATATGATTAGTAGTATTCCCCCCATGTATATAATAGTAGTCTGAGCACTGTAATGATAGTTAGATCAATGTATGCCCTTGCTTGATATTGTTTTTGTGTGATATTGATTGTGTTTTGTCTCATGTGCATATGGGTAGTGCTTTCTCATTAGACCTCATTCTATTCTAATCTCTCGCCTCCAAACCCATCAGATGCCTTCGAGATGTGACCCCAGATTTGCTTTTCCACCGGAGCTCACTTAGTTGATCCAGCAGCAGAATGCACTAATGAAGTTGCTAGTTCAGAATCAGGGCAACAACAACAACAAAAATAACAACAACCCACCACCACCACCTCCAGTTGACAACTTAGCCCGTTTTCTGAGGTTACAACCACCGGTGTTTCCCAGTAGCACCGAGCCCATAGTTGCAGATGACTGGCTATGCAGGATTGGAAGGGAGTTAACCACTGCCGGTTGCACAGATGCTGAGAAGGTGCGTTTTGCCGCACACCAATTGGATGGACTCGTAGCCGCATGGTGGGACAATTACACAACCACTTTCCCCATAGCCAATGTTACTTTTGAGCAGTTTCAGCAAGCATTCCGCACTACTCATGTCTCAACTAGAGCTATGAGTATGAAGAAGCATGAGTTTTGCAACTTACGCCAGGGCAACCATACTGTAGGGCAGTACGTGGAGGAATTTAGCAAGCTAGCTCATTATGCACCAGATGACGTGGACACCGATGCCGCGAAACAAGATAAGTTTATGGAAGTGCTAAACGATGAGATGAGTATGCAGTTGATGGTGGCAACATTCAACAACTACCAGGAGTTGGTAGATAAGGCTCTTATGATTGAAGGGAATCCGCAGCAGCTTGAGAGCCGCAAGAGGAGGTATGGGCAAGGAAAGTACAATTCAAGATCTCAGCAGAAACCATGTTTCACCCCGAACCCGGGAGGATTTACCCATAACCATGGAGGCCATAACCACAATGGAGGAATTCCGCATAACCACCATGGCCCTAGGAATGGAAATGGGAGTGGCGGAGGCAGCAATCAGAACCGCTCTAACCCAAGCATGCCCGCCAAGAAGGATTTAAGTCACATCACTTGTTTCAAGTGCGGGAAGACTGGACACTATGCCACTAAGTGTTCTGAAGCAATGAATGGAAATGGCAATGGAAGCTCTGGGAAGAAGCCCAACCCTTTCAACAAGGGACAAGTGAACCACGTGAACATGGAGGAGGTTGAGGAGGAGCCACATGCAGTTATCGGTAAGTTTTTGGTTAAGTCATTTACTGTAGTAGTTCTTCTTGATACTGGTGCATCGCATTCATACATTTCAAGGGGATTCATGGATAAATATAAGTTGCCCACTAAAGTACTTAGGACACCTATGTTAGTAAGCTCACCAGGAGCGGAGTATATGGCAAGTCAGGGATGTTTTCAGATGCCATTGACCATATGTAGGCATGTTTTCTCCTCAGACTTGATAATTTTGGAATCCCAAGGATTGGATGTGATACTCGGTATGGATTGGCTATCGATGTATGGAGGAAACATCGATTGCAATTCTTCTCACCACACCGGAAGGGAAAAGGATTAAGTATGTATCCAGGTATACTCCTAAGAGTACTCTCGTAAATTCCCTCTAAGTAGTTGTATAGGAGGAAGTGCTTGTAGTGAAGGATTTCCCAGATGTATTTCCAAAGGAACTACCAGGTATGCCGCCAGATCGAGATATTGAGTTTTGATAAAGCTATTGCCAGGCAGCAGACCAATATCAAAGAGACCATACCGGATGCCCGCATGTGGAGGAGATTAAGAAACGGATTAAGGAGTTATTGGAGAAAGTTTACATTCGACGAAGTTTGTCACCATGGGGAGCCCCAGTGCTCTTTGTTGAGAAGAAGGATAAGTCTCTGAGAATGGTTGTTTATTATCGGGCATTGAATGAAGTAATGATCAAGAACAAGTACCCACTGCCGATGATCAATGATCTGTTTGACCAGCTACAAGGAGAAAAAGTCCTTTCCAAAATTGCTCTTCGATCAGGATACCACCAGCTGAAGATTCGAGAACAAGATATGCCTAAGACAGCTTTCACCACCAGGTACGGGCTGTATGAGTATACGGTTATGTCATTCGGATTGACTAACACCCCTGCCTATTTCATGAGTATGATGAACAAGGTGTTCATGGAGTTCATGGATAAATATGTCGTGGTGTTCATTGATGACATTTTGGTGTACTCGAAGAATGAAGAGGAGCATAAAGAGCATTTGTGCTTAGTTCTCGAGAAGCTCAGGGAACACTAGTTATACGCCAAGTTCCGCAAATGTGAGTTTCGGTTGAAGGAAGTTGGATTCCCTGGACATGTTATATCAGGAGATGATATAGCAGTAGACCCTACCAAGGTTCAGTCAGTCACTGAATGGTTGGCTCCCACCTCAGTTGGAGGGATCCGCAGTTTTCTTGGACTCGTGGGATATTATCGGAGATCCATTGAGATTTTTTCCAAGATTGCGAAGCCCATGATGGCGTTCTTGAAGAAGGACACCAAGTTCCATTGGACTGAAGAATGTGAAGCAAGTTTCCAGGAGTTGAAGAAACGTTTGACTACGGCCCAGTGCTGATTCTGCGAGATATACGCAAGGATTTCCAAGTGTATTGCGATGCCTCTCACTTAGGACTTGGAGGGGTACTTATGCAAGACGAAATAGTTGTTTCGTATGCCTCACGTCAACTTCGACCGCATGAGTTGAATTATGCCACCCATTATTTGGAGTTAGCAGCTGTAGGGCATGTGCTCAAGACCTGGAGACATTTTCTTATTGGAAACCGTTGTGATGTGTACGCGGATCACAAGAGTTTGAAGGACATTTTTCTTTAGAAGGAGTTGAACCTCAGGCAGAGGAGATGGTTGGAGCTTATAAAGGATTATGATATGAAGCTGCACTATCATCCAGGAAAGGCCAATGTCGTAGCAGACGCTTTGAGCCAGAAGAGTTATGACAATACCTTAGTAACAGGAAGTTTGCCTAAGAAGTTAGTCGACGATCTCAGGGAACTATGTTTGGAGATTGTTCCTAGAGGTTTTGTTGCAGCGATGGAAGTTCATTCTACATGGTTGGGAAAGATTCGTGAAGCACAGAAGGATGGCAAGGAAATTGCGGAGATAAAGGAGAATATGAGTGAAGGAAAAGCCAAAGGTTTTCGTGAGGATGAGCACAACACCTTGTGGTTTGAGGGTCGTGCTTATGTGCCCAATAATGCAGAGATCAGGAAGTTAATACACTACTAGGGAAAAGCCTAGCAGCAGCGCGGGTTTTTCGCCTACCAGTAGCACGGGCACCGGCGCTACTAATAGGGCGCTACAGCTAACCCATAGCAGCAGCGCGTGCGCGCCCGCGCTACTGCTATACAAGTGTAGCAGCAGCGTGCTGCTTGGAAGCTCGCTACTGCTAATAGCTCTAGCGCTCTTTGGAAGAACACGCTACTGCTATTGTCACGCTGCTGCTGACTTTCCTCCACTCGCTACTGCTAATTTTAGTAGCTTTTGTTTTTTTTCTGCATATTTGTTTTGTATTTGAATAGGCTTTATACACAAATCTTTAGCACATACAAATGTCATCATCATACTCATACAAATCGCTGCGATACCACAAATGTAATCACAGAATATACATACAAATAGTCTCATCATCATTATCATCCAACACAAAGTTGTATATCGTCATCATCTCAAAAATAGCGATACATGCAAGTCTCGAATACTTCCAACTACAACGTCATCCATCTAAACAATGATATACGCGAGAAGTGCTATCACTATGAGTGATAGTGGAACTATGCAGTACATGAGGCGGCGGTCATGAGTCCTCTCTCGCGCTCACTTGAACCTCAAGTAACTAGCTTGTGCTTCTTGTTTGCTTTTGAAGCCTTTATGGCTGGCACCCGAGACCCCCTGCACTTGCGCCTGACACACATAACACTCGTCATACACTCCAGGAACCTTCCCTTCATACATGACATAGCACTTCGCCATCAAGAAACTAGGTACATGTTAGAGATGCATCTTCATCAAGAGGATGTACAATCATATGCAACAAAATATACTAGAGCAACACGAAAAAGAAAGGGTTAGCACCTAGATGCAACATACAGTACACAAACTAATTAAGTAGAGGTATCAAGGTCATCGTAGGCAAACTAACAAAGTAGCATTACGCAAGTTTGGAAGGGACCGTGGACATCACAAAGTTTCATCGCTACAGAAAGTATACAAGTTCAACCGACACATATCATCATCATCGGCATCGTAAATCACTAGATGTTCCATCCTTCCGTATCATCAAGGATGGACCCTAGCTTCTTGAACGGCGTGAGGTCTATATGTTGCATGCCTATGCGAGTTCGGACGTCATCGTGATATAGGGCCGTGGTGGAAGATCCCCTTCTCATCGATGACTTCTTTCATGATGATCGTCGCAATGTCCCTTTGGATGCGAAAGAAGTCATCTCTAAGTTTATAATCCACTTCTCCATGAGATTCTAGCCACTTGTGGATATGATCATCATTTCTGCTTGTCATGCAAAGCTTTTGGTGATTCGTGCTGAACTCAATCATGAGATGGACGATGTAGAATCCATCCTTCTTGCTTGGTTTTGGGACATGGATGCAGGAGAAGTTAATTTTATGCGCGAAACCCATCTTCTTGTTCCTTTGTTTCCTGATCTGCACGTGGCCACCTCTAATGCTGAAGCCTTGGAGAGCATCATCTAGAATATTCATTATGTGGGTGTGGTCCTTTTTCTCGTAGCCTCTAGAAGGGTCGAAATACATGCTGTGGGAGACTTGCGGGTAAAGAACGAATGACGCACCCATTGCTTCGAGGAAAAGACACCTCAAATTATTCTCCGTATGAGCGAGAAGGAATGATTGAAATGTACGAAAGGGTTGTCCGGAACTGACTTACTTTGGATGATAAGGCAGGAACACAATTTCCTGGTCCTTACTCTGTACCATGAAGTTTTGTAGGTAGTCCCTAGCAGCTTCACGCCCATGGTCAACGAGACTCAAGAAAGACTCGTGCATGTAGTACAGATCCGCCACAAAGATTTGTGAGACTTCTTCTCTCTTTATGACGGAGCTCATATGTAGCGCAAAAGGCGAACGATTGTAAAATCGAGCCGCCTTGTCAGAAACATCTCAAAGATATGGTCAAACCGCAGGAAGAACACCTCCGTGGGTCGTGTGTCGATGTAGCACTTCTCCTCAGGCACACGAGCCGCGTATGTCAAATATCCTGGATCCTTTGAGGCTAGTAGGCTTTTCTCAGTTGACAGCACATGGCCGTGCAGTCTCCTGAGCTCCCCTGATAGTGCCTCCAGCGGTTTCGGCGGTAGCATCGGATCGCCCGTGAGATGGAACATGGCCGCACCTTTCACGGGTACATGCTCTTCAGAATCCATCGTCTGGCTGCTATGTGCTCTGGCTTGTTTGGAGGAAGCTATCTTCCCCGATCTCTTCCTCTCCTTTTTCTTGGGCACACCTTCCAGACCCTTCCTTAACCCCTGCCCCAGTGTTCCCGGGCTAAGTACTGTACGACCCTCGCGCTCGACTAGTTGAGCCTGTGTTGAGGCGGCATCTTCAGGCGTGTCCTGTGAGGATTTCATGAAGAGAGACTTTTTGCAATCCCTGCTACGACCTTCCTGCCCGGGCATATCATCCATATCCTCATTAGCATGCTGATAGCCCGATTCATCATATGGTTGACTCATCATATCTATGTCACAGTCATACGCATTTGTATTGAGGAAACCCATAGGGTCGACCTCCGTCTCATCATCCATTCTCTGTTCTACAGGACAAATTACATCAGCCAGTACTATTGCACCCCCTTCACCATGTCATCCGCCGCTCTCACCCGGCACTACAGGAGCTGGTAATTGCGTAGGTGGGGTGGTGATCTCCGCACATGCTTGTTGATGTGTGGTTATTGGTGTGCTCTCGGACGGCTCTAGACGAATAAGATTCTTTGGCCATAGCAGCACCGAACCCTTCCAGTTTCCAATCCGTGGCGGGGTCAGGTCGTCCTCTCTCACAGGATGTACTGGAGGAGGCAAATGCTGATGCCCTGATTTCACATTGGAGAAGCTAACCCTGAAGTGCCCAGTGGGGATCGGCTGGTTGTGGAACTTGGGTTGCAAGGGTTCCATTATCATCCCCTTTCCCACGTCCACCTTCTAGCCTTTGATCAAGTAGAGTATGGTGCACGGGGTTTCTTTGGCCTGCAAACACATATGTCTGTGGCGTAAAACATCCGAAAGGCAACGAAAATGGAATATTCTCTCTCTCTCTATATATATATATACATATATATATGTTGGTGCGACATGTAATTACCGTGACGGCACCAACTCAGCCAAAGACGAAGTCCTACCTAGTGCGCCAGAGACTGAGGACGGGCTGCTATGAGTGGGAGTGGCTGCAAGAGGAGGCCCGGTTGCGTGAGCAAGTGACGGTGCGATGGTGTTATTGTTCATGGAGTTTCTCCCGACAAAACTGGGCAACGAGAAATCATGTACCGTCTTTTCTGGATTTTCCTTCGTCCAGTTGATGATAGCTAGAACCAAGTTAGTAACGAAATCATTTCTGCAAGCAATTACAGCTTCATTGACTGCTTGCAGTAGCAACTCATTTTTCTCCTTAGCTGTTTTTTTCGCGTCCTCAGCTGCTTTTTTCTTGACCGGAAGCTTCACCTTCGCGTCGATGTCCGCTTGACTAAACTTCTTTTTCTACTTCTTGGCCTACGGGCCCTCGTTGTAAAACACCTTCCACGTGGAGCCGTCTCCAGCGCCGTGCACACGACCATATTGCGGTCGCTGACCCAAAGGGAGTCCCTTAAGTTTGTTGAAGGCCCAGTTGAGAGGGGTGTCCCACTTGGGCCTCATCGGAGAAGTAGGGCTTTCGGCTGCAAGCTGGTGTTGCTTCTCCTGCAGAAGGAGCGTGAACCGTTTAGGAATGTGTAGTCGACTAGATATGGAGCTAAATGTAAGGTGGTAAAAGAGTAATTACTAGTAGTCTAATCAATTTCCTCGTGATCTTGTTCGTGTAAAAAACCTTCTTTTCCTTGTCCCACTTGTAGCAGGCCCTGATGAAGTCACTGTTGTTAACCCTCATAATCCATCTCGTCTGCATCTTGGTCAGAAGGCCCAGTTTTTTCGTTGTTCGACATGTTTCCTATGATTAAGTCTCCTCGTTTAATTCAAAAAATATGAAAAAAATGAAAAATGACATAAAAAAGAAATCTATGTTTGCCAAAAAGAAATCTATCATTGCAAAATTCATGGAAAATTTCGGCATGACCTTTGCTAAAAAAAGGACATATCGAGCGCCTGAAATTCACCGGAACGGAAATGAATCAACATTCCGGCGTAACATAGGCCACTCGGATCATTTACCATGCAGATAATTATCATTTTCCAAATATGACATGTCCAAAACTAAATAAACCTAGCTAAATTCATAACTAAATAGATAACCTAATTAACCTACTGCCATAATTAAAACCTAAGTAAATTAACCAAAGAACCCTAGCTAGCAGAGAGAGGAGGAGCGCTGGGGGTGTTACAGAGGGTGCAGGGGCAAGGAGGCAGGCCCGACGACAGCCTAGGTTGGGAGGAGAGGAAGCAGATAAGGGAGGCGTCGCGCGTCGGGTCGGGGGCGAGCGCCGGGGATGGAGCCAAGGCCGGGTCGAGGACGGGGGCGAGCGCCGGGGTCAGGGAGAGTGCCGGGGTCGGGAGCGAGCACCGGGGTCAGAGCCGAGGCCGGGGTCGGGGTCAGGGGCGAGCGTCGGGGTTGGGTGCGAGCACCGGGGCACGGCGAGGGAAGAGAGAGTGGGGATTTGGGGGGGAAAGAGGCGGGATGAAGCAGAGAGAGTGAGGATTTGGGGTTAAGTGGACGTAGCAGTAGAGCGTTTAGAGCAAATGCGCTACTACTATTAAAGGTAGCTATAGCGGTTTTATACAGAAACCGCTACTGCTACCTTGACTAGTTGTAGCTCTTTTTCAGTAATGCGCTACTGCTATAACTAGTTTCCCTTTTTCTTTTCCTTTATTTTCTCTCACTTTTTTCCGAGAGCAGTGAACGAAGGGAAGGTGATATATATATATTGCATCATTTGACGGTTAAATATGTATACAAAATAGAAACACACACACACACACACACATATATATATATATGTGTGTGTGTGTGTGTGTTCTTATTTTGTGTACACACTTAGCCATGATTATGCATGTGTCCAATGATGTAATATATATATATATATATATATGTATTGCATCATTTGACCGATAGCATACGTTCCTCAGCATTGATGTTTTCGTTTTTGAGTCAGCTTCTTTCCCTTCTTATTCATTGAAGAATAATTGAGCCCCTCATTGTGACTTTGCCTTTTCCATGGAGTGCGATTTTTCTTAGGTAATGTAGTATTGATTCTTATTTTGACATATACTTCATCATCATCATCATCTTCCCTCACTGGGTTGCCATACTGATCGTAGTCTTCCTCGTTGGTGACTCCATCCATTCCAATGATGTTCCTTTTGCCTCTCCTCATGACAACACGGCTAGGATTGCACGGGTCGGTTATGAAGAAGCATTGTGTCATGTGCTTAGCGTGTACCCATGGCTCGTTTTTTGCGATAGCGTTCACGGTAGCGCTCTTGGCATCGGGTATAGTCATGGTAGTGAAATACCGGTTTTCTCATTCGACATTCTTAGCCCATCTAACACGGAACATCATCGTGTTGTGCAGTTCAGAGTAGTCAAGCTCCCAGATCTCCTCGAACCTTCCGTAAAATCTTTCTGTTGCACCGTTGTCGCTGCCGGTCATGCATTCCATCGTCACTGAGGGAGTCCTGGATTAGGGGGTCTCCGGACAGCCGGACTATATCCTTTGGCCGGACTGTTGGACTATGAAGATACAAGATTGAAGACTTCGTCTCGTGTCCGGATGAGATCTACTTGGCGTGGAAGGCAAGCTAGGCAATACAGATATGTGTATCTCCTCCTTTGTAACCAACCTTGTGTAACCCTAGCCCTTTCCGGTGTCTATATAAACCAGAGGGTTTTAGTCCGTAGGACAAGATACAATCATACCATAGGCTAGCTTCTAGGGTTTAGCCTCTCTGGTCTCGTGGTAGATCTACTCTTGTACTACCCATATCATCAATATTAATCAAGCAGGACGTAGGGTTTTACCTCCATCAAGAGGGCCCGGACCTGGGTAAAACATCGTGTCCCCTGCCTCCTGTTACCATCCGCCTTAGACGCATAGTTTGGGACCCCCTACCCGAGATCCGCCGGTTTTGACACCGACATTGGTGCTTTCATTGAGAGCTCCTCTGTGTCGTCGCCCTTAGGCTTGATGGCTCCTACTATCATCGATAGCGATGCAGTCCAGGGTGAGACTTTTCTCCCCGAATAAACCTTCGTGTTCGGCGGCTTTGCACTGCGGGCAAACTTGCTTGGCCATCTGGAGAAGATTGAAAGTTGTGCCCCTGGCCACCAGGTCAGGTTTGGAAGCTTAAACTACACGGCCGATATCCGCGGAGACTGGATCTTCGACAGATTCGAGCCTCTGCCTTGTGCGTCACATGGTCACGATGAGTACGATTTAGCTCTGCCATCGGACAGTGTTCCGGGAATCACACCGGCAGCCTCTCTGACCTAAGCCAGTTCCGCCTCCCATGTACAGGTGGATAGACCTCGCCACAGATGCCGCATCTCCAACGGCGGTTGAGCTGAACATCGACCTTACCCTGCACGAGAGCCGTGTTGTCAAACTGTCGGATCCTTCTCTGGCCACGGACTCCGAACCGCCTGTGGCCATTCCTATTAAATCCGGTTGGGTGCCGATCATGGAGTTTACCTCCATGGATATCTTACAGCACTCGCCCTTCGGCGACATACTGAATTCATTAAAGTCTCTCTCCTTGTCAGGAGAGTCCTGGCCGAACTATGTCCGGCAGGATTGGGATGCGGATGATGAAGAAATTCGCCGCCCACCCACCACCCACTTAGTAGCCACTGTCAATGAGTTAACCGACATGCTCGACTCTGACTCCGAAGACATCGACGGTATTGACGATGATGCAGGAGACGAACAGGAACCACTGCCCACAGGGCACAAGACACCCACTTCATCACATGACGTATGCATGGTGGACACACCAAAAGACGACGACGAGGAACGGAAGGACGCAACGAAGGGTTGTCCCCTCGAGAAGCAGTCAAAGCAGCGGCATAAGTGCCGCTCCAAATCACGCCTCGGCAGAAACAACGATCATATAGACCCAGCGTAAGAACAGGGTGAACCATTGCCGGACCACGGCAACACGGAGAATCAAACCGAACAACCTGACTCTGTCAAAGATAATAGTCCGGACGACATATCAGCAGACAGACGACGGAGCAACAGAATGCCCATTAAAGGCTTGTTGCCACCGCGAGGAGTCTAAAAAAGCAGAAGCAAAGGCTCAAGGCTGCGCAAGACACACTCCAAATCAGATGGAGTAAAGTACTCAACACAACAGCGAAGTACGGCGGTAATCGCCACACCAAGAGCTACCCGAAATGGAAGTTGCTATATGAATTCGATGAGCAGGCCTTAGATCCCCCGCAACCAAAAATTAAAAGGGCCATCTGGCCGTATAGACGACCTCACGATCAACATAGAGAGGCAGACTACGCCGCACATAAGCCAATACGCGATCCACGCGAGGGCTCAAATCAAAAGGACGGCACAACCAGATCCATCTATGGACCACGTAAGCACGCTCCAGCATACGATGCAACACAACAAACATCCGAACAACGCGGTACACAGGGGTGCCGCACACCCCCTATGTTTCACTGATGAGGTGCTGGACCATGAATTTCCAGAGGGATTCAAACCCGTAAACATAGAGGCATACGACGGAACGACAGACACTGGGGTCTGGATTGAGGACTATATCCTCCATATCCATATGGCTCGAGGAGATGATCTCCACACCTTCAAGTATTTACCCCTCAAACTCAAAGGGCCAGCTTGCCACTGGCTTAAAAGCCTCCCTGAAAACTCCTTTGAAAGCTGGGAAGAGCTCGAAGACGCTTTTCGGGCAAATTTTCAAGGGACTTATGTCCGACCTCCGGACGCGGACGATTTGAGTCATATAACTCAATAGCCCGGAGAGTCAGCCCGAAAGCTTTGGAACAGGTTTGTTACTAAAAAGAACCAAATAGTCGACTGTCCGGACACTGAAGCCTTGGCAGCTTTTAAGCATAGCATCCGCGACGAATGGCTTGCCAGACACCTCGGCCAAGAAAAGCCGAGAACAATGGCAGCATTAACAAGCTTCATGACCCGCTTTTGCGCGGGTGAGGATAGCTGGCTAGCCAGATGCAGCACCAGCGACCCTAGTACATCCGAAGTTAGAGACGGAAATGGGAAATCACTGCGCAGCAAAAACAATAAGCGCCGGAATAAAGAAGACATCCCGAAGAGCACGGCGTTAAATGCCGGATTCAGAAGCTCTCGGCCAAGTCAGCAAAAGCCGCCCTTTAAAGGCGCCAGAGATGAACTGTCCAGCCTAAACAAAATTCTGGACCAAATATGTCAGATCCATAGCACCCCCGATAAACCTGCAAATCATACCCACAGAGAATGTTGGGTCTTCAAGCAGTCCGGCAAGCTCAACGCCGTACACAAGGGGGAGGATACACCAAGCGAAGACGAGGATGAGCCTCTCAAGAAAGACACTAGGGAACAAAAGAAATTTCCACCAGAAGTCAAAACAGTGAACGTGTTACACGTGATCAAGGGGAGAAACAAAGCGGCACTCCCAGAGAAATATGCCCAAGGGCCTATCACCGCGGAGTCCTGCCACTGGTCGTCTCAACCGATCACTCTCGACCATCGGGATTACTCAGCAAGTATCCAGCATGCAGGATGGGTTGCCTTGGTATTAGACCCAATAATTGACGGATACCATTTCACACGAGTCCTGATGGACGGTGGCAGCAATCTAAACCTGATATATCAGGGCACAATCCGCAAAATGGGGATAGACCCAACGAAAATTTGCCACAGCAATACTACCTTTAAAGGAGTAATGACAGGCCCAGGGGCTCATTGCACAGGCTCCCTGCTACTGGAGGTTATATTCGGCTTCCCCGATAACTTCCGTAGCAAAAATTTAACCTTCCACATTGCTCCGTTCCAAAGTGGCTCTCAAGCACTACTTGGACGCGAAGCTTTCGCTCGCCTTAATGTAATACCGCATTACGCTTCCCTCACGCTTAAGATGCCTGGTCCACGTGGCATCATTACAGTAAATGGAAATATTGAGTGATCCCTGTGCGCCGAAGAGAGTGTGGCTGCCTTGGTAGCCGCACAGTAGAACGACCTCACCAACTAAAGCATTCGATAGGTCGTCAAGACCACGGACATGGTTAGACGAGTCCGACACAGCTATATGTAATTCATGCAGGTTTGATGGCCACACCCCTACTACAAATACAAGGGGCTTAACGCGCGTAGACAAGTGGCAATTTTTACTCATCTTGACTTGTACATGGTTTCTTTAAACCTACCTTTTTGCACGACAACTTTTCACTTAAGTTTCTCTCTTTTACAGATGACCATCGTGCTACACCCGTCCAGGATACGGCACAACAGAGACACAGGCGCAGACGTGCAGTAGGGACCCATTCCAAGGATTCTTTTTAGATTAAGACCTTTCTTAGTGTCTCTTGTTGATACACATCCCTCGGATTCTCAGTACTATTGAGAAGGATGCTGGTGTCTTGGCATGTGGCCACGTCAGAATAACGCATGTACCTGGACACCAGGGGCTCCTTACAAAGGGCACTGTTTAGGCCCGGTTTATACCGTAAAGACCGAATACCTTAGGGAGTGTTCGACGTCGCGAGTTTGGCCTTATATGCATCAGCTCCGAATCATGTCTTTGGTCACATGTTGGGTTTGCCCGGCTCCTGTGTTTTTCTGCCTTACGTTCCGCTCTATCGGCTAAGGCAGCACCAGGAGAACTACATCGATTGTGCCCCGGGTCATCCGGACGAGCAACTCAGTAGAGAAAGGCGAAAACTGACTGTCATGATATAGCGTGAGACTGGTCAACCACTCGATGACCTATCGGAATGTTAGAATTCCTCCGCCTTAACGAAGGGCCAAGCAGAAACGCACCCCGAATTTGGGAGAGTGCGGAGCCACCAGGGGCTATATAGTAGCCCCACCGTCAAACTCCTATGGCTAAGTGAAACTATTAAAGCATTATAGTCCGGTTGCCTCGTTCGCTGCGCTACCACCTCCTTAATAGGACCAAGACGTTGGATTAATTGTGAACACGCATCTTCTGCGAACACCTACGCATTATATGTGTGGGGGTTGAAGCCGACGAGTGCAATCTTTCAGCTTCTATACATATATACATAAACGGCCGCACATGAGGGATCATATTACTTCCAGGCAAAAGTATAAATACAACCTTAATAAACCTCATGAACATTGTTTTTACAATGGGAATACATGTCACTCAAACATAATATTCTTCGAGCACAGGGACACTATCAAACGAGCACCCTCAAGAACTTCCTCAAAATAGTGCTCGGCAGCCACTCGGCCTATGGCCGAACCCTGCGCCGCAACAGTGGTAGCATCCATCTCCACCCAGTATGCTTTGACACGGGTAAGGGCCATCCACGAGCCTTCTATGCACGCTGACCTCTTCATCGCATTGATGCGCAGCACCGCACCAAGGAACCGCTGCACTAAGCTGAAATAGTTGTTCGGCTTCGGCTTTTCCGGCCACAGATGATCTAAGGCGGACCTCATGGCGAGTCCGGACAATCTATTGAGTTTGGCCCATTCGGCTAGCTAATCAGTCAAGGGAAGCGGACACTTTGGAACATTAAATTGCGACGAGAACATCTTGTCCACTTCACGATCTGTTTGATCTCGGAAGTATTCGGCTGCATCGACAGCGCTCGCCGCCAAGTCCATATATGCGTCTGCCGAACTCCACAGCCAATCCAGAGGGGCATACCGCGGATCTCCGAACTTCCTCTGCAGTATAAAGGGCTTCCCAGCCGCAATATCCCCGGCTTCACGCAGCTCCTCCTTCTTCGCCCTCATAGGAGAGCGGGTGTCTTTGGTCGCCATTGTTGCCTTTTCAAGGTCCGTTGCCTTCACTCGGTTTTCTTCTTCAAGGAACTGGCAACGGTTGGCAGTGTCTTTTAATTTTACAGCCATCTTGGCCATCTTCTCTTTGCTCTCACAATGCGCAGCCTTCTCGGCTCTTAACTCTTCGGCCGCCTTCAAACAAGCCGCATTACTACTCCTTGCTTGTTCTTTGGCTCGGGCAAGTTCCGCCCGAAGGGTATCCATGGTGGCAGCTCCATCTGCAGTCACAACATATTAAAGATACTGGCATCATGCTGCTCTTACTATGTGACATTCACTAGAAAACATTACTTACCCTGTGCCTCGTCAAGCCGCTTGTTAATAAGCTCGATGTCGGCATCTGCCGCATCCAGTTGCCGCTTTAGTTCGGCAAACTCATTAGTCCGGCTAGCCACCGGAGCTTCCACCACCTGCACATAAAGGCGGTTTGGTTATTACCTGGGACTACGATCCTCTGTTCGCCGCCGTTCTCGACGGCAACTAGAGTCTCAGGGGCTACTATCTACACAGGGCACACCTAAAAATGTGTGATACTATCAAAAAGTATATCATTTCACGTACCTCAAAGCCCGTCAGTAGACTCATAAAGGATTCATGCAATCCGCTTTCGGCGGACGAAATTCTTTCCATCACCGTACCCATCAATGTATGGTGTTCTTCTGAGATGGCCGCTCGCTCCAACAGCTCCCTCAGTACGTCTGACCGCATACTAGACGGTACCGGACTCTTTTGTTTGCTCTCTTCGAGAGCCGGACGCTAGGGACTTCGGGTGACTATAGGATTATCTTCTGGCCTCACTGGACCCGGAGAGGCCCTCCGTGACGAGACTTCAAGGTCGCCCGCTTCTTGAGCGGGGGAGTCCGGGGGAGGCGTTTCGCTCTCCATCATGTCCGGAAGAAGATCCCCCGAAGACGAGCTCTGCTGAGAAGGGTTAAGATCCGAACTGCAAGATAAATGCTTTGGTTATTTTCCTCAGAGGTAAGGTAGTATATCTTCACTATTAAAGTACTTTTTGATTACTTACAGCTCGTTAGAGGGCAGATCACCGCACGGACTTTGTGCGGCAAGAGCATCCTCCAAGGCAGGACCCTCTGGTGGAGATTTCTTCTCCCGTTTGGAGACCTTGGTTTCCGGATCTTTGGAGGTAGTCCTCTTCCTTCCCCGGGGTGAGAGAATGTCAGATTCCTCCCCTTTGTTATCCAGCCTCACGGAGGCGCCCGTTCCCTCGGTCAGAATAGGTAGCGGTGGAGGCCCGCTTTCTCCCTCTTTATTCCCCCCTTTATCTTCCTTTGAGGGCTCCAGGCAAGGTGCTAATTCGAGCATCTTTTCCAGTACTGGATTTTCCAAACCCTCAGGAAGGGGGGCCGAACACCGAATCATCTCCGCCTTCGTTAGCCAGTCCTGGTCGAAGAACGATTTCTCAGAATGACATCATGATAAATGAAAGACGGGGTGTTCGGCTAGAGGATTACTTACCTAGTCGGCGGTGCGGTTGCTGCTCAGGACCACGTCCTCGATAGTATCCGGACACTCTATTTGAGGTCCGAAGAATGATTTATACATCTCCTCCTGCGTCGGGCCGAGGAAATTCTGAATAGAGCGCGGTCCTTCTGGGTTGAATTCCCACAAGCAGAGAGGCCGCCGTTTGCAAGGCTGGACTCGATGAACCAGCATGACTTGCATTACCATAACCAAATTAAAATCTCCCTCGAAGAGATCCCGGATCCGTCTCTGCAATACGGGCACATCCTTGGCTGGACCCCAGCTTATCCCCTTGCTGATCCATGACATCAGTTCTGGTGGAGGGACCGAGCGAAACGCAGGGGAAGCTACCCACTTGGCACTTCTGGGAGCGGTGATGTAGAACCACTCCCATTGCAAAATTCCTGGACCGAGCACAAAAGTTTCTATCTTTGCACAGATTCAAGTCAACTATCATCCACACTATCCTAAAAGCTTTACTTGGCACTTTATTCAAACAAAAACAATAAAACATGATTACTACAATAGCCTAATCATGTGAACACACAAAAACAATAGGTAAAAATGGTGTGTTGTCTTCCAACAAGCTCTTTTCTTTAATTACTTTTAGCTAGGCGTGATGAGTTCAATGATGCTCGCATAAAAGATAAGGACTGAAACATAACAAGAGCATCATGAATCATAAGTTTCTCTCTCATAATAATTTTCAATAGCATGATGAATGGATTCATCAATATAAGCATCACATAAAATATTATTTTCATGATCCGCAAGCATAGAAATTTTATTACTCTCCATATGAGAAAATTTCTTCTCATTCACAATGACGGGGGTATCATATGAAACTCGAATACCATAAATTGTTTCCACAAAAAAAGAATAATGTTCAGAAAAAGGGTAACCATAATTATGACAACTTTTATAAATATAATCATCACTATTTCTTTATAACATAAGTATCATCACAATAATCATCATAAGTAGCAACTTTGTTCTCATCATAGATAGGCCCAACTAGGGAAACCTATGCACAGAACTTTAGCAGTAGCGCTAGTTAAAATTGGGCGCTAGTGCTGGATAGCAGTAGCGCATGCACGTGAACCGCGCTACAGATAAGGGTGTAGCAGTAGAGCTTCTTCAGGAAAAAGCGCTACTAATAAAATTCCCACTACTAAGCCGATAGGCTACGAGTAGTAGCAGCGATCTTCGGATAACCGTGCTACCGCTAAGATTATTGCAGCAGTGCGTTTTCCGTGAGAAGCGCTACTACTAATGAAAATGAAATGAAATGAAAAACAAATAGAAAAAGTAAATGAAAATGGAAGAAATGGAAAAAGGAGAAATGAAAAAAATAAAATGTAAAGAAAAATAAAAGAAAAAGAAAAATAAAGGAGAAAGGCAAAGCAATAGCGTCTGTTCATAACAGGCGCTATAGATAATATAGCAGCAACGTGTTTTCTAGACCCCCGCTATAGAAAGGGAAAAGGAAATAAGAAAAGAAAAGGAAAATAAATAGCTATAGCAGTGGCGCATTTTGTAAAAAAGCACTATAGCTAACTTAGCTATAGCATGTTTTTACTTCCAGCGCTATCGCTACGTTTAACTTAACAGCCGTGTGATTTCCCTTCCCCTCGGCCACCACTTCTCCCCCAAATCGCTCGTCCCACTTTGCCGCCGTCGGGCCACTTCGCCGCCGTCTCCTGCTGACGTCGACTCCCCCGGAGGCACCAGAGCCGTGCGCCGTCGACGCAACTAGAGCCGCCCCAACGCCACCCGAGCTGCGCGGCCTCATCAATGCCACCGGAGCCGCCCTCGCTGCCACCGGAGCCACCCTCGAGGCCCCTGCCTCCCTCGTCATCACTGGAGACGCCCCTGCCTCCCTCGCCACCACCGCCTCCCTCGCCACCACTAGAGCCGTCCTCTGTAAGCCCCACCCCTCCTCTCTCTCTCATGCATAGCACAAACATTGGACAGAGAACTAGCTAGCTAGGTTAACTAGTTTAATTAAGTTAATTATCTTGGTTAGTACAAAAATTTAGTTAGGGCTTTAATAGAGAACTAGTTAGGTTAACTACTTTAATTAGGTTAATTATCTAGGTTAGTGCAAAAATTTAATTAGGCCTTTGACAGAGAACTAGCTAGGTTAGAGGAAAATTTTATTTTAGAGCATTAGGTCAGAAGGGTTAGAGAAAATGGAATTGCTTTGCAATTTAATTGGGTTCTGTCCTAGGCAGAGAAGGGTTAGAGAAAATAATGTGTTTCTGTGTGAGAGAGAGAGGAATAGCTAGAATATAATTTGGGTTCTGTCCTAGGCAGAGAAGTGTTTGGTGAGGTCATTTTGCAAAGGTTTTTGATTTTTGAAAAGACCACTATTTTCAAGGAAAAGAATTTAGGCAGGTTTTAGTTTAAAGATGATCCCTTCCTAGACAAAAAACAGAATTGATGTTATATGATATATGTCATTGATTTTCATTTGCATATTCCATTATTCTTGATTATATCTTTTCACTAAAGTGGTCATGTTATATCTTTTCATTGAACTGGTTTGATTGTGCCCAAGTGGCCTTTTGTTGTTTCCAGGGAATGAAGCCGAGTGGCATATGTTTTGCCGGAATGTTGATTCATGTCAGGACCCCGATCCCAAGTCACATCGATCTAGCCGGTAACACCTCATATCACTTTGTGGCCTCACGCACGGTATTCCCACGGGTGTCGCCTTACCATGGCCCGGGACCGTATGCGCCTTTTGGCTCACGTATATGATAGTGTCGCTAGCATCCATATGATAGAGAACCCGGGCCGACATGGTTAGTCGTGAACCCAAAGCGGCACTAACCTATGGGGACAGGCATACATGAATCACATCGAGCATGTCGGTCAGCAGCGTGTGAATCCGAGCTGTAGCACTGGGCTAACAGGACTCCGGGAACCCGGGCTGTAGCAGGCCAGGCAGGACTCCGGATGTCACCACGTGACATTTCCCCGAAGGGACAGACACAGGAACAAAGTGAAACACATGTCGGCCAGTCAAGGGTCCTGAGCAGTAGTGCTGGGATAGCAGGACTCCGGTGAACCGGGCTGTAGCGGACTACTATGGCTCATGGAAGCACTAGACTACATTTCCCCATAAGAGAGGCTGCCAAGGATAAACAACTAGATTGTCGGATCCCACACATACCAAGCATTTCAATCATACACACAATATGCTCGATATGTGTAAATACAACATGGCATCACAACATAACTCTACGACTTAAGTATTTATTCATTAGACTCCGAGGAGCGAGAAATTACAAACATGGGTCTCATGACCCAACAAACATAACATACAAATCAAGGCACAAGCGGAAGCTTAACATGTCTGAGTACAGACATGCACAAATGAAAAAGGCTAAGAAGCCTGACTATCTACCAGATCCTGCCGAGGGCACAAGATCGTAGCTGAGGTATTAAGCTAACGTCGAAGTCCACGCGAAACTACTAGCGAGACTGGAGTCTCTCTGCAAAACATAAATTAAGCAAATGTGAGTACAAAAGTACTTAGCAAGACTTACATCATAACTAGCTACATATGCATCAGTATGAACAAAGGGGGGGTGGTGGAGTTTAACTGCAGCAAGCCAGCTTTGAGTCGGTGGCTATCTTAAACTACGACTTCAAGTAACACTTTTGAGGTGGCGCACACGAGTCCACATATTCACCATATCAATACACCACTATGGATCCGCTCCCGTCTCCCTACGAGAATGCCATCCATAGCACTCACACTTATCTTGCGAGTTTTAGAGTATCCACTTTCACTTGTCTATGAACTGTTATAGGCAACCCAGAAGTCCATTACCGCGGACACGGCTATTCGAATAGATGATGTTAACCCTGCAGGGGTGTACTTCTTCACACACGCTCTCACCACTTACCGCCGTTTACACGACATGTACTCGGCAACCTTCAAGCGGAAGCCCAACGAGGGTGTCGGCCACGGCCTACCTAAACACTCAAGTCTCCAGTCCAGGTTTATCGCCTATCCAGGTTCCATCCGTAGGGAGTCCGGCCGAGGTTTCCACATACGGCCCCGAACGATGTGAACAGGGTTCCCGGGACACCAAACGGGCGCCCGGTACACCGTGCCACGGTGTATCTACCGCATCATAGCCCACCCCTAGGGTCAGCGCTACGCACGACCGCCAACACATATCCTATAAACACCAGAAACTAGTTGCAACTCCTGGACAGAGGACAAGGGTGATCAAGAAGCCGAGAGGGTCCATTGGTTTTGGGCCCAATGCGTGGTAGTAACTGTTTCATGGACCGCAAACATAGAACTCAGATCCTAAGGACGGCTTCAATGAGACAACCCACCATGTACTCCTACATGGCCTGTCACCGCTACCTTTACCAAAGCGTGTTCACACACTTAGCTCTCAACAATAGGACATGTTTACACACCTCCGATTCATCCCCGATGAATCAGACCTGACTCAACTCTAAGCAGTAGCGTCGGTACAACATCTATCGAGAGGGAACAACCACCGGTAACAGAGAAGGAACACAATCAATGCAATGCACAACATGATGCATGATAATGACATGGCAATATGTTGTTCATTGAGCTATGCAACTAGCAACACAATTAAATGAAGTTGGTTTGAATACAAGATTCAAATTCCAACTCCATATATGATTATTTAAATGCCCTTTATTGGATTTGTCCTAAACAGTGGCCTTAAGTTGTTCTAACATGCATGAAAATGGCACAGATGGATTCCTTGAATTTTTCTGATAATTTTTCATATATAATTTATTTCATTTGGAGTTACGGTTGAATTTTTATGTTTTTAGAAGTTTTGGGCATTTTCTGGAATTTCTGAATTATTAATAAATCCAGAAAATGTATTACTGCGTCAGCATTAGGTCATGCTGATGTCAGCAGGTCAACACGCGCCGCCCAAGTCAAACCTGATGGCTGGGACCCAATAGTCAGTGTCTTAGGGCTGGTTAGGGTCACAGACATGTGGACCCAGTCAACATCCACGTCAACTTGGTCAAAGCTGACACGTGGGCCCACAGTGGTTAGGTTAAAAGTAAACAGGGGTTACCCTATGGTTAATTAGAGTGGTGGGGCCTGCCTGTCAGTGACACAGGGCGAGGTTAACACGGTAATTAGCCTCAGGCTAATGACGCCACGTCACCTCACCGGAGTTGGACCCCGGCGAGCACATCCGGTGACGGTCACTCATCGGAATCGAGCTACGGGCAACCATTTGCCTCGCCGTTTGTTTCTACGGGTTCCTTGAGTACGTGCGCATCCAGAGGAGCGGGTGAGAGGAGCTGGGGTGAGCTGTGGCGTCGGCGGTGGCGAGCGAGGCGGCGGCCGGAGTTCGGCGTTCGTGAGTTTTGCTGCTGCGGCTCACAGTCGAGCGAACCAGTGGGGTAGGGATTCACTAGGCAAGGTTGCGAACGCGTTGCACATCGACAAATGACCAAATGGGTACCGAAGTGACGCCGGCGTCGAGCTCGTGCGGCGGGGCATTTCGGTCAATGCGGAATCAACGGCTACAGGTCGCGAACGGCGTCGAGGTAAGAGGGAAACGGCGTAGGAGCTCACATAGAGGCTGTAGGGATGCTTAGTGCGCTCGGGGACGGCTCGGAGGTGTCGAATCGACGGTGGCGAACTCCGGTGCCCGAGGTTGAAGATGAGGGCAATGGCGGTGTTGTGGGGCGTCCGACGTCGCGTGGCTCGGTGTGGAGGTCGAGGATGAAGTGGCAGAGCTCTTGGTAAGCTCGAGAGGTCGAGGGAGCGGTAGTGGCTGCGGTGGTGTTCGGCGGCGCACTGCGGTGCGCTCGGGCGTGAGGTGGAGAGGAGCGAGAGGAGAGAAGAGGCGCTGGGAGAGCCAGAGAGGGTCGAGGGGGTGGCGTGGCTTCACCAGGGAGGGCCAGGGCAAAGCGGCAAGCAGGAGGTGGCCGTGCGCGTGCTGGCGGGCGTCGAGCACGCGCCCCTGTCCTTCTGTCCAAGGAGGAAGACAACAGGGGGGAGCGGGGGTGGGCTGGGCCGAAACTGCTGGGCCACCAGGTAAGTGGGCCTCAGGTAAGTCTCTGCTTCCTTTTTTTGTTTCTGTTTTCTATTTTTCTGACATTTGTTCCTGATTTAGTAATATACTAAACCAATTTTAAACTTCATGAAAATAATTGTGTCAACTAAGTGGACTTATACAAAGCCACACAACAATTTTCAGAATTATTGAACATATATTTATACATATAATAAATATAAATCCAATTCAAATAGTTATTGAATTAATTCCAAATGCCCAAAATAAATATTTCTAAGACTCCAAAAATATTGGTTTGAGTTTTACCTCTTGACAATATTTTTATAGCTTGACAGGAACATTTTCTTGGGTTTAATTGAAACAATTTTTTAGTTTTAATCATTTGTATAAAAGACTTCTGAGGCTTTCCATTTTCCCCAATTCAACTTTCAGAAAATTTAAACATGATGCAAGAAAAATGCAAACACTAGGCAACACCAGAAGCTAGGGATGTGACAATTCATTTCCATTTCGGCAAATTTCAGGTGCTCGAATTGTCCACTTTTTAGCAAAGGTCATGCTGAAATTATCCATGAATTTGGGCATGACTTGTGCTAAAAACTATGACATATCGAGTGCCGGGATTTACTGCACCGGGAAGGAATCAACATTCCTAAAAAACATGGGCCTTTTTTATGTCATTATTCTTTTTAATAGGTCTAGAATCAATTGACTAGATTTAATCGTAGGAAACATGGCTAGCAATGATGAAGGATAGAGTTCTGGTGATTGCCACGACGTCTACCTGGCGGCAGACGAATATTTGAACCTTGTCGATGATCAACAGTTGTTGTTTCTAGGACCACCTGTCACATCTGAGACCGACATCGAGACCGGCGCCGAGACTGGCGTTGAGACCGAGACCGGCAACAAGACCGGCACCGAGACTAGAAAAGCAGGTATAGAACCGACACCAAAGAGGAGACGTCGACGCCCAAACTAGCTCAGCACTCCTAGAGTGGTGGTCACGGAGGTGGATGATGACAATTTTGAGCCAAAAGAGCCTGCGGAAGCGCGAGCGTGCTACGGCAATCAAATAGGATGCATCTTACGGACAACTGCCACCATCAATGATGAGAAACTAGGGAAGATAGAAAATATGAGGCCCTCCCTCCTAATGAAGCTGCACCATGTATTCTTGTTCCCGGGCCGGGATGAAAAGAAATATACTTATCCAGATAAAGACCTGACAGTGAAGAAGATAACCAAACACGCCATGATCAAGTTTAGTGCGCATTGGACGCCTAGAAAGTAAGGGTGAAAGCAAGGATCATTGACAAAAAGGAACCCTATACTCCGAGATCTTAAAGGATAATCCGACAATTACGGAAGAGCGGTTTGAAATATTCAAGGCGGCTTGCGATGCCGAAGCTGCCAAAGAAAAGTTGAAGTACATGAAGGGGCTTCAAGAGAGGAACATGCGGTGCCACCACCTTCGAAGCCGTGGCTACGCGGGGAAGAGGTCCATATGGGCCAGGGAGGACGCGAAACACGAAGGTGTGGGCATCCCAGACCCCTTGGCGGAGTTCACCGTCCCACGGGAGCGTGACATCGTCAAGGACCGGTGCCATTGGGACCCAGTGAAGAAGGCTTTCGAGACGGATGCGGTCAGGATGGAGTTCATGAGACTGTTGGTAATTTTAGTTTCTAATCAATTCGACTGCACATTTAGTCATATTTATAAATGATCCTTGTTCCTTTTGCAGAGAGAGCAGCACAGGATTGCGGCCAAAAGCGACTCACCGTCTGAGGTGTTGGCGAGGCCCAAGTGGGACACCCCATTTAACCGGTCCTTGAAAATATTGAAACGACTCCCGCTAGACACTGCCGTCATATGGACGCATGCATGTCGTCGGAGATGGTGCCACGTGGAAGAAGTACTACCATGAGACCACGGAGGAGAGAAAGGAAAGACGGAGGTTAACTGAAGAAAACAGCGACAAGAAGGTTGAGATTGCGGTTGAAAATAAATCAGGTGAGACAGTCAAAGCAGTGGCAGCTGCCGTAAAACGGGAGATGGCAGCTACGTGTGGTGTCTTGGTTCCGACTATCGTCAATTGGAGCAGGAAAAATCCAAATAAAGATGTAGCGGACTTTCCCCTTGCCGACTTCTTCGGGAGGAGCTCGACTACCGTTGCACTAGCACCTGCTCCTGCACCTGCACCAACACCTGCTCCTGCATCGGCTCCCGCACCTGCTCATAGCAGCCCGTCCTCCGTCTCGGATGTGCTCGACGATGCTTCGTCTTTGGCTGAGGCAGACGCCCTCATGGTACTTGTCACACCGGCTCTCTTCAATAAATGTATAATCTCCCATTTTTGTTGCCTTTCGGATGTCTCACGTCGCAGACATGTCTTCATAGGCCGACGTAACCCCGTGCACCATATTGTACACCATGAGCGGCGAGAAGGTGGACGTGGGGAAGGCGATGATAATAAAGCCGAAGGAACAATTGTTCCACATCCAACCGATCCCCCCTGACGTCTCCAAGGTTTCCGTGGCCAGTGTCAAACCGGTCGACGAGAATTTGGCTCCTTCGGTACTACTAGGGGGAGATGACAACGTGACCCCGCGGCATCTTGGCGATTGCAAGAGGTGGGTCCTGTTGTGAGCACACCCACGACCATGCAACCTCAACAAGGTATGAACATCAATACCCCACCTACCCAATTAGCGTCACCTGTCGTGCCGTGTGATAGCGGACGGGGTGAGGAAGAGGCTCCATTAGTCGCTGATGTCGTCGCTGCCGTCGAAGAAGCAATGCATGATATCGATGCCATAGATGAGGATGAGGATGACGATGACACTCTACAGTATCTAAACACTAGCACCTATGATGAGGGAGGATGATTGTTGGCTCAACACTATGAGTAATCAGGGTTTTAGCGTCATGAGTCGGTGCCTAAATTGCTGCCTCCGGAGGCTGAACGTATTATAGACGACCTTCCAGTACAAAAGAAGCATAGAAAGAGAGGGAGGAAAGGCAACAATAAAGCTACTTCTATGATCCAGCCGCCTCCACAGCCTTGGGTTCAAGACCGTATACCTGTGACGGGTGCGGCAAAATACCATATCCCTAGTGAACCAATCCTACCTAAGGCATCGGTAGAGGCCATATATGGCGATCCAAGGAGACTTCATGATGATGTGCTGTCGAGAGAGAAAAGCCTAATCACCTCGAAAAATCCAGGATACCCACTCTACGTGGTTAACATGCCGCAACAATAGATGTACATGGACATATTCCCCGCGGAGAAGTTCTTCCTTCGATTCATTTACATCTTCGACATGTTTCACTAGAAAAAGCTGGATTTTATATTTGTTGCCTTTTTGCCTTGTACATGAACTACATCATCGGGATTGAGCAGATACCTTATATTTGTGTCGCTGACCCATACTTCATGCACGAGGGCTTCTTGGCAGTCTGCGCAAAGCACCATGAATATGCGAGGGACTACATCATCGATTTCATGGTCGCCAATAAGGACAAGTGTAACGCCCCGAGACCGATGCTCCAGTTGCCTTCCATTTATTTTAGTTGTTGTCGTGTGTGTATTGTGTGTGGCATTGTCATAATTGTTTTGCATATTTCTTTTCCCTATGTTGTTGCCATGATCATGATGAATTCCTTTGCCATATTTTGCTTCTTGCATCATGTTCATCATTGGTTCATTTTGCCATCCTTGTTGTGTCAAGATCATCTTACTTTGTTATATGCTTCATGACTTTTGTTGTCCCTCTTGTCATTTTTATTGCATTGCATCATGATCATCTTGCTTGTTGTTGCATGTGCATTTTAATTGTGTATGTTATGGCGTGATCTCTTTCTCTTCATCTCCATTGTTGTTGGCATCTTCAGCCTTCAAGTTAATCCATCTCTAAGCAAACCCCATCTCCTTCCTCCTTCTTTCAAATATTAGCCATTTACTGGTGTGACATTTTTCCTCCCCCAAATAATGTTCATTATTTTCCTACAAATGTTGCACCTTGCCTAGACCCTCTCTGCTAAATTCCATCCATTTTGAAGTTGTTTTCGTTGGGTTCAAAAATGGCCCAAGTTTGAATTTTATTCAAACTTGTATTATTTTTCTACCTCCAAAATAGTTCGAAACAATTTTATCAAATGGTGCATAATTCTAGGAGTCTAGGGGTACATCTATTTCCTCCTAACTCCTCCCCTTTTCCTCTGTGCATTTTGCTTTTTGTTTCTGTTTAAAGAAATGGAAAAGTAGCAGCGGACCAAGCAGCAGCCCAGCTGATCCAGCCCACCTCTCTCTCCCTCCGCTGGTAATTCTAGCTTGCCACGCTGGTCACCTGCGCTGGCCCCACCTGCAGCGACCGTTCCCTTCTCCTTTTTCTTCCTCCTCCCGCCACCTCCCCCTCATAGTAAAACTGAGGAGGAGCACACATGGCCACCGAGGCAGCCAGCAGAGCCGCGCCTCGCCCCTATAAGAAGCCCAACCTCGCCCTAGGGTTTTCCCCTTCCTCTCCTCCTTTTTGCGCCGCCCCGCAAGGTAGGTCCAAGCCACGCCTCCATAGTCGTTGCCCCCTTCTACCAGAGAGGTCCTGAAGCACTTCCATGGCTCTGCCACGGCCATATCCCTCCTCGATTCTCTCCTTCGCTCTGGGTCGACTCGTCGATGTCGTCTCGTTAGTTTTCCATCATGACCAGGAGCCTGAAGGGCCAAGGGACGCGATCGTATTCCTCTACGTCGTCTGCTTCCTCTGCTTGCTCTTCTTCATGGAGCCAAGCTTCTTCATGATCAGCGCCTCCTCGAGTCCTATCTGTCGCGTCTCCGGCCGACTCGTCTTACCTTACTGGACCTAGGTGAGCAACCACATGTCTCAGCCCTTTATCCGGCAAGTTCACATCCGATAGGTGTCGATCTGTTAATAGGAAACCCCAGCCACCGTGCTTCACCATGGACGTGCCGAACTCTCTGCTTCCCCGCTCCACCGCTGGCCCATACCCTTGCATGTTGCTCCGCAGCCCGCACGCACCTGAAGCTAGCTGCTCTCGCGTGCGACCGAAGCCTCGTGCCCCCGTCGTCACCTTGGATGCCTCTGCAGCTGCCGTGTCCAAACTCTGAAGCAGGACGAGCTCGTCCTTGGGATTCCGCACACCCCAACCTTTGTTGCGCCCGCCTCGCCGCCTGCGCATCCACCTTCCAAACCCGCACCAACGCTGGTGTTCTGCTGCCCCAGCAGCCGCTACTTTGCTTGCCATTGTCGCCGGCAAGTTGTTGTGCGTTCTTGGCTTTTCCAAGATTGAGCATCTGCTCGCCTCACCTTTGAATGCATCGTCACACGCACTCCCCGCAAGTGTCCGCCTTGTTGTACCTCCTGCGCGACACATGCCCGCGCTCATGGACACTTCTACTGCCTCGTCGTGCCTCGCTGACATGGCTGAGACGAGCTCCTACCTAAGCTTGTTCTCGAGCCATTGCTCATGTCGTTCCTCCGCCGCTCGCGCAACCACAACCACATAGGTTTCCGCACGCCCGATGTTATCCTATAGCCTCGATGCCCGCTGCTTTGCTCGCTTGCGTCACCGGAGAGCATCACCATGAGCCATGGCTCCAAAAGCTCAACCTTCTGCAGTTGGCTCAAGTAACCTCACCTCCTCATTTCTTTCACGATCACAGGCAGAGTCGAGTTGGCTAGCACAACTGGCATTCACACAAGAGGACCTGTGTTCCAATCCCAGGCGACCTTGTTTTCCATTTCTTTTGCACATAGCCACTTGGGCTGAATCCTCATCTGGGCCGTTGCACCGTTATGCTTCGGGCCCATGCATGTTTTATTTCCTTCTTGTAGATTTGTTTCATTTCCAGTGCATTGCATATTTATAAAATTGCCTTTCATTTAAATTGTCTATAGCTCAATATGCACGCATCCAAACTAAACAAACTATATATGTAAAATGCTTAGAATTTTGCATATTTATAGAATTGCCTTTGTTTTAAATTATCTATAGCTAAATATGCATGCATCCAAACTAAACAAACTATATATTTATAGAATTTAGAATTTTGTAAAATGTTTAAATGTGATGTTTGAATTAATTTTCTCAAATGATATGCTAAAATGGTTTATTTCATATCTAAATAACCGCAACTCTGAATTAAATAAACTTTATATGTAAATGGGGTGGAAAATGCATATCTTAACATGGTGCACTTTATCATACTATTTAACAACATTAAAATTGTGCATAGGGCAGAACAGTAGCTATTCAAGTATCCATATGAGGATTTACCAGAATTGTTATTTGTCATTCCGACCTCATTTAAATTTGCCTAAATATGTAGTTTATTTGTGCTTCACCTCTTGCCTTGTTTAGCAACATTTAATATGTTGGGTACATAAACGGGAGCAAACTAAGTAATTAAATGTGGCGTTTCATCAATATGGAACTCGTTGCATATTGAGCTCCACTTAATTTGTAGTACTGTTGGTTGCACTTTGCCATGCCATGGCTCAATAAACCGGACATGTATCATACTTGATTGTGCATCATGCTATGTTATGTGTTGTGGGTTACCGTGTTGTATGCTTCTTTCCAGTGGTGCTTCTTCTCGATAGTTCCTGTTTCATTGCGATCATGAGGATTCGTTCGGCTACGTTGGTTCGTCTTCTTCATGGACTCGATCTTATTCCTAGCGGGATTTTAGGCAAGATGACCATCACCTTCGATCTCACTAATATCCTTGCTTTGCTAGTTGTCTCGATGCTATCGATGTGTCGCGCTACCTACACTTGTTTATCAAGTCTCCCAAATTTCCATGATAGCCTCTTACCTTTTTCCACCATCCTAGCAAACCATTGTTTGGCCATGTTACCACTTTGCTCAGCCCCTCTTATAGCGTTACTAGTTGTAGGTGAAGTTGCATGTTGTTCCATGTTGGGACATGGATATCAAGGAATATCACAATACCTCTTATTTAATTAATACATCTATATACTTGGTAAATGGTGGAAGGCTCGGCCTATTGCCTGGTGTTTTGCTCCACCCTTGTCGCCTTAATTTCTATCATACCAGTGTTATGTTCCTTGATTTTGCGTCCCTAACATGATGAGGGTTTATGGGCCCCTCTTGACAGTTCGCTTTGAATAAAACTCTTCCAGCAAGGCCCAACATTGGTTTTACCATTTGCCTGATAACAATTAAAACTTGCGTAGGGATCGACTAGCACCCGAGGATAATTAATCAACCCCTGGGCCAGTGCTCCTCATGAGTGTTGGTCCAAACTAGAGCAGCTTGCAGCGCCGTCCCTTGGCAACTTGGGGTTTTTTGGTCGCTGTAACCATAGCTCATCCATCGTGGCCTGAGACGAGATACGCGCGGCTACTATCAGGGTGTCGGCCCCTCGGGAGGTCTTGCTGGACTTGTTTTACCATTGTCGAAATGTCTTGTGCATCGGGATCCCGAGTCTGATTGGATGTCCCAATTTGGAGGATTATCTTTGTGGATCGTGAGCTTGTAATGGGATAAGTTGGGACACCCATGTAGGGTTTAAACTTTCGAGAACCATGCCTGCGGTTATGTGGTAGATGGGAATTTGTTAATATCCGGTTGTAGTTCACTTGAACTAAACTCAACTAAAATACACCAACCGCGTGCATAACCATGACTGTCTCTTTTCGGGTGCATTCGAGAAGAGAACATGGTTGGGTTACATTTGAACATAAGTAGTTTATGATCACTTCTTCATCATTACTAGTTTGCGACCGTTTGCGTAGTTTCTCATCTTACTCTTGTACTCGTAAGTTAGCCACCATACAATGCTTAGTTGCTTGCTGCAACCTCACCACTTATCCATTCCATACCCATTAAGCTTTGCGAGTCTTGATACCCATGGTAATGGGATTGTTTAGTCCTCGTGGATCACAATCTACTACAACAATAGTTGTAGGTACACGTTATGCAATGATCTGAAGTGAGAGCGAAGGCTGCTTATTTTGAAGTTCTTCTTCTACTTCTTCTTTGTTCAGGGGAGAGGTTTCTGGTCGGCAACCTGGGCTAGCAGGGTGGATGTTGCTTGAGTTTCTGTTTGTGTTCCATCCATAGCCGGATGTTGTTCGCATGTATGATGTATTGATGTATTCTTGTGGCACAGTTTGCCCTTTGCATGTATCCCCATCTATTATGTAATTGTCCGCGTACTGGGAACCAGGGTACCCAGACTTGCCTGTCTGCGGCCCACGTCGCGTTCCTGGTACGGCCCGGTAGGGCCCAGCTGATCGACCATATACTCAAGACCCTCGCGAGGGGGCCAGCCCTAGCAAGGAGAACGACCAAGACCTCCTCAGGGAGCGGCCTCACCTAGGCTGCTCCAGAGGGGCAACCAAGACCTCTCCCAAGAGTGGCCTCAGCTAGGCTGCTTCGGGAGGGCGGAGATCTCAAGGCAAGGGCTGCCTCAGGAGGAGGCAGTGACGCAAGTCATGACGAACCATGCCAGTGGGCGCAGTTTCCATATCAATGCAAAGGAGACCGCGCAGGCACAGGTTCCCAAGGGGCGAGACAAAGTTTTCCCCTTTGGTGCAACAAGACCGAAGACCGCAAGGACGGCAGGAAGAATGTCATCGCCGAGCCCACCACCGCGTCACCGCCTGCCCTCTTTGCAGGCGAAGACCACCTTTTGTCAGGATAGGAGTGTCCTTGTGTTCCCGCTCAAATGGCCATTGTGGGATTCCCTTCCCGCCTAAACATTTCGGGGGAAGAGGACCCAGGGCGTCTATATAAGTAGCTAGGATTCCTAGCATAGGGGAGGACTAACCCATTGGGACATAGGATAGCAAAGGAGCAAGAACATCCGCTTCCTCACCCCTCTCGAGCTCGCCTCCTGAGCTCAGGAAACCACTGTACTTGTTCATACTCGAGCCCTCGTGAGGCCAATCCACTAAGGTGGCCTGAACCTGGGTAAACTCTTGTGTGCTCTACTTGTTTGCTTGCTTGCATTCCATTCCCATCACTAGGAGAAGAGCGAGGCACTAGGTAGACGTGTAGTGGGAGAGATATTTGTCACGCCCCTGTGTTCGAATCTTAAGGGTTTTGCGGAGCCCGGAGTCCAACATTTGGCGCGCCAGGTAGGGGGCGCGTCCAAATCTCACCTCTCCAACGACCTTGCCTCATTCTTCTCCAATGGTCCGGCCTACCCCAGCTCCGACGCCTCTGTTGGCGGAGGCGCAGCCGACACGCACTGAAGGACGCGGTGCTCGGACCGCTCGAGCATCACCCTTCGGCCAAGGGACGCGCCGCCACCTCGCCTTGATTGGTGCCGACGACACGATAAGCGTTGTCGATCTGCCGCTTGGAGAGCGGCAGCCTCCACCGCCCACGCGGCGCTAGAACCGCACGGCGGCGCGTGCTGCCGACCACGCCGCGGCAAACTCCCGGGACAGGCGCGAGATGGCAAACATGAGGGCCGCGCTGCTGGTAGCAAGGGAACTACTGAGATGCCAGTTGCTCGACACCGACCATGACGCACTGGTCCTCAGGGTGGCCGAACTCCTCGGTGCCGCCGCCACCGGGGCCGAGCCGTTCTGCTTCCGGATAACGTCTCCAGAGACTGGGGGCCGCCCCGACCGCGTGCGGTCGCCCGTGTGGGCAAGGCCGACCACGACCTACGAGGGGGATGTGGGGTACGATCTGCCGAAACCTGCATACAACTCCGTCCAGCTGCCACAGGCCCACCCGCATCCAGGCACCGCCCACGGCGAAGATCCATCCGAGAGCGGTCTCTGGGCCGCACTCAATGCCCGACACCACCAGACATCGACGACCAGGGGCTCGGGACCACGGGGACAGGAACTTGGCCCTGCACCCCTAGCCATTAGCTCCCCGCCATCGCCACCGACGGCAATGGAGCAGGAATGAAGGAGGAACGCCCGCCCGCGCGAGCAATCGCGTGGGCTGGCGCATAGGCGGGGCGCTCCTAGACCTTGCCCTACGAGAGGTGATGCCCGCCGTGACCAGCAACACTTCACCATGGTCTCAGGATGCCTGGGGGGAGCCCCAAGGCCTCGTTGGAAGACAGAAAGGGAGAGAAGGCCCGGGCCAGGCCGGGTCCTCGTCCCCTCATGCGTGACCCGTCGCGCACGAGCCCGCCCTGGATTTCGCCAGGGGCTCACCAGTGGCGGGTATGATGCACGTGGGGAGCGGCCTCCTCTCCCTCCGCTCAAAGCTCAAGATGCCGCGCCTCCCGGCGTGCCATCCCTCGGGCTATTGAGGGTACGTCGGGGGGCGGTACGGCAGCCCATCCTATGCATGTCAGGAGGGCCCAAGACCGAGGCTTCATACCCCCACTCGCGTGGCCTTGTACCCTCTGGGTCTCTCCCTGATCAGGAGGGCTCAGGGGCCATTTGGAGCATGAGCGGGGCGGGGTCCCCCTCGCACCTCAGGACGCCGTGCTTCCAGGCGATGTTAGCCTCTCAGGGCGAAGCGTGCCCGGAGGTCGCGTAAGTGGTGTGCCTCGTGCTCGATAGTGGGGCCTATAGCTAAGGTCTCATCCCCCCACTATGCGCAGTGTCCCACCTCATGAACGCCGCCTTCGGGTGGGCCCATGGCAGGAGCGGACTAGCGCGGGGCGGGGTCCTCAAGTGAAGGGGCCGGCACTGATACGTCTCCAACATATCTATAATTTTTGATTACTCCATGCTATATTATCTACTGTTTTGGACTATATTGGGCTTTATTTTCCACTTTTATATTATTTTTGGGACTAACCTATTAACCGGAGGCCCAGACCAGAATTGCTGTTTTTGCCTATTTCGGTGTTTCGGAGAAACAGAATATATCAGACGGAGTCCAAACGGAATAAAATCTTTTGGAACGTGATTTTCTCACCGAACGTGATCTAGGAGTGTTGGACCCTACTGCAAGGGATCAAAGAGGAGGTCACGTGGGTGGGGGGCGCCCCCTACCTCGTGGGCCCCTCGGTGCTCCACTGACGTACTCCTTCCTCCTATATATACCTACGTACCCCCAAACAATCAGGACAGGAGCCAAAAACCTAATTCCACCGCCGCAACTTTCTGTATCCACGAGATCCCATCTTGGGGCCTGTTCCGGTGCTCCGCTGGAAGAGGGCCGTCATCACGGAGGGCTTCTACATCATCATAGCCTCTTCGATGAAGTGTGAGTAGTTTACCAAAGACCTTCGGGTCCATAGTTAGTAGCTAGATGGCTTCTTCTCTCTCTTTGAATCTCAATACAAAGTTCTCCCCCTCTCTTGTGGAGATCTATTCAATGTAATCTTATTTTTGCGGTGTGTTTGTTGAGATCGATGAATTGTGGGTTTATGATCAAGTCTATCTATGAATAATATTTGAATCTTCTCTGAATTCTTTTATGTATGATTGGTTATCTTTGCAAGTCTCTTCGAATTATCCGTTTCGTTTGGCCAACTAGATTGGTAGTTCTTGCCATGGGAGAAGTGCTTAGCTTTGGGTTCGATCTTGCATGTCCTTTCCCAGTGACAGAAGGGGCAACAAGGCATGTATTGCATCGTTGCCATAGAGGATAACAAGATGGGGTTTATTTCATATTGCATGAATTTATCTCTCTACATCATGTCATCTTGCTTAAAGCGTTACTCTATTTTTAAGTTAATACTCTAGATGCATGCTGGATAGCGGTCGATGAGTGGAGTAATAGTAGTAGATGCAGAATCATTTTGGTCTACTTGTCATGGACGTGATGCCTATATACATGATCATGCCTAGATATTCTCATAACTATGCTCAACTCTGTCAATTGCTTAACAGTAATTTGTTCACCCACCGTAGAATACTTATGCACTTGAGAGAAGCCACTAGTGAAACCTATGGCCCCCCCGGTCTATTCTCATCATATAAATCTCCATCACTTTAATCTTGCTTTGCTTTTTTACTTTGCCTTTACTTTTACTTTGCATCTTTATATCAAAAATACCAAAAATATTATATCTATCAGATCTCACTCTCGTAAGTGACTGTGAAGGGATTGACAACCCCTAATCACGTTGGGTGCGAGTAGCTATCGTTTTGTGCAGGTACAAGGGACTTGAGCGTGGCCTCCTACTAGATTGATACCTTGGTTCTCAAAAACTGGGGGAAATACTGACGCTACTTTGCTGCATCATCCCTTCCTCTTCGGGGAAAACCAACGCAAGCTCAAGACGTAGCAAGAAGGATTTCTGGCGTCGTTGCCGGGAGTCTACGCAAAAAAAAGTCAAAATACCAAGTACCCATCGCAATCCCTATCTCTCGCATTACATTATTTGTCATTTGCCTCTCGTTTTCCTCTCCCCCACTTCACCCTTGCTGTTTTATTCGCCCTCTCTCTCTATCCTCCCTCTCTGTTTGCCTCCTTTTTGCCCATTTGCTCTTGTTTGCTCGTGTGCTAGTTTGTTTGCTTGTCGTCATGGCTAGTCTCATATCTTCTCCATTGTCTCCCGAGAATGAAGTTCTAAATTTTAAACAAAGGGAGGGAGAAAATCTAAAAGATGCTTGGTATACAATTTGCAATGCTCAAAATAGATCTACTAGGAAGCAATCTACTTTAGTTCTTCTCCGCAATTTTTATGTACGTGTTAATCCTTGGTATGGATATATCCTCGATACCATTACCGGAGGGAATTTCTTGGGTAGCCAAACTCTTGATTCTTATAATGCCATGTTAGATTTATTTGGCTCACCACCTCTTTTGGTTAATGGAACCATGTTAACTTTGGAGCATGTCATGCAAAGACTTGAAATTATTGAAAATAAAGTTGCTACTATTGAATCAATTGAAAATCTAGATAAAAAGATCCACAATCAGATTACTCAATATGGATCTAAGGTAGGAATGACTTTGAAAAATATTAAGGAAAAGGAACCCATGGTTAATGAGAAGATAAACTTAGATTCTACTAGAATTGATAAATTTGAGGGTATCATTACAAATTTGGGAACCACTTTTTCTTCCATAAAGAATACTCCAAGTCCTCCTACTAAAATTGCCAAGATTATGTATGTTCCTAAAAATAAGGGTGAATCATCTAGTAAGGAAACTGCGGATCTTAAATCTATAAGTATTCATCCCAATCTTTTTGCTATCATTAAGGAACCATTTATTACAAATGAATTTTTCGATCTTGTGCCTAAAAGTTTGATAATTAATAAAAAGAAAGAAATTCCTAAAGATGTTAGATGCCTAATTGAAGAATTCCCTACCAAAGATGGCAATACCTAGATCTATCCTCGCTTTTATGCCTAACTAGGGGCGTTAAATGATAGCGCTTGTTGGGAGGCAACCCAATTTTATTTTTATAACTTGCTTTTTGCTCCTCTTTACTAATTAATAAATAAATTATCTAGCTTCTGTTTTGGTTGTGTTTTTTGTGTTTAATTAGTGTTTGTGCCAAGTAGAACCGTTGGGAAGACTTGGGGATAGTCTTGTTGAACTTGCTGTAAAAAACAGAAACTTTAGCGCTCAGGAGAACTGCTGTCGTTTTTATTTGAAGAGTGATATTTAGTTAATTATTTTTGCAGATGATTAATAGATAAATTCCTCACGTGCAGAAATTTATTTTATAATTTTTGGGGTTCCAGACCTTGCGCTAGCTACAGATTACTACAGACTGTTCTGTTTTTGACAGATTCTGTTTTTCGTGTGTTGTTTGCTTATTTTGATGAATATATGGCTAGTAAAATAGTTTATAATCCATAGATAAGTTGGAATACAGTAGGTTTAAAACCAATATAAATAAATAATGAGTTCATTACAGTACCTTGAAGTGGTCTTTTGTTTTCTTTCGCTAACGGAGCTCACGAGTTTTTTCTATTTTGAGTTTTGTGTTGTGAAGTTTTCAAGTTTTGAGTGAATTCTTGTGATGGATTATGGAACAAGGAGTGGCAAGAGCCTAAGCCTGGGGATGCCCATGGCACCCCAAGATAATCCAAGGACACCAACAAGTCAAAGCTTGGGGATGCCCCGGAAGGCATCCCCTATTTTCGTCCACTTCCATCGGTAATTTACTTGGATCTATATTTTTATTCACCAACATGATATGTGTTTTGCTTGGAGCGTCTTGTATTATTTGTGTCTTTGTTTGTTAGTATGCCACAATCATCCTTGCTATACACACCTTTTGAGAGAGCCATACATGAATTAAAATTTGATAGAATACTCTATATGCTTCACTTATATCTTTTGAGCTATGTAGTTTTGCTCTATATGCTTCACTTAGATCTTTTGAGGTAAGTAGTTTTGCTCTATATGCTTCACTTATATCTTTTGAGCTAAGTAGTTTTGCTCTATATGCTTCACTTATATCTTTTGAGCATTATAATTTTGCTCAATGTGCTTCACTTAGATCTTTTAGAGCACGGTGGTGGATTTGTTTTAAAGAAACTATTGATCTCTCATGCTTCACTTAAATTATTTTGAGAGTCTCTTAATAGCATGGTAATTTGCTTAATAATAATATGCTTGGTATTCAAGATTTGTGAAACTTTCTTTTGAATGTGTTTAATACTAAGAAAAGATTGAAGCATGATAATTGTTTTGAGATATGGAGGTGAGAATATTAAAGTCATGCTAGTTGAGTAGTTGTGAATTTAAAGAATACTTGTGTTGAAGTTTGTGATTCCCGTAGCATGCACATATGGTGAACCGTTATGTGATGAAGTCGGAGCATGATTTATTTATAGATTGTCTTCCTTATGAGTGGCGGTCGGGGACGAGCGATGGTCTTTTCCTACCAATCTATCCCCATAGGAGCATGCGCGTAGTCCTTTGATTTGATAACTTCTAGATTTTTGCAATAAGTATATGAGTTCTTTATGACTAATGTTGAGTCCATGGATCATACGCACTCTCACCCTTCCACCTTTGCTAGCCTCTCTAATACCGCGCACCTTTCGCCGGTATCATACACCTACCATATACCTTCCTCAAAACAGCCACCATACCTACCTATTATGGCATTTCCATAGCCATTCCGAAATATACTGCCATGCAACTTTCCACCATCTAGTTCATCATGACACATTCATCATTGTCATATTGCTTAGCATGATCATGTAGTTGACATAGTATTTGTGGCAAAGCCACCGTTCATAATTTTTCATACTTGTCACTGTTGATTCATTGCATATCCCGGTACACCACCGGAGGCATCCATATAGAGTCATACTTTGTTTTAGTATCGAGTTGTAATCATTGAGTTGTAAATAAATAGAAGTGTGATGATTATCATTTAATAGAGCATTGTCCCAAATAAAAAAGGCCAAAAAAAGAAGGCCCCAAAAAAAGGGGAATAAATAAAAAGAGGCAATGCTACTATCCTTTTTCCACACTTGTGCTTCAAAGTAGCACCATGATATAGCGAGTCTCATATATTGTGCTTCAAAGTAGCCCCATGTTCTTCATATAGAGTCTCATATGTTGTCACTTTCATATACTAGTGGGAATTTTACATTATAGATCTTGGCTTGTATATTCCAATGATGGGCTTCCTCAAATTGCCCTAGGTCTTCGTGAGCAAGCAAGTTGGATGCACACCCACTAGTTTCTTTTGTTGAGCTTTCATACATTTATAGCTCTAGTGCATCCATTGCATGGCAATCCCTACTCACTCACATTGATATCTATTGATGGGCATCTCCATAGCCCATTGATACGCCTAGTTGATGTGAGACGATCTTCTCCTTTTTGTCTTCTCCACAACCACCATTCTATTCCACCTATAGTGCTATGTCCATGGCTCACGCTCATGTATTGTGTGAAGATTGGAAATTTTTTGAAAAAGTTAGAGTATGAAACAATTGCTTGGCTTGTCATCGGGGTTGTGCATGATTTAAATATTTTGTGTGGTGAAGATAGAGCATAGCCAGACTACATGATTTTGTAGGGATAACTTTCTTTGGCCATGTTATTTTGAGAAAACATAATTGCTTTGTTAGTATGCTTGAAGTATTACTATTTTTATGTCAATATAAAATTTTGTCTTGAATCTTTCTAATATGAATATTCATACCACAATTAAGAAGATTTGCATTGAAATTCTGCCATGTAGCACTCCGCATCAAAAATTCTCTTTTTATCATTTACCTACTCGAGGACGAGCAGGAATTAAGCTTGGGGATGCCTGATACGTCTCCAACGTATCTATAATTTTTGATTGCTCCATGCTATATTATCTACTGTTTTGGACTATATTGGGCTTTATTTCCCACTTTTATATTATTTTTGAGACTAACCTATTAATCGGAGGCCCATCCCAGAATTGTTGTTTTTGCCTATTTCAGTGTTTCGGAGAAACAGAATATCAAACGTAGTCCAAACGGAATAAAATCTTTGGGAACGTGATTTTCTCACCGAACGTGATCCAGTAGACTTGGACCCTACTGCAAGGGATCAAAGAGGAGGTCACGAGGGTGGGGGCGCTCCCCCTAGGGAGCGCCCCCTGCCTCGTGGGCCCATCGGTGCTCCACCGACATACTCCTTCCTCCTATATATACCTACGTACCCCCAAACGATCAGGACAGGAGCCAAAAACCTAATTCCACTGCCGCAACTGTCTGTATCCACGAGATCCCATCTTGGGGAATGTTCCGGAGCTCCGCTGGAAGAGGGCCGTCATCACGGAGGGCTTCTACATCATCATAGCCTCTCCTATGAAGTGTGATTAGTTTACCTCATACCTTCAGGTCCATAGTTAGTAGCTAGATGGCTTCTTCTCTCTCTTTGAATCTCAATACAAAGTTCTCCCCCTCTCTCGTGGAGATCGATTCGATGTAATCTTCTTTTTGCCGTGTGTTTGCTGAGATCGATGAATTGTGGGTTTATGATCAAGTCTATCTATGTATAATATTTGAATCTTCTCTGAATTCTTTTATGTATGATTGGTTATCTTTGCAAGTCTCTTCGAATTATCTGTTTGGTTTGGCCAACTAGATTGGTAGTTCTTGCCATGGGAGAAGTGCTTAGCTTTGGGTTCGATCTTGCGGTGTCCTTTCCCAGTGACAAAAGGGGCAGCAAGGCACGTATTGCATCGTTGCCATCGAGGATAACAAGATGGGGTTTATTTCATATTGCATGAATTTATCTCTCTACATCATGTCATCTTGCTTAAAGCGTTACTCTATTTTTAACTTAATACTCTAGATGCATGCTGGATAGCGGTCGATGAGTGGAGTAATAGTAGTAGATGCAGAATCGTTTCGGTCTACTTGTCACGGACGTGATGCCTATATACATGATCATGCCTAGATATTCTCATAACTATGCTCAATTCTGTCAATTGCTCAATAGTAATTTGTTCACCCACTGTAGAATACTTATGCTCTTGACAGAAGCCACTAGTGAAACCTATGGCCCCCGGTTCTATTCCCATCATATCAATCTCCATCACTTTAATCTTGCTTTGCTTTTTCCTTTGCCTTTACTTTTACTTTGCATCTTTATATCAAAAATACCAAAAATATTATATCTATTAGATCTCACTCTCGTAGGTGACCATGAAGCGATTGACAACCCCTAATCGTGTTGGTTGCGAGTAGCTATCATTTTGTGCAGGTACGAGGGACTTGAGCGTGGCCTCCTACTGGATTGATACCTTGGTTCTCAAAAACTAAGGGAAATACTTACACTACTTTGTTGCATCATCCCTTCCTCTTCGGGGAAAACCAACACAAGCTCAAGACGTAGCAGGCACATCAGAAGATCTCCGCTCGTGACACTCTCACGTAATAATGAATGGGGCTGTACACGCCCCGGAGTCTCCTGAGCGCCGCCCTGGGTCCTCATGGGGGCTCCCACCCACGTCCTACTGGAAGTACCATGCTCCGCGCTGGCCATCGACACTGCCCTCCAATGGCTATGCCCACATCAACCGGTGGTAGCCCTACGCTCTGCGCTGGGGAGAAGACTGAATACCTTCTTAGGGGCTGGACGCGCCCTCCCTCCTTTTTGCCATTCGCCCTTGCCTCTTTTGTATCTGCCTTCTAGAGCCGAGCTTGCGGCTGCACGTTTTGTCTTTGAAATAAAGGGGGGAAGTTTCTCGTTCGTGTTTTGCTGAGTTCTTTCTCTCTTTTCGTTCTTAGCCCCCCTTTGGCTAAAGCTGTCCGCAGCCGCGACCCCGCCGGATCGCCCCTCCCGAGTAGGGGCCGGGGTGCAGTGCGTACATCATGTCTAGACCATGGCCGGACCGCCAATCTTCCTGCACTAGTCGCAAGTACCCGCGAGACACGCTCAAACAGGGTCGGCAGGCAGTCCCTCAGAAACACAACAAAGGCCGAGGCCCCGGCCTCAGGAGTGAACGTCACAAGGGAGTCCTCAAACCCATCCTTACATCGTCAAAAGCTCCAATTACATAACGTTCATCTTGACTGGCTCTACGGCCACGATCCAAAAACTTTTATGAAAAGAGCAGGACTGGGCTAAGCGTCGGCTCCATCCACAAGACCGTCGGCGTCGTCCTCGGACGCTGGTGCATCTTCAACCGCCGGAACAAGCTCCGTCACCAACACCTCCACGTGGTCACTCACCCACGCCTCCACGTCGCCAGCAACCACATCAGGCACTGGCTCCAGTAGGGCCCTGAAGTCGGAGCACGGGTCAAGGCGAAGTAGATTCCCGAAGATGCGCATGACCGGGCGCCGAATAACGTCGCGGCTTTGCTCCTCGACAAGCTGCCGCGCCATCATAACCTGGCCCTCAAGACGATCAACCACTTTGCTGAAGAACTTGAGGTAGCAGGCATCATCAGCTGTCAGGGGATCGTCGACCCCTGAACCAAGGAGCTCACGCAAGGCTCTGTTGGCCCTGTTCCCCAAGGCTGTGAGCATCTCGAAGCGGACCCTTCGCATCCCACGAGCATGGGCGACTTCAGCAGGGCTCAGGGCTGCGGAGGCAGAGATGTCCTCCACCCGCTGGTAAAAGCAGGACAACTCTGCCCTCGCGGTGACGCGGGCCTTCTCGGACGCTTGTTCGTGGCGCTCGGCCGCATTGCAAGCCTCCTTCGACGCCCGTGCACGACGTTCCGAGGCGGAGCGAGCAGTCTCCGACGCTTGCAGACGACGCTTGGAGCACGCCAGCTGCCCCTCGAGGGCGGCGATCTTCGTCTTCAGCTCGCTGCCCTTCTCAACGAAGCGAGTCTCATGGAGTTCCAACTTCCCACGATAGTCTTCCTGTAAAACCCGGATCTCCAGGGCGGCCATGGCCTCTCGACCGTCCAGCTCGACCTCGGCCTCGGCCACCTGGTGCTCCATCGTCTCCAGGCGCTTGCGCTCCATGCCCAGCTCCATCGCTTCAAGAGTCAGCGCCTCCTCCCGCGCCAAGAGGCCAGCAGGGTCGCCGCCAGCCGTAGCCATGGCAAGGGCGGCCATCCGAGCTTGCACCTGGTGCTCGAGGGCCGCATTCAAGGCTTTGAGCTTGCGTTCACGATCCTCGGCCGCCACCCGGCGGTGATCGGCATCTCGGCTTCCTCCAAAGCACGGTCGCGCGCTTCGTAAGCGGTGGCCAGGGACGCCTCCACTTTCTCCAAGACGGCCTCATGCTGCCGCCGGCTCAGGTTGACAACAGTCTTCACCTTGCGCCACACCTCCAAGAGGCACAGGTCCTCAGCTCTGACGCGCTTGTCCACCTCAGCGACCTCATCCTCGAGGCTCCTCAAGACATCCGACACCTCCCGCAGCAGGCCCTGGTGGACCACGCTCCAACGCTGCGTAGGACCCAGAAAACGACTGGGCCCATCTACGACATCTGGGCTGTCCAGAGGAGGCTCCTCCACGCCATCAGCATGCGCCCGGGAGCTGGACTCAGGAGCAGAGGGTGCCTCCAATGAGAAGGGAAGACGCGGGCCATGCAGGCGGGTAGCATCCGGGGCCGCCCCGAGGGCCTGCTGGTCCACAATAAAGGCAAGCCCTGGGCCCCGAGGTGAGCTCCCAGGTTGCCAGAGGCAGCCTTGCCCCAGGAGCACTCGGGGGCTGGGAGCGCGGTTCACAAACGGAAGTCCCGGCACGAGCTCCTCCGAGGGCTTGGCGTGGTCCGAAGGGCGGGCACTATCAGAAAGACCTACGGGCCCTATAGAATGGTCCTGAGGTGGGCTCGCGGTCGCCGCGTAGAGGGCCCTGACGAGCAAGGAATCAGGAAGGCCTCATCAAAAGGGGTCAAGGAAACTAAGAGCACATACCTGCTCAGCATCGCCCGCTTCGCCCTCTTCAGAGCCCTGGGGGCTGTGCCACAGCTACTCCACATCTTCCGCCTCCTGCTTAGCTCCACGAGGGACAACAGGGGGCTGCGAGGAGTTGACGCACCCTGTGTAGGGACATGACCACGATGAGTGTCGGCGTCCCGCTTGGCGATGCTGGCCGCTGCTTCGAGGGCTAGGCAGCCCCTGTCATTGGTGTCCCCCGTGACCTCGAACACTGACGTGCCCTTCACCCGCGTCTACCTTAGAGGCGGGACCCTGGGCCTCCCCTTCAACAACCTCAGGGGCCATCGCATCCCCACCGCCTCCTACCTCTGGTGCCAGCCGCGCCCCCCACACCATCAGCTTCCCGTGCTAGGGACACCCGCGCCCCGCCTGCCCGATCCAGGGATGGCATGGACCGGGCATCAGCAGCGCCACCGGACGCATTTGTCGCCAGGAGAAATGACGGGCTCGTGAGCCCTGGCACCACCTCTAGAGGGTTTTCACGAGGTCCGGAGACGCCCTTCGGCAGTAGCCCCCACGCGTCAAAGCGGGGCATCTTCTCAGCATAAGCCCTCCCGGACACGGGAGCCAAGCACAAAGGAGTCGTGTAGGCGGAGCACACCCCGGGCACTTCACCAAAGATCAACAACAATTTTTGTGGAGCGTCTCGGGAGGAAGCGATTTCCATTGCACGCACATCGGATCCCCCCACTTAGAAAGGGTCCACATCGACCGAGAGTGGAGCTGGAGCGGGACGATGCGCACGACGAGGAAATCCCGCACCACCATCCCCAGGGTCAGCCAGCTCACCCTAAGGCTAGCCAGGCGGCGCCAGACTCGCTCCGCCCGTGGGTCCGAGAGGGCCTCATGCCCCCATCCCGAGCTCGGCTCCGCGGGCGCGCGAGGAAGCTCAAGTAGAGGGTTGTGTGTAAGGATGGCAATTTTATCCATGGACATGGATATCCATGGATATCCGACCCGAATGGATAGGGTTTGGATATGCTTTTGTGTCCATGGGCGGCGCCCAAACCCGACCCGATTGTTTAGGGGTAGGGCATGGATATAATCGTGTACCCATGTATATACCCAAACCCGACCCGATAGTATGACTTAATGGGAAAAATTTGCCATCCCTGCCCCATGTTCACATGTCCCACAACAATTTTACACTTTTTTTATCTAAAACATGCATAAGAAATCACAGAATCCCCATCGTCACTTTTATAAGTTGATAGTCAATCCCCTCTGTACCATACTCCAACACCCCTTCCCTGATTTTTATCTCCTTCTTAAATGACTTGTCATTCTCATGTATTAGAAAAATACTAAATGATCCTAGGTTGTTACTGGATGTTGATTTACCATAAGTGAAGCCTAGCTTGCCACGAGGTGAAGAATGGAAGAGTTTATGTTAATATTGTGTTAAGTTTTATTTATATGTCTCGAGAGGACCCAATGGATATCCAGTGGATATGGATATCCATCGGATTTGGACATGGACACAATTTTTCATCCATGGGTTTTTTCATGGGCAGGCAAAGACTGTCTTCATGGATATGGATATGGATTTGATATTGTTCAACCCGATCCAAACCCGACCTATTGCCATCCTTAGCTGTGTGTAGTGGCATCGACATACACCCATTGTCGACAGAACCCCGCCATGGCCGGGCGGACCGTGAAGTCAATCCCGAAGGCTGCGGTTGCCTCCACCACGCGCAGCGACACACATCCCGAGCGCTGCCCCCGTCAACCAGACGGAGGGCGAAGAAGTGGCAAAGTAGGGCCATGGATGGAGAATTGCCGATGTAGACTTCACACAGGAACGCGAAGCCGGAGAGGAGGACGATGGACCTATGATCCAGATGCAATGCCAAGACCTGGTAATGCGTGAGCACCGCATTAAAGAACTCGGAGAAACGAGGGACATGACTGGCGAAGATGGCATGGAGATGAAGCTGGATGTCGGTGGCGTTCATCTCTAGCACCAGCCTGGAGGCAAGCCAGGCCTTGGTTGGTCCCCACTTGTTGGATTCATCGGCCAGGGCATGGAGGACCTTGTCCATGCCCTCTTGGTTCACCATAGAGGAGCTGCCGAGCACCGGCTCGTGGCCGGCGACGGCGGCTCAGCCGCACCGATTACCCTCTTCCTTGACCGGCACGGCATGGCGGTGAGGGCAGGAGACAAAGGAAGCAAGGAGAAGAAGAAGGCGATGGGGAGGAAGGAAGACAGGAGCGACGGAGGGGGAGCCGCTTATCGTCTATGCAATGGTCAAATCACACGGTTACCAAGGCTGCATGGGGAGTCGAGTCGTCATGTCCCATCCAACTGTCATGCGCTAGCCTGGCCCACAAACTTTGGGCCCGCGACGCTTCGTCCTCGGCCAGGCTTCACCCAGAAGCCAACTCCGTGCGCGCCTTGGGCTCGGGGGCTATTGTCGGCGTACTGGGAACCAGGGTACCCAGACTTGCCTTTTTGTGGCCCACGTCGCATTCCTGGTACGGCCCGGTAGGGCCCAGCTGATCGACCAGCTTCTCAAGACCCTCGCGAGGGGCCAGCCCTAGCAAGGAGAATGACCAAGACCTCCTCAGGGAGCGGCCTCATCTAGGCTGTTCCAGAGGGGCAACCAAGACCTCTCCCAACAGTGGCCTCAGCTAGGCTGCTTCGGGAGGGCGGAGATCTCAAGGCAAGGGCTACCTTAGGAGGAGGCAGTGACGCAAGTCATGACGAACCATGCGAGCGGGTGCCAGCGCGCGCCAGCGGGCACAGTTTCCATATCGGTGCAAAGGAGATTGTGCAGGCGCAGGTTCCCGAGGGGCGAGACAAAGGTTTCCCCATTGGTGCAACAAGACCGAAGCCGCAAGGATGGCAAGAAGGATGTCATCGCCGAGCCCACCATGGTGTCACCGCCTGCCCTCTTTGTAGGCGAAGACCACCTTTTGTCGGGATATGAGCGTCCTTGTGTTCCCGCTCAAATGGCCGTTGTGGGATTCCCTTCCCGCCTAAACATTTCGGGGGAAGAGGACCCTGGCCATCTATATAAGTAGCTAGGGTTCCTAGCATAGGGGAAGACCAACCCATTGGGACTTAGCATAGCAAAGGAGAAAGAACATCTGCTTCCTCACCCCTCTCGAGCTTGCTTCCTGAGCTCAGGAAACCACTATACTTGTTCGTACTCGAGCCCTCGGGAGGCCAATACACAAAAGCAGGACGCAGAGTTTTACACCGCAAGGTGCCCTGAACCTGGGTAAACACTTGTGTGCTCTACTTGTTTGCTTGCTTGCATTCCATTCCCATCATCAGGAGAAGAGCGATGCGCTAGGTAGACGTGTAGTGGGAGAGATCTTTGTCACGCCCCGGTGTTTGAATCTTAAGGGTTTTGCGGAGCCCGGAATCCGACAGTAATGGTATGATGTAATGATATCCACCTTGCAAAAGTGTTTCAATATGCGGCTCTATCCTTGGTGGGACCTTCGAGTTCCTGTCAGATAGGATCGCATATTAGGCGTGACAAGTTGGTATCAGAGCCTCGACCGACCATTGGAGCCCCCCTTGATTGTTCGTAGCTGGCCATTGTCGAGTCTAGAAGAAAAACTTTTTCAAAGTCTAGTTATATCAGAGAGTTGGAATTCTTTTTTACTCCTCAGCCCCTTCGTCGCTTTTTGTGAGAAATCTGGACATAGGTGTTTTGACTACTCCTCTTCCCCTTCAAATTTTTTCTTTAGGATCACGTAGTTAGTTTTCCAATCATTGTGATGCCAGCTCTTTTCATCCGGTGCTTCTCTTCGAGTTGATACGACTCTCTTCGTCTTTTGCAAGATCAATCCTCAGTTCTTTCTCAACGACGTTGTTTCCCCGTCCAAAGTTGTCTACTTTTTTCCCACCCGCCCACCCTTTTTCTTCTCAGAGCCGGAGTCCGTAATCAAGTATCCATCCTACTCGTGCGAATCCTTTGCATTCTTTCCTCAATTATTTCAACTGGTGCTTTTCTCTTCAAGTTATTCGTCGGTTCCCCATTCCAACTTGCCTTTGTTTTTCCCGCCCTCCCACCCGTTTTCTTCCCGAAGTCTGAGACTCTTTTCGAGCATCAATTTCATTCATGCGAGTATCTTTAGTCTTTCCTCAATTGTCTCAACCAGTGAATTCTCATCTAGTTCATCATTGTTCCTCTCGTTTTCCTTCTCGGTGGATCCAATTCAAATTTTCCTTCTCGACTCAAGTGTTTCCCCTTGCTCGTTCGCCTCTCACCAGTTTATCCTCCCCGAGTGCTCAAGACATCTCAGAAGATTCGTGTTTGCCTTCAATTATTTCGAGGTTGTCACCTCATTCAAGTCTTTCAGCTGTTCCGGTGCATCAACTCTCTCTCCAACAATTCTTTCCAACGTTGTTGTCTTTTCAGTGGGCCCTACCCCATAGGTCTTTTCCCAGGATCTTACCTCGCTCTTCTAATTTTCCTGGAGCTATTCTCCAATTCTTTTCGAAGTTTGACGTAAGTATGGATTCCATCAATCATATGCCTTCTCCAAGATCGCTTTCAAATTCTTTCATGATCGGTTCAATCTTTCTCTTTTCATTTTCCCGGAGTATCTCAACAATTTTGGTGCTGTCCCTTGTCTTCATTAGTAGCATTTGAAGACTGAAGAAGAGTTTTCCTCTAAATCTTGTCCGTTCCCTCGAAGATTAGTGGTTCTAGCTTCATATTATCCTCTCAAACTATTCCGTTTGTCAGATATTCTTTTCTTACCCATCCGGAGTACGTCAGGAGTTGTTTTCCGTTTTATTTCACCGGTGGACATCATTCCAGAAGAATTCTCCGTTCGCACGTTCCAGCTATCATTCATGCTTTTCTAATTCTTCCCGACGAGGAATTCTCTTTCTTCTTTCATTTTAAAATTCTTATGGTGGTTCGTTCAACATTAATATTCCTTTGTTATCGTATCAATTCATTTGTTCTTTCCAATCCTACTGGTGGTTCATGAAGACTTTTTCAAATTTTGCGCTATATCGCCCCTTAATCTCCTTAAATGAGAATAAGTAGTATGCAAATCCATTATGTGCCATCAATATAAGTTGACGAAGGATAAGCATATCATAATTCTTATTCTTATTTCATCGAGGTGATTTAATTCCTTCTGCCAGAGTTTGTTCATGATATCAATTCTCGGTTTCAAGTTGTTCATCTTTCTTGTCCGGAGCTCAAAGTTTTCTCGGTTGTCTCATCGTGAACCCCCGTCTAAATCATCGCAAGGCTTCCATCTTATTCTTTTCATCCTTCATTTCTATCTCATCATCCTTTTGTTACCAGAGTTCTTCACGGTGCTTCGTTAAGGACTTAATTCATTCTTCAAGTGTTCATCAAGATTCTTGTTGGAGGAGCGCAAGTATCTTTTCTTCTCGCATCCCGAAGTGAAATTAATACTCCGTATTATTTTGATAGTGGAGTTTTGCATTTCTTCGTTCTGCTTAGCTATTCAAGCTTTTGTTTGTGGGAAAATTTTACCTCAAAATTTGGAGATGTTTTCTATAACTCCACAATAAGCTTATTCTTTTCACTGTTGAATTTCCAAAAACTCCGTTCAATCCTTCCTTGCAAAGATGCTTTTCAAACTCAATTGTGGTAGAAGATGTCATTTTCTTCTTCGTTCTTTTCATTCAACTCTTTCAATTCTTCAGGAGGCACTGTGTTGTTCCTCTCGTCAAGTACCGTTCCATCTTGTTAAGTTCATGTTCTATTCCATTCCATGTTCAATAGGGATGCTATCACAATTCTATTGTTCGTATTTCTCTTCTATCTTATTCTAACCGGAATGGTTTCAGAGTCTATCTTATGCCTTGAGCTTTTGATTCTTGTCATAATCGTTGATCCTCTTTTCTACCCGAGTGCTCTCGATCTTGTTCATCTTTTATCTGGCACTCTTGTTTACCTCATCCTCTTTCTCTTCCGTCTCGTTCCTAATATCTCGGGACAAGATCTTCTGTTAGTAGAGGAGAGTTGTAACGCCCCAATACCGATGCTTCAGTTGCCATCCATTTTTTTAGTTGTTGCCGTGTGTTTATTGTGTGTGGCATTGTCATAATTGTTTTGCATATTTCTTTTCCCTATGTTGTTGCCATGATCATGATGAATGCCATTGCCATACTTTGCTTCTTGCATCATGTTTGTCATTGGTTCATTTTCCCATCCTTGTTTTGCCATGATCATCTTGCTTTGTTATATGCTTCTTGATTTTTGTTGTGCCTCTTGTCATTTTTATTGCATTGCATCATGATCATATATGCTTCTTGATTTTTCTTGATCATATTTCTCTTCATCTCCATTGTTGTTGGCATCTTCAGCCTTCAAGTTAATCCATCTCCAAGCAAACCCCATCTGCTTCTCCCTTCTTTCAAATTTTAGCCATTTACTGGAGTGACATTTTTCCTCCCCCAAATAATGTTCATTATTTTCCTACAAATCTTGCACCTTTCCTAGACCCTCTCTGCTAAATTTCATCCATGTTGGAATTATTTTTGTTGGGTACAAAAATGGCCCAAGTTTGAAATTTATTGAAACTTGTATTATTTTTCTACCTGTAAAATAGTGCGAAACAATTTTATCAAATGGTGCATAATTCCAGGAGTCTAGGGGTACATCTATTTCCCCCTAAGTCATCCCCTTTTCCTCTATGCATTTTGCTCTTTGTTTCCGTTTGAAGAAATGGAAAAGCAGCAGCGGACCAGCTGATCCAGCTCACCTCTCTCTCACTCCGATGGTAATTCCAGCTTGCCACACTGCTCACCCGCGCTGACCCCACCTGCAGCGACCGTTCCCTTCTCCTTTATCTTCCTCCTCTCGCCACCTTCCCCTCATAGTAAAACAGAGGAGGAGCACACATGCCCACCGAGCCAGCCAGCAGAGCCGCGCCTCTCCCCTATAAGAAGCCCAACCTTGCCCCTAGGGTTTTCCCCTTCCTCTCCTCCTCTCTGCGCCGCCGCCGCAAGGTAGGTCCAAGCCACACCTCCATATCCCTTGCCCCCCGTCCGCTAGACAGCTCCTAGAGCTCTTCCATGGCTCTATCGCAGCCATATACCTCCTCCATTGTCTTCTTCGCTCTGGGTCGACTCGCTGACGTCGTCTCGTTCGTTTTCCATCAAGGCGAGGAGCCTGAAGGGCCAAGGCGACGCGATCATCTTCCTCTACGTCGTCTGCTTCCCCTGCTTCGTCTTCTTCATGGAGCCGAGCTTCTTCACGATCAGCGCGTCCTCGTGTCCTATTTGTCGCGTCTTCGGCTGACTCGTCTTGTCTTACAAGACCTAGGTGAGGAGCCGCATCTCTCAGCCCTTTATCTGCCTCGTTCGCATCCTCTAGGTGTCGATCTGTTCAAACGAAATCCCCGGCCACCATGCTTCGCCATGGACGCGTCAAACCCTCTGCTTCCACCGCTCTGCCGCTCGCCCACACCCTTGCATGTTGCTCCACAGCCCGCACGCACCTGAAGCCAGCAGCTCTCCCGCGCATTCGAAGCCTCGTGCCCCCGTCATTGCCTTGCATGCCTCTGCTGCCGGTGTGTCCGAAGCAGCATGAGCTCGTCCTTGGGATACCGCACACCCGAACCTTTGCTACGCCTGCCTCGCCGCCTATGCATGCACCTTCCAAACCAGCACCCCTGCCTGTGTTCTGCTGCACCGACAGGCGCTGCTTTGCTTGCCGTCGTCGCCGCCAAGTTGCTGTGGGTTCATGCCATTTCCAGGACCGAGCCACTGCTCAGCTCACGTTTCAATGCATCCTCACACGCACTCCCCGCAAGCCTCCGCCTTGTCGTACCTCCTGCGCGACACATGCCCACACTCATGCACACTGCCACTGTCTCGCTGTGCCTCGCTGCAGTGGCCGAGACAAGCTCCTACCTGAGCTTGTTCTCGAGCCCTTGCTCATGCCGTTCCTACGCCGCTCGCGCAAGCACACCAACACAGGTTTCGGCGCGCCCTCTGCTATCATGTAGTGTCGATGCCTGCTGCTTTGCTCGCTTGCATCGCCGACGAGCATCACCATGATCCATAGCTCCAAAAGCTCGACCTTCTGCAGTTGGATCAAGTAACTTGGCATCCTCATTTCTTTCACGATCATAGGCAAAGTTGAGTTGGCTAGCACAACTGGCATTCACAGGAGAGGTCTTGAGTTCGAATCCTAGGCGACCCAGTTTTTGCCCTGTTTTCCATTTCTTCCGCACATAGCCACTTGAGCTGAATCCTCATCTGGGCCGCTGCTTCGGGCCAGTACATGTTTTATTTCCTAACTGTGGATTTGTTTAATTTCCACTACATTGCATATTTACAAAATTGCATTTGTTTTAAATTGTCTCTAGCTAAATATGCATGCATCCAAACTAAACAAACTATATATGTAAAATGCTTAGAATTTTGTATAGTTTCACAATTTTGAACTTTCATCCATGTAAAATGTTTAAATGTGATGTTTGAATTAATTTGCTCAAATGACATGCTAAAATCGTTTATTTCATATCTAAATAACCATAGCTCTGAAATAAATAAAATTTATATGTAAATGGGGTGAAAAACACATAGCTTAACATGGTGCACTTTATTTTACTGTCTAACAACATTAAAATTGTGTATAGGACAGAACAGTAGCAATTCAAGGTATGCATGTGAGGATTTCCTAGAATTGTTATTTGTTATTCCAGCCTAAATATGTAGTTTATTTGTGCTTCACCTCTTGCCTTGTTTAACAACATTTAATATTTTTGGGTAGATAAACGGGAGAAAACTAAGTAATTGAATGTGGTATTTCATCAATATGCAACTCCTTGCATAGTGAGCTCCACTCAATTTGTAGTATTGTTGGTTGCATTTTGCCATGCCATGAATCATTAAACCGGACATGCATCATACTTGATTGTGCATCATGCCATGTTGTTTTCTTCTTTCCGGTTGTGCTTCTTCTCGATAGTTCCTATTTCCTTGCGATCGTGAGGGTTAGTTCGGCTACGTTGGTTCGTCTTCTTTCTAGCGGGATTTCAGGCAAGATGACCATCACCTTGGATCTCATTACTATCATTGCTTTGCTAGTTGTCTCGATGCTATCGCTATGTTGCGCTACCTACCACTTGTTTCACAATCCTACCAAATTGCCATGATAGCCTTTAACCTTTTTCCACCATCCTAGCAAACCGTTGTTTGGCCATGTTACCGCTTTTCTCAGCCCCTCTTATAGCATTGCTAGTTGCAGGTTGTTCCATATTGGGTCATGGATATCATGGAATATCACAATACCTCTTATTTAATTAATGCATCCATATACTTGGTAAAGGGTGGAAGGCTCGGCCTTTTGCCTGGTGTTTTGTTCCACTCTTGCTGCCTTAGTTTCCGTCAAACTGGTGTTATGTTCCTTTATTTTGCGTCCCTAATACGGTGAGGGTTTATGGGCCCCTCTTGATAGTTTGCTTTGAATAAAACTCTTCCAGCAAGGCCCAACATTGGTTTTACCATTTACCTAATAACAACTAAAACTTGCATACGGACCGGCTAGCACCCGAGGATAATTAATCAAACCCCGGGCCAGTGCTCCTCATGAGTGTTGGTCCAAACTAGAGCAACTTGCGGCGCCGCCCCTTGGCAACTTGGGGTTTTTTGGTCGCTGTAACCATAGCTCATCTGTCGTGGCCTGAAACGAGATATGTGTGGCTACTATCAGGGTGTCGGCACCTCGGGAGGTCTTGCTGGACTTGTTTTACCATTGTCGAAATGTCTTGTGCACCGGGATCCCGAGTCTGATCGGATGTCCCGCGATGGAGGATTGTCTCCGCGGATCGTGAGCTTGTCATGGGCTAAGTTAGGACACCCTTGCAAGGTTTAAACTTTCGAGAGCCGTGCCTGTGGTTATGTGGAAGATGGGAATTTGTTAATATCCGGTTATAGTGGACTTGACCTAAACTCAACTAAAATACACGAACCGCGTGCGTAACCGTGACTGGCTCTTTTCGGGTGCGTTCGAGAAGAGAACACGGTTGGGTTATGTTTGAACGTAAGTAGTTCATGATCACTTCTTGATCATTACTATTTTGCGACCGTTTGCGTAGTTTCTCATCTTACTCTTGTACTCGTAAGTTAGCCACCATACAATGCTTAGTCGCTTGCTACAACCTCACCACTTATCCATTCCATACCCATTAAGCTTTGCTAGTCTTGATACCCATGGTAATGGGATTGCCGAGTTCTCGTGGCTCACAATTTACTACAACAACAGTTGCAGGTACAGGTTATGCGATGATCCGACATGAGAGCGATGTCTACTTGTTTTGGAGTTCTTCTTCTGGTTCTTCTTTGTTCAGGGCATAGGTTTCTGGTCAGCAGCCTAGGCTAGCAGGGTGGATTTTGTTTGAGTTTCTTTTTGTGTTCCATCCGTAGTCGGATGTTGTTCGCATGTATGATGTATTGATGTATTCTTGTGGCATTGTATGCCCTTTGTATGTATCCCCATCTATTATGTAATGGTACGATGTAATGATATGCACCTTGCAAAAGCGTTTCAATATGCGGCTCTATCCTTGGTGGGACCTTCAAGTTCCTCTTGGATAGGATCGCATATTGGCGTGACAACAAGGAGACAATTCTCATGGCTTATCATCCCATGCAAGTCATCAATGCATATACCCTTCCTTCGATTTCAATCATTCATTTGCACGGTGGAGGCTAATTAATTTGAGGTGTACTTATTTTGCACAGCCACGGGCGCGCCATCCTCATCATCCTTTACCCCCAATTCTCCCACGCTCTTTACTTGGACTCGTCGAAGAACATGAACAAAAAGGATTACACCCACATCAAGTCTGTTCTCGATAATGCTATCTTTTTATACAGAGTACGGGGTGGAGAGATCAAGACTAGGAAGACAAGGAACGACAGGCCCACCTTCGGCCATATGACCGACTCTTGCTGCATACAGCAACTGAGTGATACTCTTAGTGATGGATTCTTTGTCCTACACAACATGCTGGAGTACAGACGTGATCCACAGAACCTTCACATGTCACCTACATCTGGCGATGTGATGCGGAGCATCCCACGTTCATCCCCATGTACACTCCGACTACTCTCCATGCCCAAGTGAACATAAGACGAGACCTCAAGTATACGCCATTGGACACAACGTGAACTCGCTCCTCTCCGAATCGTCACTTCCCACATGTGAGACATGGCTACTACCTCAAACATGTGTGATATGCATGACCAGGAATCAAGAGGAAGCCCATGGACAAGAAGGCGAGCACACTAAGCGCGAGGAGCAAGAACAAGAGTTGCGCAAGAAGCTCCAGCCACCGGACGACTGGTCGGGACCGGACGTCCGACGCCTGAAGACCCACCTGACAACTGGCCCGGACCGGACGACCGGCGATCCCGCACCCAAGCCAAATGAGCGGACGTCCGATACCAGCGGACGACTGGCGACCGGACGACCGGCCACCTCCGGAAATCCGGCACTCCATTGTCCGAGCCAGATCGACCGGACGTCTGGTCGCCCGTGATCCACCGGACGATCGGTCCTCAGCGGACGTCTGGTACCTGTCTGCGCACAGTGTTTGGGCCCGAGGCCCATGTACCCCTTCACTTCGCCCCCTTTTTGCACTAAGACTATAAATAGACCTCTCCCTCCTCCTAGTGAGGGTTAGCAAAGGATTAGCCCATATTTCGTGTGAGATCTTTGCTCATCCACTTGGTTACCTTCTCCTCGGAGATTGCGCCTTCTACGGAGAAGATCCCCCAAGCGGATTCAAGACCCCTTTACGGGAAGAACCTCAAGACCTCCTTTCGGAGAAGACCGGCTACCTTTGTATCATCCCTAGTTGATCGTGGATCTTGTCTCTTCCTTTGTGTTCATGGATCTAGCGCATGTGTGATCATACTTGTTGGTTTGAGTGTTCTCTTGTGTTTTCCACGTGTTTTCCCTTGTTTCCCTCCTCGTGTTCTTTGTGTTCATCGCGGGATCCGCTCCTTTCGTGAAAGATCGGCTGGTTAGGGTTCCTACCCTACATCATCTTGGTAACAGAGCCACGTTGATCACGATTTCGGAGACTCCCCTTGTTGTTTTCTAGCCTAATTTTGTTGTGTTCTTCCCTAAATTCGAAAATCCCCACCAAAATAGCCCCAATTTTTTTTGTGATTTGTTGGTTTGATGAAGTTTTGTTGGATTTAATCCATAAATTTGCTTAGTTTCAAGTGGATCTAGCATCTCCCCATGTTTTCCCATCTTTCATCCACGAAACCCCCTATATTTTGACCCCAAAATCCCCACATTCCGCCCAAAATCGCGTCCCAAAACTCACATCTCGCGTTGACCCAGACCCACCAGACGACCGTCATTTTACCGGACGTCCGGACACCCAGGAATCACCAGACGTCCGACCTTACCGGACGACTAGAACCCCTAACCCGAGCTGTAATTAGCGGATTTCTGACCCGACCGGACGTCTGGCAACCGGACGATCGTCCATTACCGGACGTCCGCTAGCTGTAGATATCAACTTCGCTGAAATTTTGTTACGGCCATAACTAATTCATCCGAACTCCGATTTTTACGTTCTTTAGATCGTTTTGAAGCTCTTTACATCACCCTTCCCACAAAAAATACTACCTACATTTTTTGACTCCATCAAATTTTGTGAATTTTGGCATCTTTGCCTAGGGCTTCCACCACATCATCCGCTACACCACCACCGACTTCCGCAACCTAACCAATTTTGTTCCTCATTGCATTAGTGGTTACTTGAGGAGTGATTTAAGTCTCCTAAGGTGTCTAGGCTACTTAGGGACGGTTGCTTCTTCGTCAACTATCACCACCACCATAACTTCCAAATAGGCCTTACCTCTATACACCTCCGCCACCCCAACTTAACCCAATTTTGTTTGTGTTGTGAGTTGTGTCTCCTAGTACGTTGCATCTTCGCACTACTAGCTTGTTTGTCTTGATTCATACGATTGCTTGCTGTGTCGCATCACCCATGTTCCATTCTTACTTGCTTTCTTGGGTCGATGACGTATATGTTCAAGCCTCCCACATGATACATCTTGTTCATTGTCGCTTGCCTCCAATTGTTGCATCTATGCTTATTGATCTTGGAGACTTGGACATATTACTTGTGATGCATGCTTGTTTGATTGAGCAAATTGTATTTGGTTGTTCTCGCATCATATGCCTCCATACTATGAAATGCTCCCTTGTCCTTTCTTATGATGAGCATGATGCATACACTTGTTGGGTATCTTACCACACGAATGATAGATTTTGCACTTCCGCTAACCTAATTTGTTTTTCCAAGTGTTTGTCATGTTCTTTCATTTTGCAAGATTCACAAGGCGGTGCCGTCATGAGACAATTTGGTTATGTGAAGGCGTACACGATGTGCGACACCAACATTTTCGACATTCTCATAAAGGCGAACTCCTTCCCTTTGAGCCATCCTCAAATACGCATATTGGATGGGTCGCTCTTTCATTGTTGTTTCCTTCTTGTTGTATACATGATACACCTCGTGAACGGAGGAGCGACATTGAAGATTGGCTCTATGGACCTTCACATTGAGGAGTGCTCAGACTTATCGGATGCACCTTCGAACCTCCACTCATGCCACGACATCGAGCATTGGTACACCAACACCTCCATATTTGTTGATTGTGCTCACAAATCTCACGCTCGATGGACATATCATACAGATGACAAGTTTGCATCTTATGCATGGATTGACTCATATTATGATTGCCTTGTTGCATCTTGTATCCCCATGTCATCCATGATATATGAGCTTGTGCATTTTCTTAGAAAATTTGTTGTGATCTACCTTGATGGCATATTGATACATCATGATCATATTGCCCATCATCAATTGCATGATCACATACTCATTTTGAGCATCCATTGCCATATTCATGCTATTGATAAACCGTCTCACTATGAAATCATTTTGCACCGTGGTTGCATTGATCAGATTCACAATACATTAGTGTGCACAATGAATGCTTTTGCTGCCATGAATGCTTTGCATATCATTCTATATCATCTTGCTAAGCTTCATGTGCTTTGTCTCGCACAATCTTGCCGAACGGACTCATTCTTCTATGATGGACACTTTGTGTGTGCAAACCATTGTATTTCCAAGTGTACTTCATGTTTGCTCATTTTGCATGTACCACATACCGGAGACACCTTGAAGTACTTGGATTGCACCATGCCTTCAACTCCGTCCAACTTCAAGTCCGTCCACGACAACCATTTCCATGGTGATGAGGATCACGATCCGAGGTCGGATCTTTCCCAAGGGGGGGGGAGATGATGCGGAGCATCCCACGTTCATCCCCATGTACACTCTGACTACTCTCCAAGCCCCAAGTGAGCATAAGACGAGACCTCAAGTATACGCCATTGGACACAAGCTGAACTCGCTCCTCTCCGAATCGTCACTTTCCACATGTGAGACATGGCTACTACCTCAAACATGTGTGCTATGCATGACCAGGAACCAAGAGGAAGCCCATGGACAAGAAGGCGAGGACACTAAGCACGAGGAGCAAGAACAAGAGCTGCGGAAGAAGCTCCAGCCACTGGACGACCGGTCGAGACCAGACGTCCGACGCCTGAAGACCCACCGGATGACCGGCCCGGACTGGACGACCGACGGTCCCGCACCCGAGCCAAATGAGCGGACGTCCGATGCCAGCGGACGACCGGACACCTCCGGAAATCCGGCACTGCAGCGTCCGAGCCAGATCGAGCGGACGTCCAACGTCAATCGGACGTTCGGCCGCCCGTAAGCCACCGGACGACCAGTCCTCAGCGGACGTCTGGTACCTGTCTGCGCACAGTGTTCGGGCCCGAGGCCCATGTACCCCTTCACTACTCCCCCTTTTTGCACTAAGACTATAAATAGACCTCTCCCTCCTCCTAGTGAGGGTTAGCAAAGGATTAGCTCATATTTCGTGTGAGAGCTTTGCTCATTCACTTGGTTACCTTCTCCACGCAGATTGCGCCTCCTACGGAGAAGATCCCCCAAGCGGATTCAAGACCCCTTTACGGGAAGAACCTCAAGACCTCCTTTCGGAGAAGACCGGCTACCTTTGTATCGTCCCTAGTTGATCATGGATCTTGTATCTTCCTTTGTGTTCATGGATCTAGCGCATGTGTGATCATACTTGTTGGTTTGAGTGTTCTCTTGTGTTTTCCACGTGTTTTCCCTCGTTTCCCTCCTCATGTTCTTCGTGTTCATCGCAGGATCCGCTCCTTTCATGAAAGATTGGCCAGTTAGGGTTCCTAGCCTACATCACGATGTGCATATTCTGCAATCGGCAAAGAATGTAGGAGATATCCCGGATCATCGATTTCGAGCTGAGTTCTATTACATCCAATGTGAACTTGCCCAAATCATCATGAAGGAGGTCCTCAAAAAATATGGATGTTCTACGAGGAAGGGCAGAGGTCACGGGAAGATGTCCGAACAAGCGTAGCCGCTTAGCGGCTCGACCTGATGCCTTTCACTAAGCTCGGGGACAATCTCCCTGACTTGGATGGATGGCAGGACATGTTGGAGTGATTGTCGATATATGATAATGTGTCTGTTTAGTCCATACTTTCTGTATGACGAAACTTTGAGTTATGCATGACGAAACTTTATTTCTGATGTAATTAAACCGTCCTCCTCAACTAACAAAGATCACTCTAGTTAGGGCATTTTTTTGAATATTTACTGTGAGGCAAAGACCGACAGCCCTTTATTAAAGATCAACAACTGTACACACAATAATAAAAAAGAATATCTACAAGAGCTTAGTTACAAAACTACAACTAGCTACCTGATCAAGTTAAACTAGGGCATTAATCCAAGCAGTCAGCTTGATGCTAGTGTCTTCATTAAGCCTATGAGCTAAAAGGAAAGATCATGTACAAAATTACATCCCCAAGCAACAAAAGTAGCTCTCTCCCCTCTAAAAGTTCCGCCATTCCTGAGGATCCAAATATTCCAAGCTGTAGTGGGCATTACTTCAAAGAAGAAAGGATGCTTGAACCTGGCTCTCGCATGTTGGATACATTGCTGAATATCAGGGCCTCTGGACTAGACAATACACAGATAGCTCCAAACTCTAGGACTGAAGTTGCAGTTGAAAAATAGATGCAACCTATCCTCATACACAACTTCATTACAAATAACACAAAGATTATCATCCAGAGGAGAACTCCAATGCCTGCTTATCAAGAGATCTTTGGTGTTAAGCCTGTCAAAGAAAAGTAACCATCCAAAGACTTTGATCTTCATGGTACATCTGCTTTTCCACAACCATTTATAAGGTTGAATTCTGGGCAAATGTGAGTGCATAATAGTGTATAAACTCTTGGTAGAAAAATTCCCAGATTTGCCTGGCAATACCCAAACATCTGGTATGTTGGGGTCCCCGTTTAAAGCCAGGATCCATCCTTCCAGCACTTGCAACTCCAATGCAGCCTCATGAGACAATGGCAGGAAGAACATGGAGAAACACATCCTGTGATACGAGGAATTCATGCACCGAAACTTTATCATTATTAACAAATGAAAAAAAGCCTTGGTAGCCTCCAACACAAAGGCCAGGCAGAACCACCTAAGAACCATGCATCAGTCCAGAATAGAGACAAGTCTCCCATGTTGATGTGCACTGAGGCAAGGAGCAGTATATGCATCATAAAGCTTGAGAATATCTCTCCACCAAAAGGAACCCACTGGGTTGTAGCATGAGGAACTCCATCAGCATAATAGTTGTTCCAGATCAGGGTCACCAAGGGGATATCAGCCTTATTATAAAAATTATGTAGATGCTTGAGGAGGAGGCCCTTGTTTTGAATGTGTAAGTTTATCACCCCAAGGCCTCCTTTTTCCTTTGCCCTACATACTAAGTCCCAAGCAGCCAAAAATTGCTTTGGAACATCACTGCTCCCCCTCTAGAGGCATTGTCTGAAGATTCTGTCCAGCTGCTTGCACTACAAAAAAAAGACACATCCATGACATTTTGGGCCAAACGAATTTTTTTGTCATGCTTATGACACTTCTATGACGATAATTGTGACAAAACCCGGTATCATCATAGATGTGGTGGGGTCCTACTTCTACGACAAAAAATCATGACATAATGGGCTTTTCTTCCTGGCCGGGCCGGAGAGGCAGCTGCATGACATTCTTTTGGCCATCCATGACTGAGAAAACCGTGGCAGAAGCGAGGGTGAGGAAAATATCTAGGGAGTTCCCGGTTACGTTGGGTGGTCGGGGGCCGAGCGATGCGCGTTTCTCCCGTACGTACGTGCGTGTGTGCGAGGCGTTGCGCTCTAACTGAACCCAAGCCATTGCACTACAGGCTACGTGTTACTGAACTCGAGTGATTCCTTCGTTACTGCTGCTAACTGAAGCCGGTCGAACAATGCTGCCTCCTTCCCTTGATGAACAGTGAGTGTTGTTGAGGGGGTTTGGATGAACAGTTCCCGGTGGGGGGTTGGATGAACAGGACCCCATGGCAGTAGAGGCCGTCGCCGCTGGATGAACAGGACCCCGATCGATCGAGCTGGTGGATGAACAGGACCCCAAGGAGGGCTGGATGAACAAGACACTGTGGAGGGTTGGATGAACAGGACCCCGTGGAGGGCTGGATGAACAGGACGACCCCATGGAGGGCTGGTTGAACAGTTGTCGGTGGAGGGCTGGATGAATAGTAGCCCATGGAGGGGTGGTTGAATAGGACCCCGTGGAGAGGGCTGGTTGAACAATAGCTGGTGGAGGAGCGCGCGGTGGAGGCAGGATGAACATGAGCCCGTGGATGAACAGTCGCAGGTGGAGGCTGGAGGAGGACGACGCCGGATGAACAGGGGCCCGTGGAGGCTGGAGGACGTTGACGATGGAGATGAACAGTATCCCGTGGAGGCTCATTTTGTGGTACGCCACACCCCTCCCAATGAATAGGACCCTCGTTTCGATTGTAGCGCTCCAACGCAAGTATGTTTCCTCCGTTTTGCGGTACGCCACACGCCTCCCGATCAAAAGGACCCCATTTCCACCGTAGGAGGCCCGTTTCCTCCGTTTTGTGGTACGCCAGACCCCTCCCGATGAACAGGATCTCGTTTCGACCGTGGCCGGTCGACCACAAGGCCGTTTCCTCCGTTCTACGGTACGCCAGGCCTCGTTTCCATTGGCTGTTTCGTCCAAGCCGGTTGGCTGGCGATGAACAGCACGCGTTCCATTGCTTCCCGATGAATACGACGCATTCCGTTGCCTCCCCATGAACACGACGACGACACAGTTTCTCCGTTCCGACCCAGCCACAGCCATGTACACGAGCCCTGGCCGTACGTATGCACGAGTAGGCATTCGAGACCCCGCCCGTATGTACGTACGTGGCCATATTTTCTTTCTTGCACCCTGGCCGCTGTACGTATGTGTACATGCTACGTGCGCACCTCTACTACGACACATGCGCGCCTCTACTACCACACGTGCGCACCTCTACTACGACACATGCGCGCCTCTACTACCACACGTGCGCGCCTCTACATTCACCAGTATGTACGTACATGTTCGCGACCAGAATGACAACGCTATGTACGCTTTGACCGGGTGGGTCCCGACTATTAGGCACTTCCTTGCATGCGAAGATGTAGCTGGTGGGTCCCAGCAGTCAGGAGGGTGAATCATTTTATTGCCCATAATATGGACGCACTTCCTTGCGTGCAAAGATGTAGCTGGTGGGTCCCAGCAGTCAGGGGGAAATGTTTCTTTTCGTGAAATACGGTGGCCCGTCCGATGGGTCTTGATGACCCACAAGTATAGGGGATCTATCATAGTCCTTTAGATAAGTAAGAGTGTCGAACCCAACGAGGAGCAGAAGGAAATGATAAGCAGTTTTCTGTAAGGTATTCTCTGGAAGCACTGAAATTATCGATAACAGATAGTTTTGTGATAAGGTAATTTATAACGGGTAACAAGTAATAAAAGTAAATAAGGTGCAACAAGATGGCCCAATCCTTTTTGTCGCAAAGGACAAGCCTGGACAAACTCTTATACAAAGGAAAACGCTCCCGAGGACACATGGGAATTATCGTCAAGCTAGTTTTCATCACGCTCCTAGGATTCGCGTTCGGTACTTTGATAATTTGATATGTGGGTGGACCGGTGCTTGGGTACTGCCCTTAATTGGACAAGCATCCCTCTTATGTTAACCCCCTCTTGCAAGCATCCGCAACTACAAAAGAAGTATTAAGGTAAACCTAACCATAGCATGAAACATATGGATCCAAATTAGCCCCTTACGAAGCAACACATGAACTATGGTTTAAGGTTCTGTCACTTTAGCAACCCATCATCTACTTATTACTTCCCAATGGCTTCCCCTAGGCCCAAACAATGGTGAAGTGTCATGTAGTGGACGTTCACATGCCACCACTAGAGGAGAGACAACATACATCTCATCAAAATATCGAACGAATACCAAATTCACATGAGTACTTATATCAAGACTTCTCCCATGTCCTCAGGAACAAACGTAACTACTCACAAATCATATTCATGTTCATAATCAGAGGGGTATTAATATGCATAAAGGATCTGAACATATGATCTTCCACCAAGTAAACCAACTAGCATAAACTATAAGGAGTCATCAACACTACTAGCAACCCACAGGTACCAATCTGAGGTTTTGGGACAAAGATTGGATACAAGAGATGAAATAGGGTTTGAGATGAGATGGTTCTTGTGAAGATGTTGATGGAGATTGACATCCTCCCGATGAGAGGATCGATGGTGATGATTTCCCCCTCCCGGAGGGATGTTTCCCTGGCTGAACAACTCCACCGGAGCCCTAGATTGGTTCCGCCAAGGTTCCACCTCATGGTGATCAACAACCGGTTTAGCGTATTTCTCCAATTTTATTTTGTGCTGGCATAGAGTAGGACTAATGCCCTTAAGATCATCAAGAGTATATTGATACATCCATTTTTCATCATGCTTTTATATCAATATATATTGCATTATGGGCTGTTATTACACATTATGTCACAATACTTATGCCTATTCTCTCTTATTTTACAAGGTTTACATAAAGAGGGAGAATGCCAGCAGCTGGGATTCTGGGCTGGAAAAGGAGCAAATATTAGAGACCAATTCTGCACAACTCCAAAAGTCCTGAAACTTCACGGAAGATGTTTTCCAAATATATAAAAAATACTGAGAGCAAGAACTTCAACAGGGGGGGCACACCCTGCCACGAGGGTGGGGGCATTCCCTACCCCCCTGGGCGCGCCCCCTACCTCGTGGGCCCCCTGGTGGCCCTCCGGTGTCCATCTTCTGTTATATGGAGTCTTTCGATGGGAAAAAAATCATGATCCATCTTCTCGGACAAAACTCCGCCGCCATGAGGCGGAACCAATCTGGTGGAGTTGTTCTGCCGGGGAAACTTCCCTTTTGGAGGGGGAAATCATCGCCATCGTCATCACCAACGCTCCTCTCATCGGGAGAGGGCAATCTCCATCAACCTCTTCATCAGCACCATCTCATCTCAAAACCCTAGTTCATCTCTTGTATCCAATTCTTGTTTCTAAGTCCGGGATTAGTGCTAATAGGTTTCTAGTAGTGTTAATTACTCCTTGTAGTTGATGCTAGTTGGTTTAATTGGTGGAAGATCATTTGTTCAGATCCTATATGCATATTAATACCCCTCTAATTATGAACATGTTTATGCTTTTTGAGTAGTTACTTTTGTTCCTGAGGACATGGGAGAAGTCTTGCTATTAGTAGTCATGTGAGTTTGGTATTCGTTCGATATTTTGATGAGATGTATGTTGTCATGGCTTATGTGATATATATTATTGTGATGAAGGACATGGGAGATGTATGTTGTCATGGCTTATGGCTTATGTGATGTATGTTTACCACATTAGTTTCAACATTTATAGGGTTACCTGAGATATATATTATTGTATTAAGTTCTCTCTTGAGACTATTGATTTAGTAAGTGTGTGATTGCTACTCTGTTATAAATCCTTCGAAGTACTGTGTGTGTCAACATTTCTGATCCAGGGATGACACGTATGCACAGAGATATGAGTGTTTGAAGTCAGATCGCTACAAGATGGTATCAGAGCACACGCTGACTGTAGGACATGACAACTCAGATAAGCCATAGGTCACTCTTCTCTACTCATTTCTGACTCCTCTCCATTTTCCACTCTATAGAATGGCGGACTCAAGGAACAAGTTTGCATAACCGGATGAAGACACACATTTTGGGAGACACTTAAAGGAAGTCACTAGGTACCTAAACATCAGAACACCAAGCTTCACCGGGACCTACACCGCCACTTTACTAGAAGAGTAGTGTTGGATGATTCAAGTTCAAGTTCTATGAAGGACATTCACGCGAGTTACTGAGCCCACAGAGTTCTGCTTTGATGCACCAACCTGGAGTCTAGGAAAGAGCATGGCAGCTCACATCACCATGGGCGCATCGACGAAGTTTATCAGAAGGATCTTAAGGACACCATCTACCAGATATGTGGGCGCCGAGATGAGCAATGGGAGATGATTAGCACCAAGAGGGACAGGTCCATTGCAGCTTTCATCCAGGAGTTAAACCAACACATTCATCGCCAGGAGAACCAGATGTGTGCAAGCATGATAGATCTGAAGAAGTTGATGACTAGGAACATGGAGCTTGAAGAGGAACTCAAGTCTACACGTGACAGATATGAGGAGGAAATCACAATACTAGTGGATAAAAATGATGACCTAACAAGGAAGCTAGGAGTATTCATGGGAGACCCCGCGCCAGGAGGAGATGACGACCATCCCAAGGACTACATCATCATCGACGACACCGACTCCGACCATGACAGTAGTGATGATGACTATGAAGGCGAAGCTGGAGCGGATATCACGGAGTCTTCCACCGATCAAAATTTCTAGTCGACCACCACATTATCAGTAGTATTCCCCCATGTATATAGTAGTAGTCTGAGCGCTTTTGTAACGGTAGTTAGATCTTTTGTATGCCCTTGTTTGAATTGAGTGGTGTGATATGAATTTGTTTGTCTCATGTGGATATGGGTAGTGCCTTCTCACTAGACCTCACTCTATTCTAATCTCTCCCCTATAAACCCATCAGATGCCTCCTAGACGTGACCCCAGATTTTTCTTTCCATCAGAGCTCACTAAGTTGATCCAACAACAGAATGCCTTGATGCAGCTACGAGTCCAGAACCAAGGCAACAACAACAACAACCCACCGCCACCACCACCAGTTGACAACTTAGCCCGTTTTCTGAGGTTGCAACCATCGGTGTTTTCTAGTAGCACCGAGCCAATAGTTGCTGATGATTGGCTCCGTATGATTGGAAGGGCGTTGACCACCGCAGGTTGCATAGATACAGAGAAGGTGTGTTTTGCCGCACATCAATTGGATGGGCCCGCAGCCTCATGGTGGGAGAATTACATAGCCACTTTTCCCATAGCTAATGTCACATGGGATCAGTTTCATCAAGCATTCCGCACAGCCCATGTCTCTACGGGCGCAATGAATATGAAGAAGCGCGAGTTTCGCAACTTACGTGAGGGAAACCGTACTGTGGTGCAGTACGTGGATGAGCTTAGCAAGTTAGCCCATTATGCCCCAGATTATGTGGCCCCAGATGCCGTGAGGTAGGAGGAGTTTATGGAAGGGCTGAATGATGAGATGAGTATGCAGTTAATGGTGGCAACATTTAACAACTACCCGGAGTTGGTAGACAAGGCCCTTATGATTGAAGGGAAGCAGCAGCAGATTGAGAGCCGCAAAAGGAAGTATGGACAAGGGAAGTACAATTTAGGAGCTCAGTAGAAGCCTCATTTTACCCCGAACTCGGGAGGATATACCCATAACCATGGAGGCCACACGCACAATGGAGGAAGTTCGCATAACCATAGTGGCCCCAAGAATGGAAATGGAAATGGAGCGGGTAGCAATCAGTACTGCTCTAACCCATCCACACCCTCCAAGAAGGACCAAAGTCACATTAGTTGCTTCAAGTGCGGGAAGACTGGACATTATGCCAATGAGTGTCCTGAAGCAAAGAATGGAAATGGCAACGGAAGCTCTGGGAAGAATCCCAACACTTTCAACAGGGGACAAGTGAACCATATGAACGTGGAGGAGGTTGAAGAGCAGCCAGATGCAGTTATAGGTAATTTTTTGGTTAAGTCATTTACTTCAATCGTTCTTTTTGATACTTGTCGGGGATATACCCCGCGGCATAACCCGACCGGAAGTATAACGCGGCCGGACTTGGCGATTCACCGGCGACCCGCACTGACCAGACGGTTTACAAGCAACCAGGCTGAACATTATGACTCACTGGTAACCCGACGGGTGGGACAGACGGATGGCAAGGCCCAAGGCCCAGAAGGCCGGTTTATGTTAATGGTGGGCCGGTTTAAGAGAAAAGGTGTGAGGCATATTTCCCTTAAAAGAAGTCAAGACCCGGACTTGTATCCGGTTTGTATTAGAAGATAGACTAGTCCTAATCGTAATAGGACTCCACATGTAACCTGGCCCTTCAACATATATAAGGAGGGGCAGGGCTCACCAAAGAGGGACAAGCAAGAAGAAACAATCTCTAGGGCTAGACACAAAGAGCCAGTTTACCGACAACTCTCTCGTGATGATAATGAGACCTAGCCACAAACAGCATGTAGGTTTGTTACCGGATGATGTTTCCTGGGGCCCGAAGCTGTCTAAATCCTTGTCTTGTGTTGCGTCTCTCGATTCCGCTCAACCCCTCTCAAGCTACTACAAAGATGCATTGGCCTCATGACTAAGTGCTCACACTAGGACATCTGCCTTGATAATTTCACGACAATACTGGTGCATCGCATTCATACATATCAAGGGGATTTGTGCATAAATATAAGTTGCCCACCAAATTTCCTAGGACACCTATGTTAGTAAGCTCGCCAGGAGCGGAGTATATGGCAAGCCAACGATGTTTTCAGTTGCCATTGACCATAGGTAGGCATGTTTTCCCCTTGGACTTAATAATTCTGGAGTCGCAAGGATTGGATGTGATACTAGGAATGGATTGGCTATCGATGTATGGAGGAAACATCGATTGTGCCAGTAAGTCAATTCTGCTCACCACCCAGGAGGGAAAAAGGATTAAGTATGTATCTAGGCATGAGCCTAGGAGGACCCAAGTAAATTCCCTCTCAGGAGTTGTTCGGGAAGAAGTGCCTGTAGTGAAGGATAACCCGGATGTATTCCATAGGAATTACCAGGAATGCTGCCAGATCGAGACATTGAGTTTTTGATAGAGCTGTTGCCAGGCACCGGACCAATATCGCAGAGACCATACCGGATGCCTGCAAGTGAACTGGAGGAGATTAAGAAGCATATTAAGGAGTTATTGGGAGAAAGGATACATTCGACGAAGTTCATCACAATGGGGAGCCCAGTGCTCTTGGTTGAGAAGAAGGATGGATCTTTGAGAATGGTTGTTGATTATCGTGCGTTGAATGAAGTAACGATAAAGAACAAGTACCCACTGCCAATGATCAATGATTTGTTTGACCAGCTGCAAGGAGCTAAAGTATTCTCCAAGATCGATCTGGGACCAGGATACCACCAGCTGAAGTTCCGAGAACAGGATATACCTAAGATAGCCTTCACAATAAGGTACAGGCTATATGAGTATACGGTTATGTCATTTGGATTAACAAATGCCCCTGCCTATTTCATGAGTATGATGAATAAGGTGTTCATGTAGTTTTTGGATAAGTTTGTAGTGGTGTTCATTGATGATATTTTGGTATACTCAAAGAATGAAGAGGAACACAAGGAGCATTTGCGTTTAGTTCTCGAGAAGCTCAGAGAACATCAGTGCTGCGCTAAGTTCAGCAAATGTGAGTTTTGGTTGAAGGAAGTGGGATTTCTTGGACATGTTATATCAGGAGAAGGTATAGCAGTAGACCCTACCAAGGTTCAGTTAGTCACTGATTGGCTAGCACCCACCTCAGTAGGAGAGATCCGTAGTTTTCTGGGACTCGTGGGATACTATCGGAGATTCATTGAGAATTTTTCCAAGATTGCCAAGCCTATTATGGATCTGTTGAAGAAGGACACTGTAACACCCTCGATGCGACTATATCTCCCACGTGTCGAGGCACGACTTAGAGGCATAATCGCATTGAAGGCATATGTCGCAAGTTAGGCAATCTTCACAACATCCCATGTAATATAGATAATAAAAGGGGAGATATCATAGTTGGCTTACACTCGCCACGTCAATCAAGTACATAAATAACATTACATCATCCAAACACTCATGGCCCGACTACGGCGCCAACATAAAAGACAACCCAACATGCGACACGGTCCCGATCGTCCCCAACAGGGCACCACTACTGATCATCAGGAAAGGAAACATATTATCGTTGAGAGTCCTCGTCGAACTCCCACTTGAGCTCGAGCGCGTCACCTGGAGCGGAATAATCAGGCCCTGCATCTGGTTTAATAGTAATCCATGAGCCACAGGGACTCAGCAATCTCGAACCCCGCGATCAAGACTATTTAAGCTTAATAGGAAAAGGCAAGGATAAATATGTGGAGCTGCAGCAAGCGACTAGCATATATGGTGCCTAACCTGTTCGAAAAAGAGAGCGAGAAGAGGAGGCAAAGCGCGAGCGAGAAACTAGAGGACAACCTGCGCAAGCATTACTCCAACACCGTGTTCACTTCCCAGACTCCGCCGAGAAGAGACCATCATGGTAACTCACACTATTGATTCATTTTAATTAAGTTAAGGTTGAAGTTATCTATAGTCGGACATTAACAAATTCCCATCTGCCCATAACCGCGGGCACGGCTTTCAAAAGTTCAAATCCCTGCAGGGGAGTCCCAACTTAGCCCATGACAAGCTCTCACGGTCAACGAAGGAATAGACCTCCTCCCGAGACATTCCGATCAGACTCGGTATCCCGGTTCTTCAAGACAACTCCGACAATGGTAAAACAAGTCCAGCAACACCACCCGCTGTGCCGACAAATCCCGATAGGAGCTGCACATATCTCGTTCTCAGGGCACACCGGATAAGCTAAG
>NC_041388.1:203463456-203473011 GCF_002162155.2 Triticum dicoccoides | reverse complement strand
GAAACCCAAGGGAAAAGGCTAGGTGGCAAATGGTAAAACCAAGGTTGGGCATTGCTGGAGGAGTTTTATTCAAGGCGGACTGTCAAGGGGTTCCCATTATAACTCAACCGCGTAAGGAACGCAAAATCCGAGAACATAACACCGATATGAAGGAAACTAGGGCGGCAAGAGTGGAACAAAAAACTAGGCGAGAGGCCGAGCCTCCACCCTTTACCAAGTATATAGATGCATTAAGATAACATGGCAATAAAATGATATCCCAACAAGTAAATAATGTTCCAACAAGGAACGGTCTCCAATCTTCACCTGCAACTAGCAACGCTATAAGAGGGGCTGAGCAAAGCGGTAACATAGCCAATCAACGGTTTGCTAGGACATGGTGGGTTAGAGGTTTGACATGGCAATTTGGGAGGCTTGCAAGCAAGTGGTAGGCATCGTAGCATTGGCATAGCAAAAGAGCGAGCATCTAGCAAAGCAAAGATAGTAGTGATTTCGAGGGTATGATCATCTTGCCTACAAAGTTGTCAGAGTTGACCGGATCCTTGAAAGCAAACTCAACGGGCTCCACGTTAGCGAACTCGTCTCCCGGTTCTACCCAAACAAGAAAAACAAGCAAACATAGCACAATCAACCACATGCAAGGATCAAACAATATGATGCAAACATGGTATGCTATGCGGGATGCGATGCGGGATGCATATGTAAGATGTGACAAGGAATGCATGAACCTGGCCTCAACTTGGAAATCCAAGTGTGCCACTGGAAAGATGAGATGAAATCGCTTGAAAACGATATAAAGAACGCCGAAATCGGAGTTACGTTTGTAAATGGCAAGCGATTCAAATATGACACCGGTCTGCGATTTACAGCAAGTAGCCATCTAAATGCAATGAGATGAACATGCTACAGCACCCAAACATAACAACAAAACACATGGCAGGGTTTCATTCATGATGCTTAACAAAAGTCCAGCACTGAGCTACGGCCAATTCATCCATTAACAGGTTCAAACAAGCATGGCAAAAATGCATATGGTAAACAGATTTCTGACTTGTGTGGAATTTCAGATCAGATAGCACTCTTCGGAGCAACAAAACTATATGCTACAGGACATGAACATGGCAAAGTAAAGCATGGCATGGAGCTACTCAAAGAGCTTAAACTAAGTCCCTTAGTGACCTTGAGCCAAAAGGGATCAGAAAGTACATTTGCAAGCATGTGAACATGGCAAAAACATAATCAGTTCTCAGACTTAGTGAAAAACTGGAGCATGCTGAAAAAAGATATCAAGTAGGCATGTTTACGAGCTCGATGCACTCACTACGGAGCAAGTCATGACAAGCTAAGCATACATCCATCAAGAATACATAAAATGCAAGCTACACATGGCAAGAACAATAGCATAGCATGCACCGATTAACTACAACAACCTCGGCAAAATTGCTAACAAGTAGACAATCTGCCCAGATTCACGAAGTGACAAAAGTAGAGCTTGATTGACTCAAGCTATGGTGCTCCATAATTGCAAACAAAGACATAGATGGATATAGCATTACAAGATTATCAAAACATCCTTACTGATCATCCTCAAAAGAGGAACGGATCACTAGGAAACAACATGAACATATGACAATATGAGATAAACAGGTCAAGGACTTAGTGGAAATGCTAAGTCCCTGAAATCAGCATGACCAAGTGCCTCACTTTGCAAGCTTGTGCTAGGCACCACACACATCACAAAAATACATGAGTTGTACCTCTGGAAAGATGGCAAAACCCTTAACAAAACATATCTAAAGCTCAGGGGCATATCATGCACACAATAATCATGGCAAAAATGACAAATATCTAAATGGAGCAGGAGATCTGACAATTATCTCAAGTAGCACTCTTCTAAGAGCATTTCGGGCATCAAGATGAACTCAAATGAAAATGATGCAATGTAATGAAATGATGTACTCTCTGAGGCGAACATTTTGATATGCTATATGCCCAAAACGGAGCTATGGACCCAAAGTTACGAAGCGATGAACATAGGAAAAAAAAGTTAGGGTTTCGGGGCAAAACGTCAACCCCGAAATTTCGGATCTCAGATCCAGATCGGGACCTCGCCGGAGTTACTGTTCATGCATGGAAGTTGAGGATGCCGGGATACTTAGAGCTCGCCGGAGACGGAGGAGATCGCCGGAGAGGGACTTGAGGCGTGGAGGAGGAGGCCGGAGGGGGGCGGAGCCGGCCGGTGGCGGCGGGACGGCGGCGCTCGCCGGTGCGGGCGGTGGCCTGCCCGGTGCGGCGGCGCTTGCTGGCACGGGGCGGCGGCCGCCGGCAAGGAGGCGCGGTGGCGCGGGCGGAGGGAGAGGCGGCTCGGCGGCGCGGAGGGAACGGGCCGAGAGGGCCCGCGTCGGGCTCGCCGGGCCGCGTGGCGGGACGGGCGGCGGCGACACGGGGCGTCACGCCACTGGTGCAGAGTGGTGGTGCGACTTCGTCCGCCCGGGGCGGACGTGTCCGGCGGCGGCGCGAGGAGTTTTTTTAGGGTTTCGGGGGAAGGAAGAAGAAGAATTTCGGAGGGGTCTTTAAATAGGCATAGGAGGAGCTAGGAGAGTCCAAATGAGGTGCGGTTTTCGGCCACGCGGTCGTGATCGAACGCTCTATATGATGGAGAGGGTTTTGGTGGGTTTTGGGACAACTTGGAGGGGTGTTGGGCTGCAACACACATGAGGCCTTTTCGGTCCCTCGGTTAACCGTTGGAGTATCAAACGAAGTCCAAATGATACGAAACTGGACAGGCGGTCTACCGGTAGTAAACCAAGGCCGCTTGGCAAGTATCGGTCCAATACGGAAATGTTTAATCCCCACACACGAAAGAAAAGTAGAAATGACCACCGGAGGAGAACGAAGCGCCGGAATGCAAAACGGACAACGGGGAAAAAGCTCGAATGCATGATATGAACATGTATGCGAATGCAATGCACAAGATGACATGATATGAGATGCATGACAACGATAACAACACACGAAGACAAAGACCCGAACCCGAGAAAATAAAATAACTTAACGCCGAAAACGGCAAGAGTTGGAGTACATATTGGGAAAGTCATATCCGGGGTGTTACAACACTCCACCACTACGAAAGGATCTCGTCCCGAGATCTAGGACTGAAAGAACGCCGGGTACTCAGAACGGAGGTGATCCTCGCATTCCCAGGTAGCTTCATGGTCGGAATGGTGTGACCACTTGACTTTGAGGAATTTGATTGACTTGTTGCGACTCTTGCGTTCAGTCTCTTCAAGAATAGCAACTGGGTGCTCACGATAGGAGAGATCTTCTTGGAGCTCAATGTCCTCGAAGTTGACGGTACGGTCAGGAGTCTTGAAGCACTTTCGGAGCTGAGAGACATGGAACACGTCATGAACATTTGCAAAGTTTGAAGGAAGCTCGAGTTGATAGGCGAGATTGCCTCTCTTGCTGACAATCTTGAAAGGTCCCACATATCTAGGGGCAAGCTTCCCTTTGATACCGAAGTGACGCGTACCTTTCATAGGAGAGACGCGGAGGTAAACATGATCTCCGATCTCGAAAGCCAAATCACGGTGCTTTCTGTCATAGTAGCTCTTCTGGCGGGATTGGGCTGCTTTGAAGTTATCTCAAATGACTTTGCACATTTCCTCTGCCTCTGTGATTAAGTCATTTCCGAGAAGCTGACGTTCACCGGTTTCATACCAGTTGAGAGGGGTACGACACTTCCTGCCATAGAGAATTTCAAATGGTGCCTTGCCCGAACTTGCTTGAAAACTGTTGTTGTAGGAGAATTCAGCATATGGAAGACAATCCTCCCACTTCAAGCCGAAGGAGATCACACAAGCCCTGAGCATATCTTCAAGAATCCGGTTGACACGCTCGACTTGACCGCTAGTTTGAGGATGGAAAGCTGTGCTGAAGCGGATGTTGGTGCCCATGGCCTTCTGAAAGGAATCCCAAAACTTGGAGGTAAAGATGCTGCCACGGTCTGAAGAGATCACTTGAGGAATACCATGCAGAGAGACAATTCGAGAGGTATAGAGTTCCGCCAACTGAGCTGCAGTGATTGACTCTTTGATAGGAAGAAAGTGAGCCACTTTAGTGAGTTTGTCAATGACAACGAATATAGCATCATTGCCACGCTTGGACTTTGGAAACCCAGTCACGAAGTCCATTTCAATGTGGTCAAACTTCCATTCTGGAATGGCAAGAGGTTGGAGGAGACCAGCTGGCCTTTGGTGTTCTGCCTTCACTCTTCTGCAGACATCACACTCATTCACGAATTGAGCAATCTCTCGTTTCATTCGAGTCCACCAATAAGCCTGCTTGAGGTCCTGATACATCTTCATACTCGCAGGGTGGATGGAGAGGAGAGAATTGTGAGCCTCGTTCATGTTCACTTTACGAAGGTCACCTTTGGGTACAACAATACGATCCTCGAAGAAGAGAGTGTCCTTGTCATCAAGGCGGTAGCACTTGTACTTGGATTGACTCTTGGCAATCCCAATCTTCACCTTTTTCACCATAGCATCAAGACGCTGAGCTTGGCGAATCTGGTCTTCCAAGGTAGGAGAGACTGGAAGGTTGGCGAGGAAACCTTGAGGAACAACTTGCAGATTAAGTTTGCGGAAAGCTTCACAAAGCTCGGGTTGATAAGGCTTGAGAATTAGACTGTTGCAGTAAGCCTTCCTGCTCAATGCGTCAGCAATCACATTGGCCTTGCCTGGAGTATACTCAATACTCAGATTATCACTACTAGAAAAAGGGCTATAGATGGGATTGACACTAATGGCGCACCAGACAAGCGGTGCGCCATTAGTATATATTAATGGCGCACCTCCTTCTGATACGCCATTAGAGCTGAAACTACTAGTGGTGCACCTGGCCCAGGGTGCGCCATTAGTATCAATTTTTTTTGAACTAGTGCGCCTGTCCAAACATACTAATGGCGCATCCAGACAAAGTGCGCCATTACTAGTTGTAACTAGTAATGGCACACCTCTCGGAAAGTGCGCCACTAATGTTGTTTTTTTTATTATATTTTTTATTCCTTTTTTTGCAAAACTACTAATGGCGCACTGTTCGACCGTGCGCCATTACTAGTTTAAACTAGTAATGGCGCACTGTGGAACGGTGCGCCATTAGTATGTTTTTTTTCAAAACTACTAATGGCGCACCACGAGAAGGTGCGCCATTAGTAACCTGGATTACTAATGGCGCATTTAGAGTTGGTGCGCCATTAGTAAGTGGGCAGCAACAAGATATTTTGGACAGCCTCTCCTACCCACACTCACTTTCTCCCCACTTCATTCTCTCCACCTCCTCCTTGTCTCGGGTGCCTCCTCTTTTTCACCTCATTTCCACCATAGATTTATTCAATTTAAGTGGTTAAATTACCTTGTTTTGATAGGTAAGTAAGGCGGGAAGCTATATTTATGTTGTTCTCCCTACAACAATGTGCACATGCACTTTTTATGGCCTAGCTAGATCTATGTATGTTCGTGGTGTTGCATATGTTTGTGGTGTTGCATATGTGTTTGTGTTTGGAGGTGTACCGGTATTTGAAATGCGATAGTTGCCAATATTTTGCCGGAATGTTGATTCATTTCCGTTTCGGCGAGAATTTTGGCATTAAGCATTCTTTTTGGTCCTATTTTTAGGGAAAGTCATGCCAAATTTTTTCTTGGTTCTAAAATATCGTTTTGCTCTACCCCGCAGGCGACCATGGTCCGCACGATGACCGAAGGCATCGTGAATAGGTTTTTGAGGTCCGCGAAGGCCGAGATGCTTCAAAAAGAACAAGACGGAGATAAGATGTCCGTGTCGAAGATGCAAGCTGAAGAGCCTTATTGCGGACCCGGAATCCGGGCAGGTGCGGGACCACCTGCTCTTGCGTGGTTTCATGGATGGCTATCGGTGGCAAGGTGATGAAGATGACTACGAAGTCATCCATGGGGGCCGGGCAAGAAATGAGGAAGGGCAGCAAGACAACCACCGCGGCTCGGGCGGGCGAGAAGACGAAGAATCCCCAGGAGATGATCACGACGGTGATGCTGTACACAGTCATCATGTAGAAGATGCAGGACATGATGATGAGGAAGATGCCAGAGCAGACGATGGGCATGATCATGAAGATGATGATGCCGGTGGAGCAGACGACGCTGGACCATCGATGGGCTGGGTGCAGGACCCTCATATTCAAGAGCTGCTTCTCAAGCAGACGGATAACGCAAGAGCTGCCGCCCGAGAGAAAGCCAAGATGGATCAACTTGAGTTAGACGCGGTTACTCCATTGTATGAAGGATGCAGGCCCGAGGATACCCGCCTGAAAGTAACGCTCATGGCTCTGGAGATGAAGGTAAAACACAAAATGACCGACGCATGCTTCGACGAGAACAAGTCATTCTGGCACGAACGTCTTCCCAAGGGGAACAAGTGCCCGACCAGTTTGGAGGAGGCGAAGAAAATCGTGTGTCCTCTGGATTTACCGCACGTGAAATACCATGTGTGCATGAACAATTGCATCATTTATCGGGACAAGCATGCGGAGTCTACCATATGTCCGGTGTGCGGCGTCACTCAATACAAGAAGAGGAAGAAAGCTCCTCGAAAAGTGGTGTGGTACTTTCCGATCACTCCTCGTCTGCAGCGGTATTTCGCGGACCCTAAGGTAGCAAAGCTCCTGCGTTGGCACGCGGATAGGGAGGAGAAGAAGTGAGAAGATGACGCAAATGATCCAGAGATAGATAAAAAAGACAAGATGCTGAGGCACCCTAAGGATGCGAGCCAGTGGCAAGCGTTGAACTTCGAAGACCCAGAATTTGGGAACGATCCAAGGAACATCGTGCTGGGCGCGAGCACCGATGGAGTCAATCCGTTTGGCAGCCAGAGAAGCACACATAGCACCTGGCCTGTGTTTGTGTGGATGTACAACCTTCCCCCCTGGTTGTGCATGAAGAGGAAGTACATTCACATGAGTATGCTAATTGAAGGACCGAAACAACCAGGGAACGACATCAATCTGTATCTGGGGCTGCTGAAAGAGGAGCTTGACACGCTGTGGAAAACGCCAGCCAATACGTGGGACGCCGCAGAGAAAGAATATTTCCCTATGAGAGCCGCACTGCTCATGACGGTGCACGACTATCTCAGATACGGATATGTCGCGGGGCAGGTGGTCCACGGATTTTCTGGATGCGTCAGGTGCATGGATGACACAACGTATCGCCAGCTAGATAGAGATCCCGGGTCTTCGAAAACCGTGTTCATGGGACATCGAAGGTGGCTTCGCGACGATGACCCGTGGAGAAAACGCAAGGATCTGTTCGATGGTGAAACCGAACCCCGAGGATGCCCGCGTACGAGGAGCGGCGAGGAAATAGACGAGCTGTTGAAAAATTGGAAAGACTGCCCACTGCCGGGAAAGAAGCAAAATGCGCCAGAGCCGGGAAAGAAGCGAAAGGCGCCAGAGCCGCTGCTGAAGGTATGGAAAACGAGGTCTGTTTTCTGGGACTTGCCGTACTAGAGGATCCACCGTGTGCCTCACAGCCTTGATGTCATGCCTATCACGAAGAACGTGTGCGAGAGTCCTCTTGGTACCCTGCTCAACATGCCAAAGAGGACCAAAGATGGGCCGAAAGCAAGGGCAGACTTGAAATCAATGGGCATCAGGCAGGAGCTTCACGCTATATATGATGATGATGATGATGATGAGGCGAAGCAGGACACGGAAAGTCGTCGCAAAGGAAAAAAGGCCAAGAAGACCGGAAATGACTACCCTCCCGCGTGCTTCACACTAAGTCAGGAGGAGATCGAGCAGTTTTTCACCTGCCTCGTAGGAGTAAAACTTCCTTACGGTTACGCGGGGAAGATAAGCAGATACCTAGACCCAGCGAAGCTGAAGTTCAGCGGGATGAAGTCTCACGACTGTCACGTGCTGATGACGCAGATACTTCCAGTTGCAATCCGTGGGATCATGGACGCGCACGTCCATGAAACCCTATTTGGCCTATGCAACTTTTTCAACGTCATCTCTCGGAAGTTTGTTGGCGTGAGGCAACTCAAAAGGCTACAGGAAGAGATCGTGGTGATACTATGCGAGCTTGAGATGTACTTCCCGCCCGCATTCTTCGATGTTATGGTGCATCTGCTGGTCCATATCGTGGACGATATCATCCAACTCGGGCCGACGTTCCTGCACAGCATGATGCCGTTCGAAAGGATGAATGGTGTCTCAAAGGATACGTTCGCAACATGTCACGTCCAGAGGGAAGTATAGCCAGGGGCTTTCTGACCGAAGAGTGCATCTCCTACTGCACGAAATATCTAGGCATCGAGAACCCCGTTGGTCTGCCCGTCAACAGGCACCTCGGCAGGCTCGCTGGATGGGGTCACCATGAGGTTCGCCGCGAAATGCATGTCGACTTCGAGGGTCGACTCGCCGACTTTTAAAGAGCAAACCTAGTCGCGCTACAACACATAGACGTGGTCGATCCTTGGGTGGTAGAGCACAAAACCTTTATTAAGAAGACGTACAATGACCGAGGCCAACAGAGGACGGACGGAGATATACTCAAAGAGCACAACTCATGTTTCACGCGTTGGTTCAAGCAGAAGCTTCTGTCGTACCCTTTACATGAGGATTCTTCCGCGGAAGAACAACTCATATTCGCCTTGTCACAGGGCGCCGAGCACAACCTGATGATCTATGAGGCGTATGATATCAACGGCTACACATTCTACACCGAGGCCAAGGACATGAAGAGCGATGGTTATCAGAACTCTGGGGTAATGATGGAATCCTACACCGGTAACGACAAGGACAGATACTACGGAAGGATCGAGGAGATCTGGGAGCTGAGCTACGCTGGAGAGAAGGTCCCGATGTTCCGTGTCAGATGGGCCAAGAGCGTCCTAAAAGAAGATCGGTATTTCACCACCATGGTTATACCCGAAGCCAAATCCAAGACCGCGGGCGCAAACGTCACCGCGAAAAATGAGCCATGGGTACTGGCTTCCCAAGTGGACCAATGCTTCTTCATTCCGACCCGTCAAAGCCCAGTCGTGTTGTCGTGAGGAGAGGCAAAAGGAAGATCATCGGAATGGATGGAGTAGCCAATGAGCAAGACTTCGACAAGTACGGCGACCCGAGGATCGAACATGACGACGATGATGAAGTAGCAGCATACACCACAAGAAGAAGCAGGACCACCCTACCTAAAGGACGTCCGTTCCACAGAAGAACTCCATTTGTGAAAAAGAAGGGCAAGAAGATTGTGAATAGATAGCTAGCTAAGATCGATTGTATTTAAATTGTAGCCTTCATTTCTCGATTGTATTTCATGGGCACTTTTTGAACTATCATGAATATTTTTAAATTTCATGGACACTCGATCTCGATCCCCCTCCATCTCGATCGCTATCCCACCTCGCCAGATCCGGTCCCCCTCGCCGCCGAGCACCCCCCGGTCCACCGGCCGCCGCCGCCGACCCCCCGCACCCTCGATTCCCCTACTCAACCGCCGCCGACGACCCCCC
>NC_041388.1:203462725-203463258 GCF_002162155.2 Triticum dicoccoides | reverse complement strand
CCGCACCCCTCCCCTACTCAACCGCCGCCGCCGACCCCCCGCACCCCACGCACCCTCCCCCGCTCCACCGGCATTACTGTTTGATGATATTTAAAAAAAATTATTACTGTCTTATAAAAAATACTACTATTATGATTTACGCACCCTCCCCCGCTCCACCGGCATTACTGTTTGATGATATTTTTTAAAAAATTATTACTCTCTTATAAAAAAATATTACTGTTATGATTTAAACAAGTTTGAACATATTTAAACACAAATAAGTATCAAACAGCATTTTAAATGCATGCAAAAAATTTGTGGAGCCTGGGAATCAAACCCAGGACCTCCTGGTGTGAGAACTGGCTGCTGACCAGTCGAGCTAGTTGAGGGAACTTGGTGTGGATCAGGTCAGGTGGAAGATAACCTGTTGGCTCGAGCAGAAATCAAAAAAAAAATACTAATGGCGCACCACGGTGAGGTGCGCCATTAGTATGGATGTACTTATGGCGCACCTAGGGGTGGTGCGCCATTAGTATTGTGCCATTGCTATA
>NC_041388.1:203454464-203462430 GCF_002162155.2 Triticum dicoccoides | reverse complement strand
CCCTCGAGCCCACGACCTCCTCGAACGGACGGCATCGCGAGACTCCCCGCGCTCCCCGTGACCGCTCTCCACCGCCGCCGCCGACCCCCGCGCCCGCTCCGACGACCCCCGCGCCCGCTCCGCACCTCCGCACCTTCCCACTTCCCCTCCCCTCGCGCTGCTTCACCCGACTAGGTCGTCCCCGTCGACACCGCATCGTCCCCGCGACCACCGTCGTCCCCGCGACCACCGGCCCTCCTCTGCTGCGACGACCAGGCGCCGCCGTCCGCGGACTGCCTCGAGCTCTGTCCCCGTCCGCGCGAAGATCCCCTCCACTCCGCGGGCAGGGGCTCTTCTCCTGCCGCTGCAGCTACAAGAGGAGAGGAGCACCGGCCAGCCATCACCGACGGACGCCTTAGTTTGGTACGACCTCGACCCCTTCACTGTTTTCTGCTTCAAAAGTAAGTTTGTAGAGCCAACAGGCATAGTATCCATTAACTAGAATTGAGCTAATTTTAATGGTATATTCGAAGTTAATATTTCGTTTAATCTAGTCTACGTGTTTGGTTTTTCTAACTGATATGAATGCCATGATTTCCAAGAACAAGATAGGATTGATGGGCCCCTGAAGCGGTTGCCATTAACCTTGCCGTGCCTATTTGCAACAAGGTATTTTAGCATTTACACATTTAGTATAATTTTAGCATTGTTTCTCAGTTTGGCACACTACACATTATAGCAAAGATTCTCTATCTGGCACACTACCCATTTTAGCATACTACACATTTTAGCACTGTTTTGGCAATGCACTGATTTGGAGTGATATCATTGTCTCATTGCTGCCTTTGTGCAATGCAGAACTGTTAAGAGTGATCTGGAGCAGGAGGGCGACGCTGAGCTCGGTTGGGGCCTCCTCGGCGACTGCTGCGGCGAGGTATGTGCACTCAGTCTCTGAGTCCCCGCCGCGGAGAGTTGTACATATGCCAAGACCTTCTACGGTGAGCCCCTCACTCACTCAGCACCGAGTACTCTGCAATCTGGTCCTCTATCAGTAGCTTTTGTAGTAGTTCTTGCAGCGAATATGTCTTCCTGTTCAAATACAGAAGCAACACCCGGCGAGTACACAAACAAAGACAATCTGTATTCACAAACTGCAGTATTTCTTCCTGTTCCACAACTGGGCGTTGTAGCCTGACATAAAGAGAATCATGAAGCACTTTTCTTTTAATTAAACACCTGCAGTAGTATACTTGACTGAATTTAAACACTTGCAGTAGTACTTTGACGAGTCTGCTTGATCAACTAAATTTAAACACTTACAGTGCTGCTTGATCAACTGGAGTACTCTCGTACTTGATCAGTAGCTGTTTTGGTGTAGCAAGTGCAGCAGCTGTAGTACTCCATTTGGTACTCCATCTGGAGACTTTAACTGGATCAGATTAGGTACTCCATTTGCTGTAGTACTCTAGTTAACTGAAACTAGTGACATCACTTGAAGAAACTTAAGTCTGAATAATCAAATTCATCATACACTATTACTTGAATAAAAGATTATGTGCTTGCAGTGGAGTGCATGCGTTTTGGAGTAGCATCAGTAGCTACTGTTACTTTTCCACATGAAGTACAGTACTGGAGTAGCAAGTGTACCAGTATTATTGGAGTAAAAAATTCAGTTAAGTTGTGCAGTAGTGTGCTCCTGCTTGCTCTTCTCTGAATCTTTTAAGTTAAATGAAACCTTTTTACTCCAGTAGAATTAGATGAATTTTGTTAGTACTGTGTATTTAAATGAATCTTTTGCTTTGTATTTAAATGAAAGGGGAGTATAAATACTGTTTGGTTAAAACCAAGATTCAGTATCTTGAACTACTCCAGTTGTTTAAATTTGACTTGGTGTAGTAATCCAATACTCCAAACTATTGATGGACAGATGGCCATTAGTTGGTGTAGTACTGCTTGGAGTAGCTTGCTGTAGAGATTTGTGTATTCTGCAGTTGAGTGCCAAAATAAACCTTGCTAGGTGAATCTTGTTTGCATTAGGAGTAATCGCCGGAACTGCCTCATGTCAGTAGCTAACGGCCTCATGTTCTGCTCTGTGAACTGCTATGTGGTGCTGCTCATGGATGATGGTAGGAATTTATGCAAATATTCAGAGACACAAAATTTTGAAGTTGCTGTAACTGATTACTTTCCCAAGTGAGAAAATACATTCTATTCTACCTATTTCAAACTCAGTGATTGTTGCAGCCAAGAAATGCCTAGCCAATGTTAAATGGTCCTATAAATGACAGTACCCTAACAACTATTCTGCTCATGATCTTATTTTTATTTCTTTGATGAAAGTTGGTTCTTTTCTTCCCAAGTTCACAAAAAATCTTTTACATTTCTAGTGGTTGCCAAAAGCATAATATGACCAGGACAAACATAAACTTTGAGGCTGAAAGGAAATCAAGTAATGAACCACATAGGAATAGAAGGTAAACAAACTATGCTAGTTGAGAATGTACCTCAGGAGTCGATCAGAAGTGCGACGTCTCAATATTTCCTGAAAACCCATATTGGCTAGGATAATTTGCTTTTATTACCTTATTTACACCAAGTTTTAGTTAAACAATGATACTTGAATAATTTTGTGCTATTTCTGTTATGGTTTTGTGGACAGTATTTGACCTTATGGTAACTAGTTGGGGTTAGGTTTTGGGGTTTTGATTATTGGTATGAAGTACTGACAGAGGATCTTATTCACACAAAGTTTTAGTTAAACACTGGTACTAGAATGATTTTGTGCTACTTCTGTTGACAGAGAATGGCATGTTAATACCATATAGGTACCCAAATAATGTTGCTATGATGTATTGGGGGAGAAATGGTCCAGTATTGCTTGTAGTGGTTTGTCCAAAATGTTGAATGATACTGCTTGGAGATACATATATTGTTTCACCTCTTCGCATGCCAATGTATTTTCCATGTTGTGATGGAGGCCTATTTTGCCTTGTCCACTCAAGAGGCCCTAGAGTTTGCTGGAATGTCGATTAACTTCCGTTCTGGCAAATTCGGGTACTCCATATGTCCTATTTTCAGCAAAGGTCATGCTGAAATTTTCCATGAATTTTAGCATGACTTTGCTAAAAATAGGACATATGGGGTACTTGTGACTAATGCATGGGCCGGGGTATCTTAGTAGTTAATTAAGTAGGATCAAGTGCCCCGGCATACTTGTGACTAATGCATGGCTTTTAGGGTGCCTCTGTGTCGATAAAAACCGAAATGATGAAAGCTTAGGCTTTTAGGGTGCCTCGGCGTCGAAAAACCCTCAATGATAAAAGCTTAGCTTTTAGGATGCCTCGGTGTCGACAAACCCTAAATGATGAGACCATGATCTTGTTCCTTGACAATGACCAACTTTTTGACCAAACTTTGTTCCTATTTAGAGAGAAACATGGCCAACAACGATGAGGCCGGGGGTTCGGGCGTCAAGGCATTCTGGAAGCTGTCCCAGGAGATGGAGGAACAACCTCACTTGTATGAGGACGCCGCCTTCCCCACCGATCCTGAGACCACTGATGGTACCGCCGAGGATGACCCCACTGATGCCACCACTGATGGTGCCGCCGAGGATGCCACCACTGATGATGGCGGCGCACGCACAGATGGCAGCCAACCGAAGAGGCAACGGAAGGACCGGCGCCCGATCGTGCTCCGCACCCTCAAGGAGGAAGTTACTGAAGTGGACTCCGACAGGAATCCAACGGCGCCCGAACGAATAGTCAAGGGGTACTCGCTTCAGCTCGGGTGCATTCTCCGGAGCACCGTCTCGATCAACACCGAGAACCTGAGGCATCCTGACCGAGGGAATTTGCGCAACCTCCTCTTCATGAATCTGCACGAACGATACAAGTTCCCCGCTGAATGTGAAAACACAAGCCTCAAAGGGAGTAAAGTGAACAATGCTGCCCTCACGAAGATGAGCAAGGCCCTGTCTACTTGGCAAAGCAATGTGAAGAGAATGATCGAGAAAGGTGAGAGCTATGAGAAGATCAAGGAGAAAAATCCTTCGATCACTGAAGATGACTACAACGACTTCAAGATCAATTGCTCGAGCACCGCAAACTCCGAATCAAGTAAGTGGGGGAAAGAAATGCGGGAGCTGAACTTAGGGGAACACACACTCGGTCCCGGCGGTTAAAGAGTGGTGGAGCCTATATGGGACAAGGAGGAGGCGGACCGTGCCGAGCAAGGCCTACCGCCCCTCTTCGATAAATACGGTGACAAGCAGACCAGGAACTTTGTCAGGGCCCGGTATAAGAAGGACCAGAAAACAAAGGAGCTTACCACGGATCCGAAGACCAGGGCGCTTGAGCTTGTTCTGGTAAGGAATACACCCCCGTGTAATTAGCTCCATATGGTTGCATTCTAATTAATGAAGCCAAATTTCTAAATGGTTCCCATTCCTTCCGCAGGCGACTGAAAGCAGTAGCGCGGGGTCGACTAAGAGCAACCCTTGGGACACCACTCTAAATAGAGCATTGAATGTAATGAAGAACAAGGATAAGCTCAGTAAGCCGACGTTAGCTGGTCGTGTGGCCGGCAAAGGCTTGTCGACAAAATGGTTGTCATACCATAACACTGGTGGGCGAAAGGAGAAAAAGACCAGCTCGGAAAGCCAGGCACGCGAGGCTCAAGAACTCATGGCACAGGTGGCGCGGATTCCGAAAATTGTCCAAGAGCAAGTGGAACAACAACTCGGAAGGACGATCACCGCCATTGTGCCTACCTTGATCAAGGGGATTAGTGCGTGGATTGCGGGCGGCCAACAGGGGCCGCCCCCGATTCCTAGCTTCACGGCCAGCAACTCGCAGAACGTGATGGCGGGGCCATTGGTGTCTCCGACGCCGGCACGGGAGCTTAATGCACCCAGGTATACGCCGGCCGACACCTCTGCAGCAAGCGGCCCCTCCGTCAACTGCACGCCCGCCGTTGGCGGTGCCTCGACATTAGCCGAGCTCGACGCCATCATCACGGTAACTAATTAAGCCTCTCTCGGCCGAGGACTTCATCTCCTTGCCTTTGACTGGGCATCCCTGACGCCCTACATGTTTTCGCAGGGCGCCGCCGATGTTCCGTGCACTCTCCTGCAGTTCGTGAACAACGAGTTGGTCGATGTCGCCAAGGGCAAAATCGTTCAACCGGGCAACCCCTTGTTCCACGGTACCCAGATGCCACCCAACTTGTTTAGGGTTCAACTGGTTCGGGTGCTGCCAGGCTGCGACGAGTTGTTACCTCCGATTCGACCCGTCGGGGCCGACGATGATGACGTGATGACCCTGAGCGCCTGCCTGAGCTGACACCACCCCAAAGACAACACCGCCAGTCGTGCCGGCGCCAAGTCGGCCCCATGGCAAGACCACCGCAACGGTGCTGGACATCCCTATGCCACTGGATCCAAACATGCATATGGCACAGGATCATAATGACGACGACGACGATACATTTGCCAACGTCGATCAGTACTTTGCCGATCATGGGTACGGTGGCGACTTCATGGGGTCTCCTTCTCAAGAACCCAACCCAACAAAAGACGTGCGCGATCTAGCTCATACCGCGGAGAAGCCAAGTTGCAACAGGCGTCGTCTGCCGTTCAGCTCTCAGGAGACGCCTCCAGCTGCCGACTTCACCGAGCCTCAGATAGGCGAGGTGCGAAACATTATCAGCCCCAACACACTCAAGAAGGCGGTCTGTGAGCAGAACTCGGTCCCATTACAGGAGAAGAAGAAGGCACGCAAAAGAAAGACTAACAAGGGTGCGGGCCAGCCGGCACCGAGTACGATCCGTGCTAAGGACGGGCCACCTTCACCTGAGGATTTCTCGAGGAGGGTGCATGTGGCGGGTAGGCCGATGCTACCGAGAAATATGCTCGATGCTGCAATCGGTGCTATGCGGAGTCTGCATGACAGTGTTCTTTCTTTGGAGAAGCGGCGTCTCGGAGAGAAGGATGTGGCATACCCGGTTTTCACGGCCAAGGTGCCAGAGGGCAAGGGCTTTGTGGATAACTCCATCGGGGGTACGATCGTCCTACGGTTTGATGACATCCACGCTATGTTGAACCTTCATCCGCTGCACTACACCTTCGTTCGGCTATTTTCGCTGAGTATGGAGATGCGGATCATTCGCGACAAGACCCCGGACATCGTGATAGTCGACCCCTTCTACAAGCGTGCCAAGATCTTGGGCAGTGCTGGGGACCGGCAAGTTGCGACTTCTTACATCAAAGGCGTCATTCTGGCAAACCAAGATAAGGATAACTTCCTCGTGCCTTACTTTCCCGAGTAAGTCCTCCCCTCAACCGCCCCGTAACATATGAATTCTTAGATTTCGATCGTTTTTCTTTTAACATTCCGTGTTTTCTGCAGTGACACACATTGCACACTCATCCTCCTAAGCCCCAAATATTCCATGGCCACGAATTTCGACCCGGACTGTCAGTCGAACGTAGACTACACAAATATCAAGAAGGTTCTTGATGATGTTCTCCCCGGCTACGTCAAATCTGGAGGCACCTTCACCAGGCCTATTCGTAAGTACGACAAGCACGTGTTCTCCCACAATACGATGTTCTGCTGCGTCAAGCAGCCGCCTGGCGGTCAGAAGGGTGCCTACTACGCCATCCATCACATGCGGGCGATCGTATGGGACCATCATCAACTTCTGCTACCGAGTAAACTCAAAGATTGGGCCGCGAGCGTGTCGGTAATCCAGGACGCGGACATCAGACAAGAATTCTTTCGCATCTAGTCGGAGTTTGCCGATATCATCCATCAAGATGTCCTTCGTACCTCGGGGCAGTTCTACCTTAGAAATCAACCGTCCAACAGTGACATCGACACAATGCTACAAATGCAGGCTGACAACGACCGTTATTTCATGACTCCCACGATAGACGGCGGCTTCATCCACGCTCCGGTCCCTCGAGTCGAGTCAAAAGCAGTGATGCTGTGTCTAGTTCTGAAACATCGATTGGCTCATGTTGTAATTAAACTTTAATGAACTTGTAGTATGTCTCTTTGGTTTCGAGAGTCGTTCAACTTAGATGTAATTGATGCTATTAATGTCTTGCTTTTCTCTTCCGATCGTTCTATTGCATACTTATATATTGCTTATGTATTGTCTGTGAATTGGTACTAACGTTTCGTTTGGCTACTGCATAGCGATGCCGTTGTATGTCGTGTACAAGGGTAAGGTTCCCGGAGTCTACGACGACTGGGAGGAGTGTCGGAGACAGGTTCACCGATTCAGCGGTAACAGTTACAAAGGGTACACCACTAGGGCCGAGGCCGAATCTAGATACGCCCGCTATCTAGCGGGAGAGGGGAGGGAGCGCTAGAGGAACCGGATGAAGACGAGTTTCATCGTGATGATGCTCATCGTGATGACCGCAGCTCTCTTCTATGTGATGGTAGTTTAGATGATCGATATCGACTTGTAATGTGAAGACAAACTCGCTACTCGCGGTCTCGAGACATGTAATATAATGTTCTATCTTTGTTCGGTCTTTTCAATTCGGAGACTAATATGATGAATTGTATTCGGAGACTAATATGATGAATTGTATTCAGAGACTAATCTTCTATTGTATTCGATGAATCTGTTGTTGATGTGTGCTGTCTATATTTTGTCCAATTATACATTTTGTAACCTGTGCAAAAAACAAAAAATAAAAAAATAAAAAAAACCTAATATTCATACTAATGGCGCATCACATCACAGTGCGCCATTAGTATGCCAAAGGATACTAATGGCGCATCATTAAACAGTGCGCCATTAGTATGCCGAAGTTACTAATGGCGCATCTTGTTTTTGTGCGCCATTAGTATGCAAAAGCACCTGGGTATACATGGCCCCCTGAGAGGCATACTAATGGCGCACTGCTGTATATACTAATGGCGCATCTGAGGTGCGCCATTAGTATACCAGATACTAATGGCGCACCTCA
>NC_041388.1:203430920-203452915 GCF_002162155.2 Triticum dicoccoides | reverse complement strand
AAAAGGCTGAGAAGCCTGACTATCTATCAGATCCTGCCGAGGGCACAAGATCGTAGCTGAGGTAACAAGCTAAACGTCGAAGTCCACGTGGAACTACTAGTGAGACTGAAGTCTCTCTGCAAAAACATAAAATAGGCAAACGTGAGTACAAATGTACCCAGCAAGACTTACATCAGAACTAACTACATATGCATCATTTTCAACAAGGGGATGGTGGGGTTTAACTGCAGCAAGCCAGCTTTGACTCGGTGGCTATCCTAAACTACGACTGCAAGCGACTCTTTTGAGGTGGCGCACACGAGTCCACATATTCACCATATCAATACACCACTATGGATCCGCTCCCGTCTCCCTACGAGAACGCCATCCATAGCACTCACGCTTATCTTGCGCATTTTAAAGTATCCACTTTCACTTGTCTATGAACTGATATAAGCAATCCAAAAGTCCTTTTCCGCGGACACGGCTATTCGAATAGATGATGTTAACCCTGCAGGGGTGTACTTCTTCATACATGTTTCCACCACTTAGCGTCTGCACACGACATGTGCTCGGCAGACTTCAAGCGAAAGCCGACGTGGGTGTAGACCACGACCTACCTAAACACTCAAGTCTCTAGTCCAGGTTTATCGCCTATTCGGGTTCCATCCATGAGGAGATCCGGCCGGAGTTTCGCTCACAGCCCCAAACGATGTGAACAGGGTTCCCGAGATACCAAACGGGCATCCGGTACACCGTGCCACGTACCTACCGCATTACAGCCCACCCCTACGGTCAGCGCTGTCCACGGCCTCCAGTAAGCTACAAACACCAGAAACTACTTGCAACTCCTGGACAGAGGACTAGGGTGAATAAGAAGTCGAGCGGGGTCATATTTCAGGGCCCAATGCATGGTAGTAGCTGAATCATGGATCACAAACACAGAACTCAGTTCCTAAGGACGGCTTCAATGAGACAACCCACCATGTACTCCTACATGGCCTCTCACCGACACCTTTTACCAAATCGTGTTCACACACTTAGCTCACACATAGTAGGACATGTTCACACACCTCTGATTCATCCTCGATGAATCAGACCTGACTCAACTCTAAGCAGTAGCAGGCATGACAAACAAGCATGAATGAGTAGGCACATCAAGGCTCAAACAAATCCTACTCATGCTAGTGGGTTTCATCTATTTACTGTGGCAATGACAGGTCATGCAAAGGATAAAGGGGTTCAGCTACCGCAGCAAGTAACAGATGAATCGGTGTTGTCGTAATGCAGTAAAAGAGAGCAGGAGCGAGAGAGTAGGATTGTATCGGAATGAACAAGGGGGTTTTGCTTGCCTGGCACTTCTGAAGATAACATTGAGTCTTCATCAGTGTCAACGATCACATCATCGGTATCACGTCTATCGAGAGGGGACAAATACCGGCAACACAGAAGGGAACACAATCAATGCAATGCACAATATGATGCATGATCATGACATGGCAAAATGAATGTGTTTTGGGCTAATGCAACTAGCAACAGATTAAATGAAGTTGGTTTGAATACAAGATTCAAATTCAAACTCCATATGTGATTATTCAAATGCCATTTAATTGATTTGTGCTAAACAGCAGCTATAAGTTGTTCTAACATGCATGAAAATGGTACAGATGGATTCCTTGAATTTTTCTGATAATTTTTCATATATAAATTATCTAATTTGGAGTTACGGTTGAATTTCTATGATTTTTAGAAGTTTTTACAAATTTCTGGAATTTCCTGAATATTTATAAAATGAACTAAATTCCAGAAAAGGAATATTGCGTCAGCATGGCGTAAGGCTGAGGTCAGCAGGTCAACTGGGTCGCCCAGAGTCAAACCTGGCGTGTGGGGGCCACACGTCAGTGACACAGGTTAGACAGGGGGGGTTAGTTTAGTTTAATTAAAGATTAGGGGCACTAGGGCCCACATGTCAGTGTCAGGGGGTTAGCTTAGGTGGTGATTAGCTTAAACTAATCACCTGATGGCGGGGGCCCACCTGTCATAGACCCAGGGGAGGTCAAACCCCTGGTCAAACGACTCAATCCCGCCGGCGTTGAGTCGCCGGCGAGGCCGAGGCGGCGGAGGCCTTCGGGTTTCTTGCTCCGGCGACCAAATGGCCGGCGGAGGGCATCTACGGAATGCCCAGGCTCGCGCGCATCTAACAGGGCAAACGGGAGAAGCTAGGGCGGCCGTAATCCTCGCCGGCGTCGAGCTCAGCGGCTGCCGGACCTCGGGCGTTGGCGGGAACGGCGCTACGGTGCACAAGAGGGGAAACGGAAGGGCGCTGCGGCCTCCTGGGGTTGCGGTGAGCACGACGGTGGGCTCGAGAGCGAGCTGCGGTGGCTATGGCCACGGCCATGCCATGGCTGGCGGCGAGAAGCTCTCGGCCGCGGTGGATGACCTAGCTACGGCGCGCGAACGACGAAACAGAGAGGGGGAAATGGACGGAGAGCTCACGTAGACCCTGTAGAGGTGGACGGCGAGCTTGAGGGAGGCCGGACGGGGGCGGATTTGACGGCGGCGATCCGCGGTGGCCGAGGAGGGGAACGGCGAAGCTGGCAGCATCCAGGGCTTCCGGAGGGCCGTGGATCGGTGGGGAGGAAGAGGGGGTCGAGGCGGAGCCTTTGAGCGCATCGGCGAGGCTAGGGGGTGGCGGTGGCCGCGAGGGAGCTCGTCGGTGGCGGCGGCTCCGTTCGGGCGAGTGAGGGAGAGAGGAAGCAGAGGAGGGGGGGAGAGTTCGGGAGAGTGAGGGAGTTCCAGGGGGGTGGCGTGGCACGCATGGAGGCGTCCGGGGTGTCGAGGTGGAGCGGCAAGCAGGAGGTGGCCGGGGCGTGCGCCGGCGTGCGTCGGCCACGCGCCTGTGCCTACTGGCGCGAGGAGGAAGGCGACAGGGGGGGGAAGTGGAGATGGGCTGGGCCGCACAGGAGCTGGGCCGGCTGGCTACCGGGTGAGCGCCAGATAAGTCCTTCTCTCTCTCTCTTTCATTTCTATTTAATTCTGTTTTCTATTTTCTGTAGTTTGTTTTGATTTAGTTTTAGACACTAAACCATTTTATAAAATCCTGGAAATAGTTATGTGGCTAGGACTAAAATATACCAAACCACATAAAATGTTCCAGTAATTATTGGACATATATTATTTATATATGAAATATATATCCAATGCAAATAGCTATTTATTTAATTCAAAGGCCCAAAATAATTAACTCTGAGATACCAAAAATATTGTTTTGAGTTTTATCTCTTTGCAATATTTTCAGAGACTAAGAGGAACATTTTCTTGGACTTCTTTGAGGAGATTTTAATGTTGATCATTTTTAGAAGGTTTCTGAGGCTTTGAAAATTCCTCAATTCAAATTTCATTTGAATTAAAACATGATACTCACATGAGGTCTAGCCTAGTGCATAACAGGACCAGGGATGTGACAACTCACCCCCACTAAACAAAAATCTCGTCCCGAGATTCAAGCGTAGGGTAGGGTGAAGGGGAAATGCAAACTAGCACAATCTTCACGATCCAGGGTGCACTTTATCAAAGCGTTGATTCGATCACCAACTTTGTCTCGAAGTCTTGCTCTGAGAACTCCAACTAACATGACAACGAGAGGAAAGGAAAGATCCTAAAAGAATGGTTCTTCTCGAAGGTCGAACAACTCAGGATTAACTCACGGAATGAGACATAGCAACATCTCTCGAGCTGAGAGGCGAAGCACACATCCATAGGAATGGAGTGAAGCAGATGACGAAGGTTCACTAGGTAGACCACAATTTCACGCTTAAGAAGGTGGTAATCGATTGTCAACGTAGCGAGGAGTTGAGTTGCCATGATACCATAACGATACACCTTAGGGAGGGTGACTCGTAGAGATATCCCCTTAAGTGGCAAAAAGAATTACTTTTGATTCAGAGATCATTGAAACTCGTTAAACCAGCCTAAGGCCATTCTCGAGCGATCATTTGGAGGGGGTCGGTAGAATGGCATACTCGGACTTGGATGATGTGGATTACCTTGTTGAAGACAACGTAATGGATGAATTTGCTTATCACCGGAAATGGAGGAGACCCATGGTAGAATGACACATTGGCGGTGCAAGCTGGGAACAAAATGCAAATGCTGGGAATGATTCTGGTAACTGGGGAAGAACCCAACAATAAATAGTGAATTCACTGTTTGAAAAGATCATAGCATTGCCGAGGAAACTGAGAGCAAACCCAGTTAGTGCCGATGATAACACGTAGCGCTTGTGCGTGCTCTCAAGAACTTGAGCATTTCCATAAATCATCAAGGTTTTATCAACATCCGTGTCAAGGATCCTGGCAACACAACTTGCTACCATGATGAATGATGCAGATGCAAAGGAAGATAACACCTTCTCAGATTTCACCCTTGGCGAAGCCAAGGAACAAAATCTGGATGATCGACCGAGAGACATTTAGCACTCCGCTTCTAATGTTCTCCTTGATGTGCTAGTGTAACCCATCCATAGAAATGGTCTGGTATCTAGGACATCAAGTAAAAGGTCGGACTTCGGGAGCAATAGAATCCATAAGGAACAGTTACGGAGGTAAATCCTACGAAATACTTATGGGGAGGTGGCCAACTTCCTCAATCAAGATATTATAATAACAGGTCTACCGGATGGGTGTGTTGACCACGACATCCACCTTACCGGTTATCGAGAGACCAATATTATAGTTCTTGGGGAAATGTTCCAACCCATCATATCTGCCTGAGATTCAGATCTGGTTGGTGTCAGGATATTCCAGACTCATCGAGTCTAGGAAGAAAAATGAAAGTTTGCAACACAAATCGACGAGATGACGTTGCGAGATTCTCGAGGGACGAACTGCGATAGCAAGCTCCAAAACATGAGCTGGTTCTGCTAAAACATGTGAACACGCTGTCCTAGACAAACATTATCACATGGTAGTCTTACAATAAAACACTACCGAGTTCAGGTGGGGAATCATAATCGAGGATATTGAAGTCTTGTGCATGACCTAGGATTAGCACATCAACTCCTTTTCCGTGAACAAATCAATCAGTGGCTTGGTGTGCTAGGGACCCATATAGAATGGAGGTTGCAAGTCTCCGAACCACAGAATACTTCGCACGTATGCATGACTGATTTGGGATGATTCCAAAGGAAACAACATTGACTTTCTCGAATCCACGGCGGCAACTTGCATCGAATGCACATGGACTGGAGGAAGTCACTTCTTACATCCGAACATATGCTTCATGAACTAGCATGAAGAAATGCTTTCAAAAGTTTCCAACACTAGCTTAATGTTCAACAAATCATGGAGGGAATAAGGATGTTGTCAATGGGCTCAACAACAATTCATCCGGGTTTCCTTTTAAAAGGAATTCCATAGTTAAGTGCACAAGTGATAGCATTGGTCAGACCAAAGATGTAATGATGTATGCTCGAGGGATCAACCACGAATAAGACAACATTACGAGCATAATTGGTACTGATTTGATTTGACGATAGCCCACACTCAGATCAAAGGATTGATAAGACAATAGGTCCAGCAACTGATCACAGGGACCAATCGATGAAGATATCATCTTTCTTCAACACACACTACACAAGATTATCCCTTTGGAACGAACTAAGTCAGGCAAGCTTTTATCCTCCAACTCTCCAAGTTGTTGTTTAGCTTATCCAACTAGCTCAGGGTATCCAACACGGATTCTTGGAGAAGGGGTGGTTTACAGGAATAAACCCAACTTGATCACGAGCTCAACATAGCAGTCAGGTGACAACCTGGTAATACTTCCGAGAAGATATTCGGAAAATCACGAACCACCGGTATGTTACTAAGCTTGAGAACAATCTCGCTTTTGAGGGCAAGACGATATGATCAAATGAGTGAGGACTTTACAAGATCCTAACTCATCAATCGAAGGGTGCACCGAAATAAGGACTAGGTAGCACGATCAGTCTTAAAAGGATGATTCAAAAACCAACATACTAAGAATGAAATTATTATCCTTTAACTACCAAGCAACGAGGTTGCTGGGAGTATTGATTTCACACATCACAATTCATTTGTCGGTATTCCGGTTGCATCAACACGAGGGCCGAGGAATGACTAATGATTGTGAGAAGTATCACTGTACCAAGAGTTCATAGGATGGTGTGCAATTCCTATAACAATCTCGATATAGAATAAGGTAATACTCCAAGGTAGAACAGAACCAAAAGCTGGATTGGCATTTGATCTGCGGAATACAACTACTTTGACCCAATCCTAGATATGGATGAGGTACTGGAGTTTGTTTCTCCTAGTCATTCCGCGATAGAATGGCTTGACGGACCACAAAAATAGTAGGCATCGATAAACGAACGCACGCATACTCTTGACTATCAATTGATAGACGAAGGTCAGTAGACAACTAAAGAGGGACAACTCAAAGGAACATATAACTTTCTGAGTTGTGGATGCATAGACTAGTATGTCGAACCAAGTTCAACATAATTCTTCCGGAAAACCCATGCAGAAGGGTTGAGCTGGCAGAGTCACAATATAGCATGGAGAACTCATCGACAACACTCTTGTTGTCATCTTTTGGTTCAGAAGAACTCCTGCCAATAATGGTTCATGGTAATTGGAAGAAGGATGTACCACGAACCTCGAGGACTATCGCAAAGGTTACTACTATCCTAAAGGGACTAGCAAACACTATCAACATGAAGTAAGTAGAGTGAATCTCGGGTTCAAGAACCCAGGAATAGAATGCCTACTAACTAAATGGCATCACAGGATGCTTTTGATAATAAAGGCCAGAATCTTCACACTGGGAACACAAAACGTTGCTAGATTACTAGGTGACTCCCTAAAACACCTAGGGTCATAATAATTATTCCAACATATATGTCGAGGCAATAAAGTACCTCAACTCACTAATTTGTGTGATTAATCTGACCAAAGGCACATCGGAAACAGAAGGAAGGGATTTGCAAATGCATCGGACTATTTAGAAACCTGGGATGACTCCGATAGCATAACGGCTGTAAATGCTCAAAGGATTGGAGACATGCTACAAAATGGTGGCATAGCCACTCAGAAGCACAATATCAAGGTTTCGAGATCAACAATTAACATACGGAAGTAGAAACTGAACTCAAGCTTAGAACCATCAATCCTACAAGTCTGCAGATTAGTAACACGTGATCCTGATAGAAAGAAGAGATAGCCTAGTTCTTAATCCCCGTAGGAAAGATAAGATGACTCAGATCAGAAGGGCATGAGGTAAAGGAGTAAAAAGAGCCTTACGTTCCATCCCACAATCAATTCCCTTATATAACTAAAGAATTTCTAGACTCAACTTCGATCAGTTTGGCTTGGTAATCCTACAAGCAGTCAAGCTCTGATACCAACGCTGTCAGGACCCCGACTCAATGCCACATCGATCTAGCATGTAACACCTCATATCACTTTGCGGCCTCACGCACGGTATTCCCACGGGTGTCGCCTTACCTTTGCCCGGGACCGTTTGCGCCTTTTGGCACACGTATATGACAGTGTCGCTAGCATCCATATGATAAGGAGCCCGGGGCTGACATGGCTAGTCGTAAACCCAAAGTGGCACAGACTTACAGGGACAGGCATCCATGACCCAGCATCGAACGTGTCGGTCATCAGCGAGTGAATCCAGGCTGTAGCACTGGGCTAGCAGGACTCCGGTGAATCAGGCTGTAGCGGGCTAACAGGACTCCGGTATTCATCGCGTGACATTTCCCCGAAGGGACAGACACAGGAACAAAGAAGGACACATGCCGGCCAGCCTAAGTGTTCCGGAGCAGTAGCAAGCTACCATGGCTCGGTGGAAACACTAGGAGACATTTCCCGATAAGAGAGGCTACTAAAGATAAACAACTAGATAGTCAGATCCCACACATACCAAGCATTTCAATAACATACACACAATATGCTCGATATGTGCAAACACAACATGGCATCACAACATGACTCTACGACTCAAGTAATTTATTCGATAGGCTCCGAGGAGCGAGATATTACAAACAGGGGTCTCATGACCCAACATTCAGAGCATACAAATCAAAGCACAAGCGGAAGCTATCATGTCTTGGTACAGACATCTATAAATGAAAAAGGCTGAGAAGCCTGACTATCTATCAGATCCTGCCGAGGGCACAAGATCATAGCTGAGGTAACAAGCTAAACGTCGAAGTCCACGTGGAACTACTAGTGAGACTGAAGTCTCTCTGCAAAAACATAAAATAGGAAAACGTGAGTACAAATGTACCCAGCAAGACTTACATCAGAACTAACTACATATGCATCATTTTCAACAAGGGGATGGTGGGGTTTAACTGCAGCAAGCCAGCTTTGACTCGGTGGCTATCCTAAACTACGACTGCAAGCGACTCTTTTGAGGTGGCGCACACGAGTCCACATATTCACCATATCAATACACCACTATGGATCCGCTCCCGTCTCCCTACGAGAACGCCATCCATAGCACTCACGCTTATCTTGCGCATTTTAAAGTATCCACTTTCACTTGTCTATGAACTGATATAAGCAATCCAGAAGTCCTTTTCCGCGGACACGGCTATTCGAATAGATGATGTTAACCCTGCAGGGGTGTACTTCTTCATACATGTTTCCACCACTTAGCGTCTGCACACGACATGTGCTCGGCAGACTTCAAGCGAAAGTCGACGTGGGTGTAGACCACGACCTACCTAAACACTCAAGTCTCTAGTCCAGGTTTATCGCCTATTCGGGTTCCATCCATGAGGAGATCCGGCCGGAGTTTCGCTCACAGCCCCAAATGATGTGAACAGGGTTCCCGAGATACCAAACGGGCATCCGGTACACCGTGCCACGTACCTACCGCATTACAGCCCACCCCTACGGTCATCGCTGTCCACGGCCTCCAGTAAGCTACAAACACCAGAAACTACTTGCAACTCCTGGACAGAGGACTAGGGTGAATAAGAAGTCGAGCGGGGTCATATTTCAGGGCCCAATGCATGGTAGTAGCTAAATCATGGATCACAAACACAGAACTCAGTTCCTAAGGACGGCTTCAATGAGACAACCCACCATGTACTCCTACATGGCCTCTCACCGACACCTTTTACCAAATCGTGTTCACACACTTAGCTCACACATAGTAGGACATGTTCACACACCTCTGATTCATCCTCGATGAATCAGACCTGACTCAACTCTAAGCAGTAGCAGGCATGACAAACAAGCATGAATGAGTAGGCACATCAGGGCTCAAACAATTCCTACTCATGCTAGTGGGTTTCATCTATTTACTGTGGCAATGACAGGTCATGCAAAGGATAAAGGGGTTCAGCTTCCGCAGCAAGTAACAGATGAATCGGTGTTGTCCTAATGCAGTAAAAGAGAGCAGGAGCGAGAGAGTAGGATTGTATCGGAATGAACAAGGGGGTTTTGCTTGCCTGGCACTTCTGAAGATAACATTGAGTCTTCATCAGTGTCAACGATCACATCATCGGTATCACGTCTAACGAGAGGGGACAAATACCGGCAACACAGAAGGGAACACAATCAATGCAATGCACAATATGATGCATGATCATGACATGGCAAAATGAATGTGTTTTGGGCTAATGCAACTAGCAACAGATTAAATGAAGTTGGTTTGAATACAAGATTCAAATTCAAACGACATATGTGATTATTCAAATGCCATTTAATTGATTTGTGCTAAACAGCAGCTATAAGTTGTTCTAACATGCATGAAAATGGTACAGATGGATTCCTTGAATTTTTCTGACAATTTTTCGTATATAAATTATCTAATTTGGAGTTACGGTTGAATTTCTATGATTTTTAGAAGTTTTTACAAATTTCTGGAATTTCCTGAATATTTATAAAATGAACTAAATTCCAGAAAAGGAATATTGCGTCAGCATGGCGTAAGGCTGAGGTCAGCAGGTCAACTGGGTCGCCCAGAGTCAAACCTGACGTGTGGGGGCCACACGTCAGTGACACAGGTTAGACAGGGGGGGTTAGTTTAGTTTAATTAAAGATTAGGGGCACTAGGGCCCACATGTCAGTGTCAGGGGGTTAGCTTAGGTGGTGATTAGCTTAAACTAATCACCTGATGGCGGGGGCCCACCTGTCATAGACCCAGGGGAGGTCAAACCCCTGGTCAAACGACTCAATCCCGCCGGCGTTGAGTCGCCGGCGAGGCCGAGGCGGCGGAGGCCTTCGGGTTTCTTGCTCCGGCGACCAAATGGCCGGCAGAGGGCATCTACGGAATGCCCAGGCTCGCGCACATCTAACAGGGCAAACGGGAGAAGCTAGGGCGGCCGTAATCCTCGCCGGCGTCGAGCTCAGCGGCTGCCGGACCTCGGGCGTTGGCGGGAACGGCGCTACGGTGCACAAGAGGGGAAACGAAAGGGCGCTGCGGCCTCCTGGGGTTGCGGTGAGCACGACGGTGGGCTCGGGAGCGAGCTGCGGTGGCTGTGGCCACGGCCACGCCATGGCCGGCGGCGAGAAGCTCTCGGCCGTGGTGGATAACCTAGCTACGGCGCGCGAACGACGAAACAGAGAGGGGGAAACGGACGGAGAGCTCACGTAGACCCTGTAGAGGTGGACGGCGAGCTTGAGGGAGGCCGGACGGGGGCGGATTTGACGGCGGCGATCCGCGGTGGCCGAGGAGGGGAACGGCGAAGCTGGCAGCATCCAGGGCTTCCGGAGGGCCGTGGATCGGTGGGGAGGAAGAGGGGGTCGAGGCGGAGCCTTTGAGCGCATCGGCGAGGCTAGGGGGTGGCGGTGGCCGCGAGGGAGCTCGTCGGTGGCGGCGGCTCCGTTCGGGCGAGTGAGGGAGAGAGGAAGCAGAGGAGGGGGGGAGAGTTCGGGAGAGTGAGGGAGTTCCAGGGGGGTGGCGTGGCACGCATGGAGGCGTCCGGGGTGTCGAGGTGGAGCGGCAAGCAGGAGGTGGCCGGGGCGTGCGCCGGCGTGCGTCGGCCACGCGCCTGTGCCTACTGGCGCGAGGAGGAAGGCGACAGGGGGGGGAAGTGGAGATGGGCTGGGCCGCACAGGAGCTGGGCCGGCTGGCTACCGGGTGAGCGCCAGATAAGTCCTTCTCTCTCTCTCTTTCATTTCTATTTAATTCTGTTTTCTATTTTCTGTAGTTTGTTTTGATTTAGTTTTAGACACTAAACCATTTTATAAAATCCTAGAAATAGTTATGTGGCTAGGACTAAAATATACCAAACCACATAAAATGTTCCAGTAATTATTGGACATATATTATTTATATATCAAATATATATCCAATGCAAATAGCTATTTATTTAATTCAAAGGCCCAAAATAATTAACTCTGAGATACCAAAAATATTGTTTTGAGTTTTACCTCTTTGCAATATTTTCAGAGACTAAGAGGAACATTTTCTTGGACTTCTTTGAGGAGATTTTAATGTTGATCATTTTTAGAAGGTTTCTGAGGCTTTGAAAATTCCTCAATTCAAATTTCATTTGAATTAAAACATGATACTCACATGAGGTCTAGCCTAGTGCATAACAGGACCAGGGATGTGACACGAGAGGTATAAGCAACAACTTTCTTCTCTTGCATCAACACTGTGCCAAGACCTTGGAGAGAGGCATCACAAAAGACCTCATACGGTTTGGATTCATCAGGGGGAGTCAGAACTGGAGCAGTGACCAATTTCTCTTTCAAAGTGTTGAAAGCAATGTCACACTCCGGAGACCAAACATACTTGACGTGCTTCTGGAGAAGATTTAAGAGAGGCTTCGCGATCTTAGAAAAGTTTTCAAAGAATCTTCGGCAATAGCTTGCGAGACCGAGGAAGCTACGGAGTTGCTTCACATTCTGAGGAGGTTCCCAATTCACAATTGCAGACACCTTCTCAGGATTCACCGCAATGCCCTTGGCAGAGATGATATGACCAAGATAAAGAACCTCATCGAGCCAAAATTCGCACTTGGAGAACTTGGCTTAGAACTTGTGTTCCCTCAGCTTGTCGAGTACCAAACGCAAGTGCTTGGTATGATCTTCCTTGTTCTTCGAGAAAACCAGAATGTCGTCGAGAGAGACCAAAACGAAGTCATTGGTGTAGGCGTTGAAGATGAAGCTCATCATGTGAGAGAAAGTCGGAGGAGCGTTGACGAGGCCAAAAGACATGACAGTGTATTCATATGAACCATAGCTTGTCCTGAAAGCCGTCTTGGGAATATCTTGCTCATGGATTCGAATCTGAAGATAACCCATACGGAGATCAAGCTTGGAGAATACTTGGGCACCTTTGAGTTGTTCGAAAAGCTCGTTGATGTTGGGAAGTGGATATTTGTTCTTGATGGTCTTCTTGTTCAATGGACGGTAATCAACACAAAGTCGGTCCGTTCCATCCTTCTTCTTCACAAAAAGAACACCACAACCCCACGGAGAAGAACTAGGCCGGATGAGACCCATTCTCTCTTGAATATCGAGTTGCTTCTTCAGTTCCTTCAACTCTTCAGGTCCGAGCTTGTAAGGATGCTTGCACACAGGTTCCGTGCCAGGCTCAAGATCAATAACGGATTCAACTGGCTGGTGCAGAGGCATTCCTAGAAGCTCTTCTGGAAAAATGTCTAGATATTCGCAAACGACTGGAATTTGCGAGATGGAATCCAGTTCACCCTTCTCATTGAGAGAAAATAGACGGATGGTATCGTCATTCGCGGCAAAGACAATTACATCCTCAGACGAATGAGTCAATTGAATCTGCCTGGCTGCACAATCAAGCTGAGCCTTGTGCTTAGAAAGCCAATCCATCCCGAGAATAAGATCAATATCCGAGTTACCAAGAACCATTGGGGAAGCCAGAAACTTGAAATCACCCATCATGATAGAAATATCCGGGACTATTGAAGTAGCCCTCATAGACTTAGCCGGAGAAACCACTCCCATAGGTTTACCCAACATTTGTGAAACGAAGTCATCCTTGGAAACAAATGATCTTGACATGAAACAATGCGATGCACCAGTGTCAAAAAGAACTTTTGCGGGAAAAGAGTTAACTGGAAAGTTACCCATGATGACATCTGATTAGTCCTCTGCCTGAGCTGCATTCAGCAAGTTGACCTTGGCGTGCTTGGGGTTATGCTTGACCACAGCTATACTTGCCGATCTCACAGGAGGAGGAGGGAGACGCCTCTGGTTGAAGCACTTGTTGGCATAGTGACCCTTCTGTTGGCACTTGTTACACGTGACCTCTGAAAGCGGACGGTGGTACAGAGCACTCGATCTTGGAGCTTGAGACGAAGTCTCGTTCTGAAAGCCAGGGTTGGGTGGGTGGGAAGATCCACTGCCACCTTTGCTCTTCTGCTGATACGGCTGACGGAACGGAGGAGGAAGCCAATACTTCTGCTGCTTGGCCACTTGAGTAGAGGAAGAAGGAGTAGCATCTCTGACTCGCTTCTCGGAAGCATCACAACTCAATTGAGCGGCCTCTTGCTTCAATGCCATGTTGTAGAACTCATCGTACCTCAAGGGCTCAAAGAGAACAAGAGCTAGCTGAATTTCTTCTCTGAGACCACCCCTGAACTGGTATATCATGCTCTTCTCATCAGGGACGTCCTGCTTGGCAAAGCAGGCGAGCTTCTGAAACAACTTGTTGAAGTCATAGACAGACAAAGAGCCTTGCTTCAGGTTGCGGAATTCCTCACGCTTGCTTTCAACCATGCTCTAAGGGATATGATGAGCTCTGAAATCTTGACGGAATTCATCCCAGGTAATCACACGTCCACCTCTGGAATCCTTGTATTGCTGGAACCATTCTGCAGCTTGATCTTTGAGTTGGAAGGAAGCGAACTTGACGAAGTCCTCAGGCCTGACGTTACTGCACTCGAAATGCTTGTACAGATCCACAAGCCAATCGTCAGCATCGGTTGCCTCAACACAATTGCTGAAAGTCTTTGGCCCGTTAGCAAGGAACTGGTTGAGTGTAGCAAAGTGATTCTGATTGTTGCCTTGGTTCCCTTGGTTGCCTTGATTGCGCTCTTGAAGAATTTGCATGATCAACTGTGTGTTTGCATTGGTTGCGGCCATCACAGCTTGCCATGCCTCCGGAGGAGGTGGAGGTGGTGGCGGATCTTGATTCTAATTCTGATTGGTGCTCTTAACGGGAGCCATCCTGAAGAGGTTGACCACCGTTAGCACATAGACAGATAAATGAAGCTGAATCCAATGGAATGAAAATTGCAACATATAGTCTTCACATCCGAACAAAACTAAACGAATGCATTCCTCTTCAAATGGTCACATATCCATAAATTGAGAAGCCACGTAGAATTTAGGTAAAAGAAATAAATCAACAAGGTACGGATCAAGAACGAATAATCGGTAAGAAATCCCAATCTCAAACCAAATATCCGTGGAAGAAGAACTAGAGCTACAAGAATTCCCACCTATGAAACTCCCGAACCTTTCCGGTTATGCAATCAGGTGTTGGGGATACAGGGGAAGCATAATATCTCACCCAAATCTAGCAATTCCTACATCCAGCTGTATCCATCCTTCAACACATAACCGAGAAAAACATCGAAAACCATCTACCTCAACCTTCGAAAAGCATCCGTTATACAAGTTATGGCGATACTCCCGAACTCCCGCCCCAGTACTAGGTGGCGTCGAGGTTATCTCACCAATGAACTGCATAAAAGAGATCTTCGATGTCGGCGTACTAAACTCAGGTATTCCAGAACTGCAACGATAAAATTATGACGACAACACCTCAGAGCTCAACTCCTCGGGACACTTCCACAAAACCCCTGACAGGAGGCACCAAGACAATGTTCTCGTCATAAAACCATTGGAACGATTCCAAGATACCCGCGTGATCCTAAATTTTTTTAGTGAAATTTGAGAAGAGAAGAGTCAAAACTCTATGTCAGGATGCCTTACCAGAGCGATGAGGAGACTGGGAAGTAAAAGGAATTCCTAAACTCTCCAATATATAATTCCTAAATGACTCAAAACATTTTTCTAGACACAACTCGGCCGATAAAAATGATCAAGCAATGGGGCTCCTAAGGTCGGGGAAGGCTCTGATACCAACTTGTAACACCCTTGATGCGACTATATCTCCCATGTGTCGAGGGACGACTTAGAGTCATAATCGCATTGAAGGCATATGTCGCAAGTTAGGCAATCTTCACAACATCCCATGTAATATAGATAATAAAAGGGGAGATAACATAGTTGGCTTACACTCGCCACATGAATCAAGTACATAAATAACATTACATCATCCAAACACTCATGGCCCGACTATGGCGCCAACATAGAAGACAACCCAACATGCGACACGGTCCCGATCGTCCCCAACAGGGCACCACTACTGATCATCAGGAAAGGAAACATAGTATCGTTGAGAGTCCTCGTCGAACTCCCACTTGAGCTCGAGCGCGTCACCTGGAGCAGAATCATCAGGCCCTGCATCTGGTTTAATAGTAATCTGTGAGCCACAGGGACTCAGCAATCTCGCACCCTCGCGCGATCGAGACTATTTAAGCTTAATAGGAAAAGGCAAGGATAAATATGTGGAGCTGGAGCGAGCGACTAGCATATATGGTGGCTAACCTATTCGCAAAAGAGAGCAAGAAGAGGAGGCAAAGCGCAAGCTAGAAACTAGAGGACAACCTGCGCAAGCATTACTCCAACACCGTGTTCACTTCCCGGATTCCGACGAGAAGAGACCATCACAGTAACTCACACTGTTGATTCATTTTAATTAAGTTAAGGTTCAAGTTATCTACAACCAGACATTAACAAATTCCCATCTGCCCATAACCGCGGGCACGGCTTTTGAAAGTTCAAATCCCTGCAGGGGAGTCCCAACTTATCCCATGACAAGCTCTCACGGTCAACGAAGGAATAGACCTCCTCCCGAGATTTTCCGATCAGACTCGGTATCCCGGTTCTTCAAGACAACTCCGACAATGGTAAAACAAGTCCAGCAACACCACCTGCTGTGCCGACAAATCCCGATAGGAGCTGCACATGTCTCGTTCTCAGGGCACACATGATAAGCTAAGCGTACGGGAGCCAACGTAACCCAAGTAGCCAAGGGAGGGCCCCGCACGGTGCTCTAGGTTGGACCAACGCTCAGAGGAGCACTGGCCCTGGGGGGTTTAAAATAAGATGACCCTTGAGTCCGCGAAACCCAAGGGAAAAGGCTAGGTGGAAAATGGTAAAACCAAGGTTGGGCGTTGCTGGAGGAGTTTTATTCAAGGCGGACTGTCAAGGGGTTCCCATTATAACCCAACCGCGTAAGGAACGCAAAATCCGGGAACATAATACCGATATGACGGAAACTAGGGCGGCAAGAGTGGAACAAAACAATAGGTGAAAGGCCGAGCCTTCCACCCTTTACCAAGTATATAGATGCATTAAGATAACATGGCAATAAAATGATATCCCAACAAGTAAATAATGTTCCAACAAGGAACGGTCTCCAATCTTCATCTGCAACTAGCAACGCTATAAGAGGGGCTGAGCAAAGCGGTAACATACACAATCAACGGTTTGCTAGGACATGGTGGGTTAGAGGTTTGACATGGCAATTTGGGAGGCTTGCAAGCAAGTGGTAGGCAACGTAGCATTGGCATAGCAAAAGAGCGAGCATCTAGCAAAGCAAAGATAGTAGTGATTTCGAGGGTATGATCATCTTGCCTGCAAAGTTGTCAGAGTTGACTGGATCCTCGAAAGCAAACTCAACGGGCTCCTCGTTAGCGAACTCGTCTCCCGGCTCTACCCAAACAAGACAAACAAGCAAACGGAGCACAATCAACCACGTGCAAGGATTAAAACAATATGATGCAAAGATGGTATGCTATGCGGGATGCGATGCGGGATGCATATGCAAGATGTGACAAGGAATGCATGAACCTGGCCTCAACGTGGAAATCCAAGTGTGCCACTGGAAAGATGAGATGAAATCGCTTGAAAACAATATAAAGAACGCCGGAATCGGAGTTACGGTTTGGAAATGGCAAGCGATTCAAATATGACACCGGTCTGCGATTTACAGCATGTAGCCATCTAAATGCAATGAGATGAACATGCTACAGCACCCAAACATAACAACAAAATACATGGCAGGGATGCATTCATGATTCTTAACAAAAGTCTAGCACTGAGCTACGGCCAATTCATCCATTAACAGGTTCAAACAAGCATGGCAAAAATGCATATGGTAAACAGATTTCAGACTTGGTGAAATTAACACTTGTCTGGAATTTCAGATCAGATAGCACTCTTCGGAGCAACAAAACTATATGCTACAGCACCTGAACATGGCAAAGTAAAGAATGGCATGGAGAGACGCAAAGAGCTTAACAAAAGTCCCTTTGTGATCTTGAGCCAAAAGGGATCAGAAAATACATTTGCAAGCATGTGAACATGGCAAAAACATAATCAGTTCTCAGACTTAGTGAAAAACTGGAGCATGTTGAAAACAGATATCAAGTAGGCATGTTTACGAGCTCGATGCACTCACTACGGAACAAGTCATGACAAGATAAGCATACATGCATCAAGAATACATAAAATGTAAGCTAGACATGGCAAGAACAATAGCATAGCATGCACGGATCAACTACAACAACCTCGGCAAAATTGCTAACAAGTAGACAATCTGCCCAGATTCATGAAGTGACAAAAGTAGAGCTCGATTGACTCAAGCTAGGGTGCTCCATAATTGCAAACAAAGACATGGATGGATAGAGCACTACAAGATTAACAAAACATCCTTACTGATCATCCTCAAAAGAGGGACGGATCACTAGGAAACAACATGAATACATGGCAATATGAGATAAACCGGTCAAGGACTTGGTGGAAATGCTAAGTCCCTGAAATCAGCATTACCAAGTGCCTCACTTTGCAAGCTTGTGCTAGGCACCACACACATCACAAAAATACATGGGTTGCAGCTCTGGAAAGATGGCAAAACCCTTAACAAAACATATCTAAAGCTCAGGGGCATATCATGCACACAATAATCATGGCAAAAATGACAAATATCTAAATGGAGCAGCAGATCTGACAAGTATCTCAAGTAGCACTCTTCTAAGAGCATTTCGGGCTTCAAGATGAACTCAAATGAAAATGATGCAATGGAATGAAATGATGTACTCTCTGAGACGAACATATTGATATGCTATATGCCCAAAACGGAGCTATGGATGCAAAGTTACGAAGCGATGAACATAGCAAAAAAATTAGTGTTTCGGGGCAAAAAGTCAACTCCGAGATTTTGGATCTCAGATCCAGATCGGGACCTCGCCGGAGTTACTGTTCATGCATGGAAGTCGAGTATGCCGGGGTACTTGGAGCTCGCCGGAGATGGAGGAGATCACCGGAGAGGGACTTGAGGTGTGGAGGAGGAGGCCGGAGGGGGGCGGAGCCGGCCGGTGGCGGCGGGACGGCGGCGCTCGCCGGCGCAGGCGGTGGCCGGCCCGGTGCGGCGGCGCTTGCCGGCGCGGGGCGGCGGCCGCCGCAAGGAAGCGCGGTGGCGCGTGCGAAGGGAGAGGCGGCTCGCCGGCGCGGAGGGAACGAGCCGAGAGGGCCCGCGACGGGCTCGCCGGGCCGCGCGGTGGGATTGGCGGCGGCGACACGTGGCGTCACGCCACTAGTGTGGAGCGGCGGCGTGACTTCGTCCGCCCGGGGCGGACGTGTCCGGTGGCGGTGCGAGGAGTTTTTTTAGGGTTTCGGGGGAAGGAAGAAGAAGAATTTCGGAGGGGTATTTAAATAGGCATAGGAGGAGCTAGGAGAGTCCAAATGAGGTGCGGTTTTCGGCCACGCGATCGTGATCGAACGCTCTAGATGATGGAGAGGGTTTTGGGCCAACTTGGAGGGGTGTTGGGCTGCAACACACATCAGGCCTTTTCGGTCCCTCGGTTAACCGTTGGAGTATCAAACGAAGTCCAAATGATACGAAACTTGACAGGCGGTCTACCGGTAGTAAACCAAGGCCGCTTGGCAAGTCTTGGTCCAATCCGGAATGTTTAATCCCCACACACAAAAGAAAAGTAGAAATGACCATAGGAGGAGAACAAAGCGCCCGAATGCAAAACGGAGAACGGGGAAAAAGCTCGAATTCATGATATGAACATGTATGCAAATGCAATGCACAAGATGACATGATATGAGATGCATGACAACGATAACAACACACGAAGACAAAGACCCGAACCCGAGAAAATAAAAATAACTTAACACCGGAAACGGCAAGAGTTGGAGTACATATTGGGAAAGTCATATCCGGGGTGTTACAGACATCAAGTTCAAATGGACAGATGAATGTGAGGCAAGTTTTCAGGAGTTGAAGAAATGTTTGGTTACAGCGCCAGTGCTGATTCTGCGGGATATACACAAGGATTTCCAAGTGTATTGCGTCGCTTCTCGCTTAGGACTTGGAGTTGTACTTATGAAAGACTGTAAAGTTTTTTCATATGCCTCATGTCAGCTTTGACCGCATGAGTTGAATTATGCCACGCATGACTTGGAGTTAGCAGCTGTAGTTCATGCACTCAAGACTTGGAGACACTTTCTTATTGGAAATCGATGTGATGTGTACACGGATCACAAGAGTTTGAAGTACATTTTCACGCATAAGGAGTTGAATCTCAGGCAAAGGTGGTGGTTGGAGCTTATAAAAGATTATGATATGAAGTTGCACTATCATCCAGGAAAGGCCAATGTCGTAGCAGACGTTTTGAGCCAGAAGAGTTATGCCAACACCCTTGTGAGAGGAGGATTACCAAAGGAGTTAGCCCACGGTCTTAGGGAGCTTGATTTGGAGATAGTCCCTAGAGGTTTTGTTGCAGCAATGGAGGTTCAGTCAACATTATTGGGAAAGATTCGAGAAGCTCAGAAGGATGACAAGGAAATTGCTGAGATAAGGGAGAAAATGAGCAAAGGAAAAGCCAAAGGTTTTCGTGAGGATGAGCACGACACTTTGTGGTTTGAGGACCGTGTTTATGTACCCAATAATGCAGAGATCAGGAAGTTAATACTTCAGGAAGCTCATGACCCGCCATACTTGATACACCCCGGATACACCAAGATGTATTTGGATTTAAAGGAGCATTTATGGTGGACTGGTATGAAGAACGATATCACTGAGTATGTAGCCGTATGTGATGTATGTCAGAGAGTGAAGGAAGAACATTAGAAACCAGCAGTATTAGTTCGGCCTATGCTGATACCCGAAAGGAAGTGGGATAAGCTTGGCATGGATTTCATCACCGGATTACCTAGGACTCGATCAGGATATGATTCTATTTGGGTAGTAGTGGGTCATTTGACCAAAGTGGCTCACTTTATCCTAGTGAAAACCACCTATACAAGTGCGAAGTTGGCCAAGATATATATGACCAGGATTGTATGTCTGCATGGATTTCCGAGGATCATCGTATCAGATAGAGGAACACATTTTACTTTAAAGTTTTGGCATCAGCTGCACCAGACTTTGGGTACTAGGTTAGAGTTCAGTACAGCCTTTCACCCGCAGATAGATGGACAGACTGAGAGAGTCAATCAGATTCTGGAGGACATGTTGAGAGCTTGTGCGCTAGATTATGGATCTTGTTGGGATGATATTTGCCTTATGAGGAGTTCTCATATAACAACAGTTACCATGCCAGTTTGAAGATGGCACCTTTGAAGCCCTATATGGAAGGAGGTGTAGGACACCGTTGATGTGGGATGAAGTTGGAGACCATCAGTTGTTTGGACCGGATTTGATCAAAGAATCCGAAGAGAAGGTTAAGTTGATTCGCGATAGACTTAAGGTAGCTCAGTCCAGGCAGAAGAGTCATGCAGACTCAAAACGCAAGGATGTAGTTTATGAATTCAGAGACAAAGCATATCTTCCTGTGTCACCTCTCCGAGGAGTTAAACGTTTTGGAGTTAAGGGAAAGTTAGCCCCGAGATTTGTAGGGCCATACCGAGTTTTGGAACGTATGGGAAAAGTTGCGTACAAGTTGGAGTTACCCGAAGGACTGTCAGGAGTTCATGATGTGTTTCACGTTTCCCAGTTGAAGAAGTGCCATGCAGAGATGGCAAATATTCCTCTAAGAGATACAGTGCCCCTGCAAGCAATTCAGTTGGATAATGATTTGACCTACGAGGAGAAACCTGTTAAGATTCTAAAGTTTGCCAATCGAGTTACGCGTAGCAAGGTTATCAAGTTTTGCGAGGTTCAGTGGAGCCATCATACTGAGGATGAAGCCACCTGGGAACGAGAGGATGATCTACGGAAAGTCCACCCACACATATTTTCTAGCCAACCTGAATCTCGAGGGTGAGATTCATCTTAAGGGGGGTAGGTTTGTAACATCCAAAATTTTCAATTTGGAATGTTATACATAGGTCATCATATGCATACCATATTTTATTTGCTTTTAGTTTTTGATCCTAGAAATCCTAAGCAACTCAAGGACCCACGGAGACAGTTGGGGATTTCACTATTTTCATATTTGAATTTTTCTCAAATTTGAAAAGAGGATCATTTTGGTTTTAATATTTTTCTCTCCGAAATATTTCCAATATCAAAATAAATGAGAGGATATAAAATGACTTCACAAAAATAAAATCAATAATGGAGGAAAATATTAAAATTAAATAAATATTTTATTTGGGATTTTATTGCTATTTTATTTCAATTAGAAAAATATGCATTTTTAGGCCAGACAAATGTTCACTATGTTCTAAATATTTTATTTCGACGGTGAAATTTGTTTTTGGCATTTTAGAATTTTTTTATATTTATTTAGGATGTTTCCCTTTCGGCGGAATTTATTTAAAAAAACGCGTCGCCCGACAGGGCCAACGGCCCAGCCGAGCCGGGCCGGCCCAGCACCCCGCACCGCCTCCCGCTCCGACTCGGGATGGAGTCCCGAGCCGCACCGCCGCCACCGCGGTGTCCCACCCGGACTCCAC
>NC_041388.1:203359437-203430408 GCF_002162155.2 Triticum dicoccoides | reverse complement strand
CGCCACCGCCGCCCTATCTCCCACATCGCCAGCCCCACCACCGCAGCCGCCGCCCCGCGCCGCCTGCCGCTGCCGCCGCTCGCGCGCCACCGCCGCTGCTGTCCGCGCCGCGCCACTACCCCGCCGCCCCGCGCCGACGTCACCGCCTCGCCGGAATTCCGAGCCGCCGCCGTTTTTTCGGTTTTAGGTATAAACCGCTCGGTTTTTTTCTTTAAAACCCTAGATTGGTTTTTTTTATTAAGAATGATTTTCCTCGGTTTTCTTCGCTTAGGTTATTTTACGAACATTCGTTTGTTTGGTTCTGTTAACGAATGATTTCATTCATTAGCCTCTGTTAGCAAATGTTCGTCCGATAGATTTTTCTTTTTATGTTTATTTTTTGCCAGGGACCTATCCATGATTACTTTTATCGCAGATTAGCCCCCGATCTCAAACCCTCGCAACTTTTTAACCGTTCGTCCAAATCCAGTGAAACCAACACCAAAATCTTCGTCTCAAAGCCCTCTTTCCAGTTAATCAACTTGAACAGGGTTTTGGCAATTGAAAATTTAGTTTCAAGCAGATTTGAATTTGATGTTCTTTTGGTCGTAGTTTCAGTTCCATAGCGATTTGATCGATTCTTTTTGCAAATCGAAGCTCTTCAGTTGAACTTTCAGATTGGATCTTCTTATTTGATTTTTACCCTTGCATCTATGCTTGAGTGCTTATTTATGCTATTGTTTGTGTGCGATAGAATTTCCAGAGTGCGAAGCGTGCTACTATGAGTCTCTAGGGTTTGCGGATCGTCAGCAAGGCAAGTAACACTTTGATCATACTTCTTTATTACCCTATTTTTATGCATTAGCTACAATCCTCAAACATTGCATGAGTAGGATCTCTTAACATGTGGGTTTCAGAAGTAGATGATGAGGTAGAACCTATTGCCCTTTTATTATCAAACCACTGGGAGTTACTTCTACGTTATGTTTAGGTTGCCATGCTATGCTCGTAGACGTGGTTTGCTTTGAGTGATCCATGATAGATGTGAGATTACTAATTAATGGTTAACTTAAGGTGGCTACTTAAATACACATCTGGGTGGATTGGTTGCGGGCACCTGGGGATATACCAGTGTTGTCTTTTGGTTCGCCACCCTGGCTCAAAGGGGTCATAAGATTATTCATGCTTGAAACATCTGTGTGCAGCCACAAGCTATTATGGGCTCTAGCATAGTGGAGTATGTTTCATGACCTCTTTCAGTGGTAGGCTAGCAGGTGTAGGGGAAAGTAGGTGTAACTATCTACCCAGAGTAAAGAGTTAATGCTTCTAAAAGACTGTGTCTCGATCATTCGTTTCTCAAACACAATGTAGTGCGAGAAATCCAACGGATCGAGTCTTTTGGGGAAAAGTGCGCAAACCTATGCAGTGTGTACAAACTAATCATGATTAGCCGTGTCCCCGTTATGGAGATTTTGAGTATATGGTTCTTGAATTATCATCTTGATCTCATCACTCTAAATTAATTTGTTGGGTTGTTAACTACTGTTTAATTGGGATTGAGATGGGGTTACCATTTTCAATGTTTATCAACTACCATGATAGTTAAATAAAATATATTCCTTTGCTGTAGGGAAATATTGGCTTTTCACAAAAACATTATAACCATAGAGGCTCCACCAGCCATATTTGCATGTAGTGATGGCATTTCTGGTTCATTGCTCAATTGTGTTATCTTGCCAGCATATTCCATGTGCTGACCCATTTCGGGCTGCCACATATCACGTTGTAGACTTTTTAGACAAAGAATAAGGTGTGCTAGGTCATTTGTTGTGCACCCAGCTATGCCATTGGAGTTGATGGACTCACTTTATCTTTCAAGCCTTCCGCTGTTGTCTTATTTAGATGGCCTTAAGCCATATTATTGTATTATGTTCTCTCTTGAGACTATTGATGTAATAAGTGTGTGATTGCTACTTCGTTATAAATCCTTCGACGTACTGTGTGTCAGCATTACCGATCCAGGGATGACACGTATGCATAGGGATTTGACTATTTGAAGTCAATCGCTACAAGATGGTATCAGAGCACACGCTGACTGTAGGACACGACCACTAAGATAAGCCATAGGTCACTCTTCTCTACTCATTTCTGACTCCTCTCCATTTTCCACTCTATAGGATGGCGGACTCAAGGAACAAGTTTGCACAACCAGATGAAGACACACCTTTTGGGAGACACTTGAAGGAAGTCACTAGGTACCTGAACATCACAATACCAAGCTTCACCGGGACCTATACCGCCACTTTACCAGAAGAGGAGCGTTGGATCATTTGAGTTCAAGTTCCAGGAAGGACATTCACGCTTGTTACTGAGACCATAGAGTTTTGCTTCGATTTACCAATCTAGAGTCTAGGAAAGAGCATGGCAGCTCACATCACCATGGGACGCATCGGTGAAGTTTATCAGAATGATCTTAAGGGCACCATCTACCATATATGTGGGCACCGAGATGAGCAATGGGAGATGATCAGTAGCAAGAGGGACAGGTCCATTGCAGCTTTCATCCAGGAGTTAAACCAGCACATTCGTCGCCACGAGAACCAGATGTTCACAAGCATGATAGATCTGAAGAAGTTGATGACTAGGCAAATGGAGCTTGAAGAGGAACTCAAGTCTACACGCGACGGATATGAGGAGGAAATCACAATACTAGTGGAGAAGAATGACGACCTGACGAGGAAGCTAGGAGTATTCATGGGAGACCCCACGCCAGGAGGAGATGACGACCATCCCGAGGACTACATCATCATCGATGACACTGACGCCGACCCCAACAGTAGTGATGATGTCTATGAAGAAGAAGCTGGAGCGGATATCATGGCGTCTTCCACCGATCAAAATTTCTAGTCGACCACCACATTATCAGTAGTATTCCCCCATGTATATAGTAGTAGACCGAGCACTTTTGTAATGGTAGTTAGATCGTTTGTATGCCCTTGTTTGAATTGAGTGTTGTGATATGAATGTGTTTGTCTCATGTGCGTATGGGTAGTGCCTTCTCACTAGACCTCACTCTATTCTAATATCTCCCCTCTAAACCCATCAGATGCCTCCGAGACGTGACCTCAGATTTGTCTTTCCACCGTAGCTCACTCAGTTGATCCAACAGCAGAATGCCTTGATGCAGCTACTAGTCCAGAACCAAGGCAACAACAACAACAACAACCCAGCGCTGATAACCCACAAGTATTGGGGATCGCCACAGTTTTCGAGGGTAGAGTATTCAGCCCAAATTTATTCATTCAACACAAGGGGAGCCAAAGAATATTCTCAAGTATTAGCAGCTGAGTTGTCAATTCCACCACACCTGGATAACTTAATATCCGCAGCAAAGTATTTAGTAGCAAAGTAATATGATAGTAGTGGTAACAGTAGCAAAAGTAATATTTTTGGTTTCATAGTGATTGTACCAGTAGCAACGGAAAACTAAATAAGCGAAGAACAATACATGAAAAGCTCGTAGGCATTGGAACGGTGATGGAGAATTATTTCGGATGCAATCAATCATGCAACAATTATAACATATGGTGGCACAGAACTAGGTCCAGTTCATCAATGTATTGTAGGCATGTATTCCAAAAATAGTCATATGTGCTTATGGAAAAGAACTTGCATGACATCTTTTGTACTACCCTCCCGTAGCAGCGGGGTCCTATTGGAAACTAAGCGATATTAAGGCCTCCTTTTAATAGAGTACCGGACCAAAGCATTAACATATAGTGAATACATGAACTCCTCAAACTATGGTCATCACCAGTAAGTATTCTGATTATTGTCACTTCGGGGTTAATGGATCATAACACACAATAGGTGACTATAGACTTGCAAGATAGGATCAAGAACTCACATATATTCATGAAAACATAATAGGTTCAGATCTGAAATCATGGCACTCGGGCCCTAGTGACAAGCATTAAGCATAGCAAAGTCATAGCAACATCAATCTCAGAACATAATGGATACTAGGGATCAAACCCTAACAAAACTAACTCGATTACATGATAAATCTCATCCAACCCATCACCGTCTAGCAAGCCTACGATGGAATTACTCACGCACGGCGGTGAGCATCATGAAATTGGTGATGGAGGAAGGTTGATGATGACGACGGCGACGGATTCCCATCTCAGGAGCCTCGAACGGACTATAGATCAGCCCACCCGAGAGAATTTAGGGCTTGGCGGTGGCTTCGTATCGTAAAGCGCGATCAATCCTTCTCTCTAATTTTTTTCTCCATGAAAGTGAATATATGGAGTCAAGATGGATGTTAGTGGAGCGTCAGGGGGCCCACGAGGCAGGGGGCGTGCCCGGGGGGGGGGGGTAGGCGTGCCCCCACCCTCATGGATAGGGTGTGGCCCCCCTGACGTGGATCTTTTCACCAGTATTTTTTATATATTCCAAAAATAATCCTCGTTGATTTTTAGGTCATTCTGAGAACTTTTATTTCTGCACAAAAATAACAGCATGGAAATTCTACTGAAAACAGCGTCAGTCATGGTTAGTTCCATTCAAATCATGCAAGTTAGAGTCCAAAACAAGGGCAAAAGTGTTTAGAAAAGTAGATACGACGGACACGTATCAACTCCCCCAAGCTTAAACCTTTTCTTGTCCTCAAGCAATTCAGTTGATAAACTCAAAGTGATAAAGAAAAATTTTACAAACTCGGTTTGCTCTTGCTGTCGTAAATATGTAAAGCCTGCATTCAAGTTTTCAGCAAAGGTAATGAACTAACCATATTCACAATAGCATTTAGGTCTCATGTTTACTCATATCAATGGCATAATCAACTAGCGAGCAATAATAATAAATCTCAGATGACAACACTTTCTCAAAACAATCATAATATGATATAACAAGATGGTATCTCACTAGCCCTTTCTAAGACCGCAAAATATAAATGTAGAGCACCTTTAAAGATCAAGGACTGACCAGACATTTTAATAGCATGTTGGCACACAAGGTAAACCATTATAAACTCCTAGCAAATTAAGCATGGCATAAGCAACTGTAATCTCTAATTGTCATTGCAAACATGTTCCATTCATTATAGGCTGAATCAGGAATGATGAACTAATCATATTTACAAAAACAAGAGAGGTCGAGTCCATACTAGGTTTTCTCATCTCAATTAGTTCATCATATATTGTCATTATTGCCTTTCACTTGCACGGCCGATTAGTGTGGATAATAATAATAGTGCACGTGCATTAGACTAAGCTGGAATCTGCAAGCATTCAATTCAAGAGAGAAGACAAGGTAATATGGGCTCTCTGTTAGATCAACAATAATGCATATGAGAGCCACTTAACATTTTCATTATGGTCTTCTCCTCTCTACCCCCAAAGAAAAAGAAAAGAAACAAAACTATTTACACGGGAAAGCTCCCAACAAGCAAAAGAAGAACGAGAAATATTTTTGGGTTTTCTTTTTAATTACTACTACTACAAGCATGGAAAGTAAAATAGTTAAATGCTACAACTAATTTTTTTGTTTTTTCTTAAGGTTTTTCAAACACACAGAAGAAAGCTTAAAAATAAAATAAACTAGCATGGATATTACAATGAAAAAGTATGAGCATTGACAATTGGCATGAGTGTGTGAACATGAATGTAATGTTGGTGAGATATATGTACTCCCCCAAGATTATGCTTTTGGCCTAAGTTGCTCGATGCCCGTGGATCAAAGTTGTAGCTGGGGTCGTACTGAGATGCAGTGGCAATTGCCTCATGAGGTACATCTTGGAGGTGAGTTGCCTCTGTCCTCTCGTACTTGTTCGCCTCCTCCCTAGTTATAACATATCTCCCTTTTGTCTGAAAATCAAAGAAAGCAGGAGCAGGGAGACAAACATGGACAATGCGCCGTCTGTCAAAGATTAGTTGGTACTGGAGGAACTGATTGTTGCTCTCAACAAACTGATGACAAACCATGGCATTATAATATAGATAAGCAGGAGGCAAATCAATATCATCCCCCCGTATGGGTATACCAAGAAGGTTAGCTACACGAGTTGCATAAATTCCACCAAACAAATCTCCAGCTAAACCATTAAGATGCAATCTACGTGCAACAATAGCCCCCAAGTTGTTTTGTTTATCTCCTAATACAGCACTCCTGAGAACACTAAGATCGGCAACACACATGTGGCATGCCTCATCCTTACTGTTAATGCATCTACCCATGAAGAGAGCAAAATAATGTATGGCAACAAAATGAATGGTAGCAAGAAATTCTTTAAATTCAGATTTGCGAGGTTCACTAGCACTACCCCACTGCGGGAGTTTACAAGTCCATGGTATAATATTTATCATAAAGATCAAATAGGACATTGTGACAATTTCGCGAGGATGTAAATTTAGACCTTCTCAGAAATGAATCAGTTAAATAGAGGTATTGCCGGCACTTATCTGACTCGAAACTGTCAAGATCAGCATTACGCACATATGCGTCAAATTCTTCCTTAATGCCGACATGGACCATGAAATCCTCTGACGGCCATTCACAAGGCCGCACTTGAGCCTCCCTTGGTAGTTCATTGTCCGGCTCGCATATTGCGGGCCTTGGGCCTTGCTTCCTTGAGGAACCACCTTGCTACATTTTCCTAAACATATTTCTTCCTCTGAAAATTTCTAGAATTTTTAGTAACTTAAAATAAAAGTGAACCAAACTCAATAAAATTGATAGCAACTACTCCTACAAGTGCCTAGAGGTTATATCATGCATTAAAACTACTTTTGACCACATAAATTGGACATGCAAGCTCAAGAACGGGGTCACCTAAGCATCAAAAATTTAAAATAAATAAAGAACTAGAACAAAAACTAATTGGACCATTGGAGGAGTCACATACCGAAGAACAATCCCCCAAAGCAGTTTTCTGAATGGAGCTTTGAGCAAGGAGATCGAAAATGGCAGCAAGATGAGCTAGAACTCGAGTTTGAGCTGGTGCATGATTTTTTCTAGAGGAAGACGAAGTATGTGGGTGCAAGAATAAGTGGAGGGGACCCATGTGGGGTCCACGAGGCAGGGGGGCACGCCCAGGGGGTGGGCGCGCCCTCCACTCTCGTGGGCACATGGTGGATCCCCCTGGTGTTCTCAGTGCCAATAATTCTTAAATATTCTCTAAAAAATAATATTTCATTTTTAGGGCAGTTGGAGAACCTTTATTTTCGGGGTATTTTTTTATTGCATGGATAATTCAGAAAACAGACAGAAAATACTCTTTTTGCTTTATTTAATATAAATAACAGAAAGTAAAAAGAGGGTACAGAGAGTTGTGTTTTCTAACTTCATCCATCTCATGCTCATCAAAAGGAATCCACCAACAAGGTTGATCAAGTCTTGTTAGCAATCTCATTCCGAATCGCATGAAACCAAAGAAATTTCGAATAACACTAGGTTACCTCAACGTGGATATGCATGTCCCCAACAATAAGAATATCATATCTCTTCTTAATAGTAGGAAGAGTGTAACATCCCAAAATTCTAAATTTTGGAATGTTATATGAAATAAATTATTATGATTGTTTGTTTGATTGTTGTGTGATTGATTGTGTGGAATTAGTGGAAATTGAAACTTTTGGAAGGTGCATGAGAGGGAATAAAAGGACCTTCCGAAAACTTTTCATCTTGTCACCAAATTCAAATTCAAATTCATCTTATCACCAAACCCTAGAGTGAAGATAATATGACTTCTTTCATTTAAAGAAATGAAAACGGGTTTGAAAATGATTTGAATTCCATTTTGAAATATTTCAAACTTAGAAACTTTAAGAAACTCAATGAGTTCATGAGGGAAGATAAAATGACATCTTCAAATTCAAAGAAAGAGAGTTGGAAGTTTCAAAGAAATAATTTGAAAGTCACATTGAAGTTATTTGAATTTCCAAATTCAAATCCTATTGGGAGTTATTTGGGGTTTTATTCAAATTATTTTCCTAAAAATAAATAAATGGAAATAAGGGTAAAATGATTCCTTTCAATGAAAATTGGGGGAAAATAAATTTGAAATCATTTTTCTATTTTAAAAATGTATTTTATTGATTTTAAATGAAACAGTAGCATTGTTTGACTTTTATGATTTGTTTTGGATTTTATTTGAACTTGGAAAATAGTTCACCTTATTCTTGGTATTTTTATGACCATTTTGGTATATGATATGACTATGTATAATTTTTATTTAATTTACTTCTGCTGCAATTTTCTTTCTGTTTAAAAAAACAAAACACACGCACTCACGCGCACGCCAACCCGGCTAACCAGCCTTTCGGCCCGCAGCCTGCCCAAGCACCCGAAGGCCTTAAGCGCCGGCCGCCCGCACCCCATTCCCCCTCGCTCGCTACCCGCCGCGGCCACTGACCCGTGAGCCCCACTTCCCCAGCTCGTCTCCATCCTTCCGCGTAGAGAATGGGAAGGATGCTGCGTGCGCCGCCCGAACCCGCCGGCCATTTCCCTCGCGGATGAGGCTTATCCCCTCACCACCGGAGCCCCTACTACTCCTATAAAAGCTCCCGAGGTTCCTCGTTCGATCTCACCGTCTTGCTGCTCCACACGCCGCTTCTAGCCGCCATCCCATCAGTTCGCATCTCGCCAGAGCCGAGGTCTTCGACGGTCCATTCCGTCGTCAGTGAGCACTCCCTGACCTCCATATCTTTGTCAATCGAGTTGCCCCATCCTAGAAAATCTTGTTGACATGGTTTTGGCCATAGGTCCTGCGGGAACGACCGCCCAGAGCACGTGCGACCTCGCCAGAGTGAGCGGAGCGCCGCTGCCCTTCCTTCGCCTATCTGGATGCCGCCGCCGACCCGCAGCACCAGCACCCGAACGCCCTGGATGTGCCGCATCTTCCGGTGGCCTCCGCTGTCGCCGGAACTCACCGGAGTTGCCGCCCCAACGCGTCGCGCCCTCACCGGAGCTCGGAGCCGCCGCCTTCACCTCGCCTTGTTCCGACCACCCCGCCGCCCGCCGACCCCACCAGCAAGACGCCCGCGCCCCGTCGGACCCCGCTGCCTCCTTCCCCGCCGCCAAGGACCGCCGGAGCCGCCGCCCCGTCCGCCTCCCGCCGCCCCGTCCGCCTCCCGCCGCCCCGTCCGCCTCCCGCCGCCCGACGCCCGTGCCGCCGTCTCCTATCATCGTCGGCAGCGGCAAGCAGCCATTCGCCCGGTTGGTTTTTTTGTGTGTTAAATCGGTTAACACCGGTTTTTAATAAACCATGCGGTTTAGTTAAACCGACCTCGGTTTTGTTGTATTAAGCCGCTACCTCTGTTTTGCTTATTTAGTGGTCGTTCGCCATTTAGCCTAAGCCGCGAACGCTGCTCTGCCAGTAGGAAGCCGCCATGTGGCCAGGGACCTGGTCGTGAATAAAACTTTCACAGTCAAGACCCTGAGTTTTCAGTTTAGCCCCTAAACTTCGAATGGTAGTATCTTTTTAACCGTAACTCCAAATTCGACGAAACCAGCGGCAAAATGTTCGTCTCGAATAGATTGATCCAGAGAACCAGCTTTGAATTTTTTTGGCCAATTTCAAAATTAAATTTATTCAGGTTTGAATTCAAACTTCAACTGGCCATATCTCCTAAACCATAGCTTCGATTGATGTGATTCTTTTTGCACCGTGTCACCGTAGCCAAACCCTACCACTTGGACCATTGTCACACAGTTTCCAGACAAAAATGGTCTGTCTATGATAGTTTTACTATTATGCCATGTATGCACTTTAGTACACATCACATCTTTGCACCCTAGGTCACATGTTGTTTTGCACTTAGGATATTTCCCTACTAGTTGAATGTTCATTTTGGTTTCCCAAGACTTTTTGGTTTGCATGTTCTTCTTGTCTCTCTGAAATGATTGCTTACGTGAGTGCAATGTTTGACTTTATAGATTTTCATCAGAGAGTGACGAATAATTCTATTAAGTAAATTTCTGAGAGTGATATAATCTTCATCAACTATTACCAAGCAAGTTCACATTTGACCATTCTTTCAATTACCTATGTTTTTATTATGCACTTAGTCCTTTTGTTGTAGGATTGCATGGTAGGATTTATTGTTGCCAAATGGCTATGACGTTACCTAGTAGTTCATTTGAGGTAGGTCTGATCTATACAACCTTGTCACCACCGTGTAAGTTTATTTCTGCCTCGCAAATGTAGACGTGGAATTGGGAAGTGTTCATGGTGAGACATGAGTGACAAAGTAGTAATCATGACCAAGACTTGTAAATGAACTACCTGAGCGATATTTGGTTTGAATGGTGGCGAAGTACAATGGGAGCATGCATGGTTAATCCATGGTGGTGCACCACTAGTGGTCGACCACCCAGGCTCAAAGAGATCAATCGTATTCTCATGTCTAGAAGCTTTCGTGTGCAACCACAAGCAAATATGGGCTCTGGCTCAGTTGAGTAGATAGTGTGACCTCTTCCGGGATAGGCTAGCAGATGTAGAATGAGTAGGTGTACCGGCCTATCCGTGGGTTAAGGGGAAATACTTTCGAAAGACTATGTCTCGGTCATCCTGTTCTCAAACACCAGGCAGTGCGAGAATTTCAAGGGAGGCGATCGAGTCTTGTGGGGAAAAGTGCGCAAACCTCTGGAGAGTGTTAAAACTTAATCGATTAGCTGTGTCCCCGGTTACGGACAACTTGAGCATCTAGTAGTGGAAATGCTGGGAGATCTCATCACTCTTAATTAAATAGTTGGGTTTTAAAAGAAACCTTGGGAATGGATTGAGTTGCGTTTACGAACTCATCCTATGCTATACAGTAGTGGTAGAATAATATCTTTTATTGCAGGGAAAAACTAGCTTTATGCAAAAACTAAACTTAGAGCTTTCCACCAGCCAAAATGCATGTACAAATAGGTTCATTATTCTTATGATGTGACTTGCGAGTACATTCAATGTACTGACCTACAGTGCTGCAACGTCTTATGTTGCAGGAATTTTCTACGATGAGTAAGAGTTACGTTGTAGGGTTACGGTCTACACTCAACTTGCCATTGGCGTTGATGGACTCCACACCCTTATATTTGTTTCCGCTGAGACTTATGAGGTATATATCAGTTTTACATTATTTATGCATGTGATTGCACTTTGATATATACATTGATGTACTGTGTGTGCGAGCATACCGATCTAGGGATGGCACGGATACACAGAGGCTTGACCGTTTGAGGTCGGGTCGCTACAAAGAGGAAATTTGAAACCTCCAATAGTGATTGTTGAAATTTTTCCAATAGAATTGATACTGTAGATTTGAGGTTGTTTCCTCGGAAAGTGTACTATATGCTCATTACCATTAACATGAAAGTGACATTGCCTTTGTTGCAATCAATAACAACCCCTACAGTATTCAAAAAGGGTCTACCAAGGATAATCGACATACTACCGTCCTTAGGAATATCAAGAATAACAAAGTCCGTTAAAATAGTAACGTTTGCAACCACAACAGGCACATCCTCACAAATACCGACAAGTATAGCAGTTGATTTATCAGCCATTTGCAAAGATATTTCAGTAGGTGTTAACTTATTCAAATCAAGTCTACGATATAAAGAGAGAGACATAACACTAACACCGGCTCCAAGATCACATAAAGCAGTTTTAACATAGTTTCTTTTAATGGAGCATGGTATAGTTGGTACTGCTGGATCTCCAAGTTTCTGTGGTATTCCACCCTTAAAAGTGTAATTAGCAAGCATGGTGGAAATTTCAGCTTCCGGTATCTTTCTTTTATTAGTAACAATATCTTTAATGTACTTAGCATAAGGGTTCATTTTAAGCATATCAGTCAAACGCATACACAAAAAGATAGGTCTAATCATTTCAGCAAAGCGCTCAAAATCCTCATCATCCTTTTGTTGGATGGTTTTGGAGGAAAAGGCATGGGTTTCTGAACCCATGGTTCTCTTTCTTTATCGTGCTTCCTAGCAACGAAGTCTCTCTTATCATAACGTGATTCTTTGATTGTGGGTTACCAAGATCAACAACAGGTTGAGTCTCTACATCATTGTTATTGCTAGGTTGAGCATCAACATGAACATTATCACTAGGTTCATGTTCATTACCAGATTGTGTTTCAGCATCAGAAATAGAAATATCATTGGATTCTCAGGTGTGTCAACAACAGGTTCACTAGAAGCATGCAAAGTCCTATCATTTTTCTTTTTCTTCTTCTTAGAAGGACTAGGTGCATCTACATTAGTTCTCTGAGAATCTTGCTCAATTCTCTTAGGGTGGCCCTCAGGATACAGAGGTTTCTGAGTCATTTTACCCCCTCTAGTCATAACTCTAACATCATTATCATTCTTCTTATTATTATTTAATTCATTGAGCAAATCATTCTGAGCTTTAAGTATTTGTTCTACTTGAGTGGTAACCATAGAAGCATGTTTACTAATAAGTTTAAGTTCACCTTTAACATTAGCCATATAATCACTCAAGTGTTCAAGCATATCAGCATTGTGTTTCAGTTGTCTGCCAACATAAGCATTGAAGTTTTCTTGCTTAACCATGAAGTCATCAAACTCATCCAAGCATTTGCTAGAGAATTAGTAAATGGGATTTCACATTTATCGAATCTATAGAGAGAACTTACCTTTACTACCTGTGTTGGGTTATGAAGACCATGTATTTCTTCAATAGGTGGTAAATTCTTAACATCTTTAGCTTTAATACCTTTTTCTTTCATAGATTTCTTTGCCTCTTGCATATCTTCAGGACTGAGAAATAGAATACCCCTTTTCTTTGGAGTTGTCTTAGGAGATGGTTCAGGAAGTGTCCAATTATTTTCATTAGTCAACATATTATTCAATAGTAATTCAGCTTGATTAATAGTTCTTTCCCTGAAAACACAACCAGCACAACTATCGAGGTAGTCTCTGGAATCATCGGTTAGTCCATTATAAAAGATATCAAGTATTTCATTTTTCTTGAGAGGATGATCATGCAAAGAATTAAGTAATTGGAGAATCCTGCCCCAAGCTTGTGGGAGACTCTCTTCTTCAATTTGCACAAAATTATATATTTACCTTAAAGCAGCTTGTTTCTTATGAGCGGGGAAATATTTAGCAGAGAAGTAATAAATCATATCCTGGGGACTACACACACAACCAAGATCAAGAGACTTAAACCATGTCTTAGCATCACCCTTTAATGAGAACGGAAACAACTGAAGGATAAAGTAATAGCGAGTTTTCTCATCATGAGTAAACAGGGTGGCTATATTATTTAATTCAGTAAGATGTGCCACAACATTTTTAGATTCATAGCCATAAAAAGGATCAGATTCAACCAAAGTATTAACTCAGGATCGACAGAGAAATCATAATCCTTATCAGTAATAAAGATGAGCAAAGTAGCAAATGCAGGGTCATATTTCTTTCTATCATTCACAGACTTTTCTTTAAGCTTGGTTAATAATTTCTTAAGATCAGATCTATCATTGCAAGCTAAGAAGTCTCTAGCAGTTTCTTCATTCATAACATAACCCGCAGGCACAACAGGCAATTCATATCTCAGGGGAGAATGTTCATCATCACTTTCATCAATATTATCAGTTTCAATAATTTCATTCTCTCTAACCCTAGCAAGTTGTTCATCAAGAAATTCACCTAATGGCATAGTAGTATCAAGCATAGAAGTAGTTTCATCATAAGTATCAAGCAAAGAAGAAGTGGCATCATCAATAACATGCGACCTATCAAAATCAATAGCAGCAGAAGGTGTCCCAAGTTTACTCAAAATAAAAGGAGAATCAAGTGTAGAACTAGATGGCAGTTCCTTACCTCCCCTCGTAGTTGAGGGAAAAATCTTGGTTCTTTGATCTTTGAAATTCTTCATAGTGATAAACAAATATAAATCCCAAGTGACTCAAAGAATAGAGCTATGGTCCCCAGCAACGGCGCCAGAAAATAGTCTTGGTAACCCACAAGTATTGGGGACGCAACAGTTTTTGAGGGTAGAATATCCAACCCAAATTTATTGATTCGACACAAGGGGAGCCAAAGAATATTTTGAAGTATTAGCAGTTGAGTTGTCAATTCAACCACACCTGGATAACTTAATATCCACAACAAAGTATTTAGTAGTAAAGTAATATGATAGTAGTGGTAAAGGTAGCAAAAGTAATATTTTTGGTTTTATAGTGATTGTAACAGTAGCAACGGAAAAGTAAATAAGCAAAGAACAATATATGAAAAGTTTGCAGGCATTGGATCGGTAATGGCGAATTATGTCGGATGCAATCAATCATGCAACAGTTATAACATAGGGTGACACAGAACTAGCTCCAGTTCATCAATGTAATGTAGGCATGTATTCCGAATATAGTCATACGTGCTTATGGAAAAGAACTTGCATGACAACTTTTGTCCTACCCTCCCATGGCAGCGGGGTCCTATTGGAAACTAAGGGATATTAAGGCCTCCTTTTAATAGAGTACCGGACCAAAGCATTAACACATAGAGAATACATGAACTCCTCAAACTACGGTCATCACCGGTAAGTATCCCGATTATTGTCACTTCAGGGTTAACGGATCATAACACATAATAGGTGACTATAGACTTGCAAGATAGGATCATGAACTCACATATATTCATGAAAACATAATAGGTTCAGATCTGAAATCATGGCACTCGGGCCCTAGTGACAAGCATTAAGCATAGCAAAGTCATAGCAACATCAATCTCAGAACATAATGGATACTAGGGATCAAACCCTAACAAAACTAACTCTATTACATGATAAATCTCATCCAACCCATCACCGTCCAGCAAGCCTACGATGGAATTACTCACGCACGCACTGAGCATCATGAAATTGGTGATGGAGGGAGGTTGATGATGACGATGGTGACGGATTCCCCTCTCCGGAGCCCCGAACGGGCTCCAGATCAGCCCTCCCGAGAGAATTTAGGGCTTGGCGGTGGCTCCTTATCGTAAAACGTGATGAATCCTTCTCTCTAATTTTTTCTCCCTGAAAGTGAATATATGGAGTCAAGATGGACGTGGGTGGACCTTCAAGGGCCCACGAGGCAGGGGGGCGCGCCCAGGGTGGCTAGACGCGCCCCCACCCTCATGGACAGGGTGTGGGCCCCTGACGTGGATCTTTTCACAAGTATATTTTATATATTCCAAAAATAATCTCTGTTGATTTTCAGGTCATTCCGAGAACTTTTATTTCTGCACAAAAATAACACCATGACAATTCTGCTGAAAACAGCATCAGTCCAGGTTAGTTCCATTCAAACCATGCAAGTTAGAGTCCAAAACAAGGGCAAAAGTGTTAGGAAAAGTAGATACGACGGAGACGTATCAACTCCCCAAATCTTAAACCTTTGCTTGTCCTCGAGCAATTTAGTTGATAAACTGAAAGTGATAAAGAAAAACTTCTGCAAACTCTGTTTGCTCTTGTTGTTGTAAATATGTAAAGCCTTCATTCAAGTTTTCAGCAAGATTATGAACTAACCATATTCACAATAGCATTTCGGTCTCATGTTTACTCATATCAATCGCATAATCAACTAGCGAGCAATAATAATAAATCTCAGATATGATATAACAAGATGGTATCTCGCTAGCCCTTTCTGAGACCGCAAAACCTAAATGCAGAGCACCTTTAAAGATCAAGGACTGACTAGACATTGTAATTCATGGTAAAAGAGATCCAATCAAGTCACACTCAATGTAAACTAACAATAATACATGCAAATGGCATTGGTGCTCTCCAACTTGCGCTTTTTAATAAGAGGATGATGACTCAGCATCAAAGTAAATGGATAGGCCCTTCGCAGAGGGAAGGAGGGATTTGTAGAGGTGCCAGAGCTCGATTTGGAAATAGAGATGAATAATATTTTAAGTGGTATACTTTCATTGTCAACGTAACAACGGAGAGATCTCGATATCTTCCATGCTACACACATTATAGGCGGTTCCCAAGCAGAATGGTAAAGTTTATACTCCCCACCACCAAGAAGCATCAATCCATGGCTTGCCCGAAACAACGGGTGCCTCCAACTAACAACAATCCTGGGGGAGTTTGGTTTGCAATTATTTTGATTTGATTTGTGCATGGGACTGGGCATCCTGGTGACCAGCCATTTTCTCGTGAGTGAGGAGCGGAGTCCACTCCTCTTGAGAATAACCCGCCTAGCATGGATGATACAGACATCCCTAGTTAATACATGAGCTATTCGAGCATACAAAACAGAATGTTTGTTTGAAGGTTTAGAGTTTGGCACATACAAATTTACTTGGAACGGCAGGTAGATACCATATATAGGAAGGTATGGTGGACTCATATGGAATAACTTTGGGGTTTATGGGATTGGATGCACAAGCAATATTCCCGCTTAGTACAAGTGAAGGCTAGAAAGAGACTGGGAAGCGACCAGCTAGAGAGTGACAACAGTCATGAACATGTATTGAAATTAATCAACACTAAATGCAAGCATGGGTAGGATATAATTCACCATTAACATAAATATCATGGAGGCTATGTTGATTTTGTTTCAACTACATGCATGAACATGTGCCAAGTCAAGCCACTCGAATCATTCAAAGGAGGATACCACCCCATCATACCACATCACAACCATTTTAATAGCATGCTGGCACGCAAGGTAAACCATTATAAACTCCTAGCAAATTAAGCATGGCATAAGCAACTATAATCTCTAATTTTCATTGCAAACATGTTTCATTCATAATAGGATGAATCTGGAACGATAAACTAATCATATTTAGAAAAACAAGAGAGGTCGAGTTCATACCAGCTTTTCTCATCTCAACCAGTTCATCATATATCGTCATTATTGCCTTTCACTTGCACGACCGAATAGTGTGGATAATAATAATAGTGCACGTGCATTGGACTAAGCTGGAATCTACAAACATTCAATTCAAGAGAGAAGACAAGGTAATATGGGCTCTCTATTAGATCAACAATAATGCATATGTGAGCCACTTAACATTTTCATTATGGTCTTCTCCTCTCGACCCCCAAAGAAAAAGAAAAGAAACAAAACTATTTACACGGGAAAGCTACCAACACGCAAAAGAAGAACGAGAAATCTTCTTGGGTTTTCTTTTTAATACTACTACTACAAGCATGGAAAGTAAACTACTTAAAAGCTAAAACTAATTATTTTGGTTTTTCTTAACGTTTTTCTAACACACAGAAGAAAGGTGAAAATGAAAATAAACTTGCATGGATATTACAATGAAAAAGTATGAGCATCAACAATTGGCATGAGTGTGTGAACATGAATGTAATGTCGGTGAGAAATACGTAACCCCCAAGCTTAGGCTTTTGCCCTAAGTTGGTGGATGCCCATGGATCAAAGCTGTAGCTGGGGTCGTACTGAGATGCAGCGGCAATTGCCTCATGAGCTGCAGCTTGGAGGCGAGTTGCCTCCGTCCTCCTATCATACTCGTTCGCATCCTCCCTGTTTATAACATATCTCCCTTTTGTCTGAAAATCAAAGAAAGTAGGAGCAGGGAGAGCAACATGGACGGTGTGCCGTCTGGCAAAGATTAGTCGGTACTTGAGGAACTGATCATTCCTCTCAAAAAACTGATGACGAACCATGGCATTATAATCTAGATAAGCAGGAGGCAACTCAATATCATCCCCCCGTATGGGTATACCAAGAAGGTTAGCTACAGGAGTTGCATAAATTTCACCAAACAAATCTCCAGTTAAAACATTAAGATGCAACCTACGTGCAACAATAGCCCCCAAGTTGTATTGTTTATCTCCTAATACAACACTACTGAGAAAACTAAGATCGGAAACACACATGTGACATGCCTCATCCTTACCGTTAATGCATCTACCCCCGAACAGAGCAAAATAATTTATGGCAAGAAAATGAATGCTCCCTATGGTAGCTTGTGTTAGTTCTCTAGATTCCCCCATAGTGATTCTAGAAAGAAATTCTTTAAATTCAGATTTGCGAGGTTAACTAGCACTACCCCACTGTGGGAGTTTACAAGCTGTAATAAAATCTTCTGAGTCCATGGTATAAGATTTATCATAAAGATCATATAGGACATTGTGAGAATTGCGCGAGCATGTACATTTAAACCTTCTCACAAATGAATCAGTTAAATAGAGGTATTGCCGACACTTATCTGACTCGAAGCTCTCAAGATCGGCGTTACGCACATATGCGTCAAATTCTTCCTTGATGCCTATCTGGACCATGAAATCCTCTGATAGCCATTCACAAGGCCGCACTTGAGCCTCCCTTGGTAGTTCATTGTCTGGCTCGCGTATTGCGGGCCTTGGGCCTTGCTTCCTTGAGGAACCACCTTGGTACATTTTCCTAAACAAATTTCTTCCTCTGAAAAATTCCTGGAATTTTTAGTAACTTAAAATAAAAGTGAACCAAACTCAACAAAATTGATAGCAACTACTCCTACAAGTGCCTAGAGGTTATATCATGCATTAAAACTACTTTTGACCACATAAATTTCACATGCAAGCTCAAGAACAGGGTCACCTAAGCAGCAAAAAATTTCAATAAATAAAGCACTAGAACAAAAACTAATTGGACCATTGGAGGAGTCACATACCGAAGAACAATCCCCCAAAGCAATTTTGTGAATGGAGATTTGTGCAAGGAGATAAAAAAATGGCAGCAAGATGAGCTAGAACTCGGTTGGATACATGCGACGTTATGCTCAGGTTGCCATGCTATGCTCGTAGACGTGGTTTGGTTTGAGTGATCCATGACAGATGTGGGATTTCTAATTAATGGTTAACTTAAGGTGGCTTCTTAAATACACATCTAGGTGGATTGGTTGCGGACACCTGGGGATATACCAATGTTGTCTTTTGGTTCGCCACCCTTGCTCAAAGGGATCATGATATTATTCATGGTAGAAACTTCCGTGTGCAGCCACAAGCTACTATGGGCTCTAGCATAGTTGAGTATGTTGCATGACCTCTTTCAGTGGTAGGCTAGCAGATGTAGGGGAATGTAGGTGTAACTGTCTACCCAGAGTAAAGAGTTAATGCCTCTGAAAGACTGTGTCTCGGTCATCCGTTTCTCAAACACCATGTAGTGCGAGAAATCCAATGGAGGATATCGAGTCTCGTGGGGAAAAGTGCGCAACCCTCTACAGAGTGTAGAAACTAATCATGATTAGCCGTGTCCCCGGTTATGGAGATCTTGAGTATCTGGTTCTTGATTATCGTGTTGATATCATTGCTCTATTGTTGGGTTGTTAACTACGTTCAATTGGGATAGAGATGGGGTTACCATTCTCAATGTCTATCAACTACCATGATAGTCAAATAAAATATATTCCTTTGTTGTAGGAAAAAATTGGCTTTTCGCATAAACATTATAACCATAGAGCTTCCACCAGCCATATATGCATGTAGTGATGGCATTTACTTGTTCATTGCTCTATTGTGTTACCTTTCCAGCATATTCCATGTGCTGACCCGTTTCGGGCTGCAACTTATCCTGTTGCAGACTTATTAGACGAAGAGTAAGGTGCGCTAGGTCGTTTGTCGTGCACTCAGCTATGCCGTTGGAGTTGACGGACTCACTTTATCTTCCATGCCTTCTGCTGTTATCTTATTTAGATGGCCTTAAGCCATATTATTGTATTAAGTTCTCTCTTGAGACTATCGATGTAATAAGTGTGTGATTTCTACTCTGTTATAAATCCTTCGAAGTGTTGTGTGTGTCAGCATTACCAATCTAGGGATGACACGTGTGCACAGAGATTTGACTGTTTGAAGTCAGATTGCTACAAGATGGTATCAGAGCACACACTGACTATAGGACACGACCACTCAGATAAGCCATAGGTCACTCTTCTCTACTCATTTTGACTCCTCTCCGTTTTCCACTCTATAGGATGGCGGACTCAAGGAACAAGTTTGCACAACCGGATGAAGACACGCCTTTTGGGTGACACTTGAAGGAAGTCACTAGGTACCTAAACATCGGAATACCAAGCTTCACCGGGACCTACACCGCCACTTTACTAGAAGAGGATCGTTGGATGATTCGAGTTCAAGTTCCAAGAAGGACATTCACGCGAGTTACTGAGCCCATAGAGTTTTGCTTTGATCCACCAACCTGGAGTCTAGGAAAGAGCATGGCAGCTCACATCGCCATGGGACGCATCAGCGAAGTTTATCAGAGGGGTCTTAAGGACACCATCTACCAGATATGTGGGCGCCGAGATGAGCAATGGGAGATGATCAGCACCAAGAGGGACAGGTCCATTGCAGCTTTCATCCAGGAGTTAAACCAGCACATTCGTCGCCAGGAGAACCAGATGTGCACAAGCATGATAGATCTGAAGAAGTTGATGACTAGGAACATGGAGCTTGAAGAGGAACTCAAGTCTACACGCGACGGATATGAGGAGGAAATCACAATACTAGTGGAGAAAAATGATGACCTGACGAGGAAGCTAGGAGTATTCATGGGAAACCCCGCGCCAGGAGGAGATGACGACCATCCCAAGGACTACATCATCATCGACAACACCGACTCCGACCGCGACAGTAGTGATGATAACTATGAAGATGAAGCTGGAGCGGATATCATGGAGTCTTCCACCGGTCAAAATTTCTAGTCGACCACCACATTATCAGTAATATTCCCCCATGTATATAGTAGTAGTTCGAGGACTTCTGTAACGGTAGTTAGATTGTTTGTATGCCCTTGTTTGAATTGAGTGGTGTGATATGAATGTGTTTGTATCATGTGCATATGGGTAGTGCCTTCTCACTAGACCTCACTCTATTCTAATCTCTCCCCTCTAAACCCGTCAGATGCCTCCGAGATGTCACCATGGATTTGTCATTCCACCGGAGCTCACTCAGTTGATCCAACAACAGAATGCCTTGATGCAGCTACGATTTCAGAACCAAGGCAACAACAACAACAACCCACTGCCACCACTACTACTTTACAACTTAGCCCATTTTCTGAGGTTGCAACCGCCGGTGTTTTCCAATAGCATCGAGCCAATAGTTGCTGATGACTGGCTTCGTAGGATTGGAAGGGAGCTGACCACCGCAGGTTGCACAGATGCACAGAAGGTGCATTTTGTCGCACATCAATTGGATGGACCCGCAGCCTCATTGTGGGAGAATTACGCAACCACTTTTCCCATAGCTAATGTCACATCGGATCAGTTTCAGCAAGCATTTCGCACAGCCCATGTCTCTACGGGAGCAATGAACATGAAGAAGCGCGAGTTTCGCAACTTACGCGAGGGAAACCGTACTATGGTGCAGTACGTGGATGAGTTTAGTAAGTTAGCCCATTATGCCCCAGATTATGTGGCCCCAGATGCCGCGAAGCAGGAGAAATTTATGAAAGGGCTGAATGATGAGATGAGTATGCAGTTAATGGTGGCAACATTTAACAACTACCAGGTGTTGGTAGACAAGGCTCTTATGATTGAAGGGAAGTAGCAGCAGATTGAGAGCCGCAAAAGGAAGTATGGACAAGGGAAGTACAATTCAGGAGCTCAGTAGAAGCCTCATTTTACCCCGAACTCAGGAGGATATACCCATAACCATGGAGGCCACACGCACAACAGAGCAAGTTCACACACAGTGGCCCCAAGAATGGAAATGGGAATGGAGCAGGTAGCAATCAGAACCGCTCTAACCCAGCCACACCTGCCAAGAAGGACCAAAGTCACATTACTTGTTTCAAGTGCGGGAAGACTGGACATTATGCCAATGAGTGTCCTGAAGCAAAGAATGGAAATGGCAACGGAAGCTCTAGGAAGAAGCCCAACCCTTTCAACAGGGGACAAGTGAACCACGTGAACGTGGAGGAGGTTCAAGAGCAGCCAGATGAAGTTATAGGTAAGTTTTTGGTTAAGTCATTTACTGCAATCGTTCTTTTTGATACTGGTGCATCGCATTCATACATATCAAGGGGATTTGTGGATAAATATAAGTTGCCGACCAATGTTCTTAGGACACCTATGTTAGTAAGCTCGCAAGGAGCGGAGTATATGGCAAGCCAAGGATGTTTTCAGGTGCCATTGACCATAGGTTGGCATGTTTTCCCTCAGACTTAATAATTCTAGAGTCACAAGGATTGTATGTGATAGTAGGAATGGATTGGCTATTGATGTATGGAGGAAACATCGATTGCGCCAGTATGTCAATTCTGCTCACCACCCCGGAGGGAAAAAGGATTAAGTATGTATCTTGGCATGCGCCCAGGAGGACCCAAGTAAATTCCCTCTCAGGAGTTGTTCAGGAGGAAGTGCCTGTAGTGAAGGATTACCCAGATGTATTTCCAGAGGAACTACCAGGAATTCCGCTGGATCGAGACATTGAGTTTTTGATAGAGCTATTGCTAGGCACCGGACCAATATCGAAGAGACCATACCGGATGCCCGCAAATGATCTCGAGGAGATTAAGAAGCAGATTAAGGAGTTATTGGAGAAAGGTTACATTCGACGAAGTTCATCACCATGGGGAGCCCCAGTGCTCTTGGTTGCGAAGAAGGATGGATCTTTGAGAATGGTTGTTGATTATCGTGCATTGAATGAAGTAATGATCAAGAACAAGTACCCACTGCCGATGATCAATGATTTATTTGACCAGCTGCAAGGAGCTAAAGTATTCTCCAAGATCGATCTGCAATCAGGATACCACCATTTGAAGATCCGAGAATAGGATATACCTAAGACAACCTTCACCACAAGGTACGGGCTATATGAGTATACAGTTATGTCATTTGGATTGACAAATGCCCCTACCTATTTCATGAGTATGATGAATAAGGTGTTCATGGAGTTTTTGGATAAGTTTGTAGTGGTGTTCATTGATGATATTTTGGTATACTCAAAGAATGAAGAGGAACACAAGGAGCATTTTCATTTAGTTCTCGAGAAGCTCAGAGAACATCAGTTGTATGCTAAGTTCAGCAAATGTGAGTTTTGGTTGAAGGAAGTGGGATTTCTTGGACATGTTATATCAAGAGAACGTATAGCAGTAGAACCTACCAAGGTTCAGTCAGTCACTGATGGGCTAGCACCCACCTCAGTAGGAGAGATCAGTAGTTTTCTGGGACTCGCGGGATACTATCGGAGATTCGTTGAGAATTTTTCCAAGATTGCGAAGCCTATGATGGAGTTGTTGAAGAAGGACACCAAGTTCAAATGGATAGATGAATGTGAGGCAAGTTTTCAGGAGTTGAAGAAATGTTTGGTTATAGCCCCAGTGCTGATTCTGCCGGATATACGCAAGGATTTCCAAGTGTATTCCGACGCTTCTCGCTTAGGACTTGGAGGTGTACTTATGCAAGACGGTAAAGTTGTTTCATACGCCTCATGTCAGCTTCAACTGCATGAGTTGAATTATGCCACACATGACATGGAGTTAGCAGCTGTAGTTCATGCACTCAAGACTTGGAGACACTTTCTTATTGGAAATTGATGTGATGTGTACATGGATCACAAAATTTTGAAGTACATTTTCACGCAGAAGGAGCTGAATCTCAAGCAAAGGAGATGGTTGGTGCTTATAAAAGATTATGATATGAAGTTGTCATCTAGACAATGCCAATGTTGTAGCAGACGCTTTGAGCCAGAAGAGTTATGCCAATACCCTTGTGAGCGGAGGATGACCAAAGGAGTTAGCCGAAGGTCTCAGGGAGCTTCGTTTGGAGATAGTCCCTAGAGATTTTGTTGCAGAAATGGAGGTTCAGTCCACAATACTGGGAAAGATTCGAGAAGCTTAGAAGGATGACAAGGAAATTGCTGAGATAAAGGAGAAAATGAGAAAAGGAAAAGCCAAAAGTTTTCGTGAGGATGAGAATGACACTTTGTGGTTTGAGGACCGTGTTTATGTACCCAATAATGCAGAGATCAGGAAGTTAATACTTCAGGAAGCTCATGACTCGCCATACTCCCGGAAACACCAAGATGTATTTGGATTTAAAGGAGCGTTTCTGGTGGACTGGTATGAAGAAGGATATCGTAGAGTATGTAGCCGTATGTGATGTATGTCAGAGAGTGAAGGCAGATCATCAGAAACCAGCAGGATTACTGCAGCCTATGCCGATACCCGAATGAAAGTGGGACAAGCTTGGCATGGATTTCATCACCTGATTACCTAGGACCCGGTCAGGATATTATTCTATTTGGGTAGTAGTGGATCGTTTGAGCAAAGTGGCTCACTTTATCCCAGTGAAAACCACCTCTACAAGTGCGAAGTTGGCCAAGATATATATTACCAGGATTGTATGTCTGCATGGAGTTTCGAGGACCATCGTATCATATAGAGGAACACGGTTTACTTCAAAGTTTTAGCATCAGCTGCACCAGACTTTGGGTACCAGGTTAGAGTTCAGTACAGCCTTTCATCCACAGACTGATGGACAGACTGAGAGAGTCAATCAGATTCTGGAGGACATGTTGAGAGCTTGTGGACTAGATTATGGATCTAGTTGGGATGATAATTTGCCTTACATGGAGTTCTCATACAACAACAGTTACCAAGCCAGTTTGAAGATGGCACCTTTTGAAGCCCTGTATGGAAGGAGGTGCAGGACACCGTTGATGTGGGATGAAGTTGGCGACCGTCAGTTGTTTGGACCGGATTTGATCAAAGAATCCGAAGAGAAGGTTAAGTTGATTCGCGATAGACTGAAGGTAGCTCAGTCAAGGTAGAACAGTTATGCAGACTCGAAACGCAAGGAGGTAGTTTATGAAATCGGAGACAAAGCATATCTTCATGTGTCACCTCTCTGAGGAGTTAAACATTTCGGAGTTAAGGGAAAGTTAGCCCCGAGATTTGTAGGACGATACCGTGTTTTGGAATGTATGGGAGAAGTTGCCTACAAGTTGGTGTTACCCGAAGGACTGTCAGGATTTCATGATGTGTTTCACGTTTCCCAGTTGAAGAAGTGCCATGTAGAGATGGCCGATATTCCTCTAAGAGATACAGTGCCCCTGCAAGCAATTCAGTTGGATAGTGATTTGACCTATGAGGAGAAACCTTTTAAAATTCTTGAGTTCTCCATCCGAGTTACGTGCAGCAAGGTTATCAAGTTTCGCAAAGTTCAGTGGAGCCACCATACCGAGGATGAAGCCACCTGGGAACGAGAGGATGATCTACGGAAAGTCCACCCACACTTATTTTCTAGCCAACCCAAATCTCGAGGGCGAGATTCATCTTAAGGGGGGTAGGTTTGTATCATCCCAAATTTTCAATTTGGAATGTTATACATAGGTCATCATATGCATACCATATTTTATTTGCTCCTCCTTGGTGATCCTAGAAATCCTAAGCAACTCAAGGACCCACGGAGAGAGTTGGGGATTTCACTATTTTCATATTTGAAATTTTCTCAAATTTGAAAAGAGGATCATTTTGGTTTTAATATTTTTCTCTTTGAAATATTTAAAATATCAAAATAAATGAGAGGAGATAAAATGACTTCACCAAAATAAAATAAATATTGGAGGAAAAATGTTAAAATTAAATAAATATTTTATTTGGGATTTTATTGCTATTTTATTTGAATTAGAAAATATGCATTTTTTTTAAAATTGCATTTTTAGGCCAGAAAAATGTTCACAGTGTTCTAAATTTTTATTTAGACGGTGAAAATTGTTTAGAAGGGGAGCCTTGGCGCAGTGGTAAAGCTGCTGCCTTGTGACCATGAGGTCATGGGTTCAAGTCTTGGAAACAGCCTCTTACAGAAATGTAGGGAAAGGCTGCGTACTATAGACCCAAAGTGGTCGGACCCTTCCCTGGACCCTGCGCAAGCGGGAGCTACATGCACCAGGTTGCCCTTTTTTTACGGTGAAAATTGTTTTTGGCATTTTTAGAATAAAAATTATATTTATTTAGAATGTTTCCCTTTCAGCGGAATTTATTTAAAAATAAAAATAAAAAAATAAACGGTCGCCTGACTGGGCCAGCGCCCCAGCCGAGCGGGGCCGGCCTAGCACCCCGCACCACCTACCGCTCCGACTCGGGATGGAGTCCCGAGCTGCACCGCCGCCGCTGCCGTGTCCCGCTCGGACTCCGTCGCCGCCAGCCGCTCCCCCAAGCCACCCACACCCCCTCTTTACAAACCCCGCCGCCGCCGCCCTCTCCCCCACATCGCCAGCCCTGCCACCAGCGCCACCGCAGCCGCCGCCCCGCGCCGCCCCCCGCTGCCGCCGCAGCCGCCCGCGCGCTACCTCCGCCGCTGCGCGCCGTTGCCCGTGTCGTTCCACTGCCCCGCCGCCCCGCGCCGACGTCACTGCCTCGCCGGAGCCCCGCCTCGCCGGAATTCCGAGTCACCGCCGTTTTTTGTGTTTTAGGTATAAACCGCTCGGTTTTTTCTTTAAAACCCTAGATCGGTTTTTTATTATGATCAGTTTTCCTCGGTTTTCTTCTGTTAGGTTATTTTACAAAAAATCGTTCGTTTGGTTCTGTTACTGAATAATTTCGTTTGTTAGCCTCTGTTAGCGGATGCTCGTCTGATAGATTTTTCTTTTTCTGTTTATTTTTCGCCAGGGACATATCCGTGATTACATATATCGCAGATTAGCCCCTGATCTTCAAACCCTCGCAACTTTTTAACTAGTCGTTCAAATCCAGTGAAACCAGCGCCAAAATCTTCGTCTCAAAGCCCTCTTTCCAGTTAATCAACTTGAACATGGTTTTGACAATTTAAAATTTGGTTTCAAGTAGTTTTGAATTCGAAGTTCTTTTGGCCGTAGTTTCAGTTCGGGAGCTCCGATTTGATCGATTCTTTTTCCAAATCGAAGCTTTTCAGTTGAACTTTCAGATTGGATCTTCTTATTTGAATTTTACCCTTGTGTCTATGCTTGAGTGCTTATGTATGCTATTGTTTGTTTGTGATAGAATTTCCGGAGTGCGAAGTGTGCTACTACGGGTCTCTAGGGTTTGCAGATCATCAACAAGGCAAGTAACACTTTGATCATACTTATTTATTACCCAGTTTTTATGCATTAGCTACAATCCTCAAACATTACATGAGTAGGATCTCTTAACATGTGGGTTTGGGAAGTAGATGATGAGGTAGAACCTATTGCCCTTTTATCATCAAACCACTGGGAGTTACTTCTACGTTATGCTCAGGTTGCCATGCTATGCTTGTAGACGTGGTTTGGTTTGTGTGATCCATGACAGATGTGAGATTGTTAATTAATGGTTAAAATTAAGGTGGCTACTTAAATACACATCTGGGTGGATTGGTTGCGGGTACCTAGGGATATACTAGTGTTGTCTTTTGGTTCGCCACACAGGCTCAAAGGGGTCATAAGATTATTCATGCTAGAAACTTATGTGTGCAGCCACAAGCTATTATGGGCTCTAGCATAGTTGAGTATATTGCATGACCTCTTTCAGTGGTAGGCTAGCAGATTTAGGGGAAAGTAGGTGTAACTTTCTACCCATAGTAAAGAGTTAATGCTTCTGAAAGACTGTGTCTCTGTCATCCGTTTCTCAAACACCATGTAGTGCGAGAAATCCAATGGAGGAGATCGAGCCTTGTAGGGAAAAGTACGCAAACCTCTGCAGAGTGTACAAACTAATCATGATTAGCCATGTCCCCGGTTATGGAGATCTTGAGTATCTGGTTCTTGAATTATCATGTTGATCTCATCACTCTATATTAATTTGTTGGGTTGTTAACTACTATTTAATTGGGATTGAGATGGGGTTACCATTCTCAGTGTTTATCAAACTACCGTGATAGTTAAATAAAATATATTCCTTTGTTGTAGGGAAAAATTGGCTTTTCACAAAAACATTATAACCATAGAGGCTCCACCAGCCATATATGCATGTAGTGATGGCATTTACTTGTTCATTGCTCTAGTGTGTTATCTTGCCAGCATATTCCATGTGATTACCCATTTCGGGATGCAACATATCACGTTGCAGACTTTTCAAACAAAGAGTAAGGTGCGCTAGGTCATTTGTCGTGCACTCAGCTATGCCGTTGGAGTTGATGGACTCACTTTATCTTCCAAGGCTTCCGCTGTTATCTTATTTAGATGGCCTTAAGCCATATTATTGTATTAAGTTCTCTCTTGAGACTATGGATGTAATAAGTGTGTGATTGCTACTCTATTATAAATCCTTTGAAGTACTGTGTGTGTCTGCATTACCGATCCAGGGATGACACATATGCACAAAGATTTGACTATTTGAAGTCAGATGGCTGCAGAGTAAAAGTTCCCATCTCAACTCACTTTTGGGTGTTTGGCAGAGTGCATGAAGGGTGCATGAGTCCACACTAGTAGGTTAATAGAAATACATGAATAGGGAATAACTATATTGAGATGAGAATGCAACCGAACACACCCACACGCTTTGTGCTACCGTGACTTATCTGCACTGTCTTAGTTTGATCCAACGGTCATGTTCCGCCGAGACATGGACATGCCCATGTAGACGATGCCTAAACACCTCTTAAGTCCCTCTGCTTCTCGAGGCGCACGACGTTGGTGATGCAGGGTGCAACAGCCCACAGAGCCCACTCCCGGTAGACAGGAGCCAGCTCGTCAAAGACGGCGTCCAATGGCACAAATGGATTCTGGTGACAGAAGCCTGAGAGGATTCGCCCGGCAACGGGACGGCAGCCCACAACCCCTACTTGTCCAGCTCTGCCCCCACCATCATGCAGAGACGGCTCAGCTCCTTGGAGACATAGGTGAAGAAGGAGACCAGGTCAGGAAGCCGCAGCTAATTGAAGTTGACGGGGTGGTCGAACGGGTTTAGCCCGACGGTCGGCATGGTCGCGCTGGCACGGCGGTAGGCATCACGCAGCCGCAACACGTGCGTGGCAACTTGGTCCACCAAGTGGATAAGGCGATCCTGGACCTCATCACGATTGCCCCAATCGCAGTCCAGCCGGCTCCCCTGACAGCCTATCATATCTCCCGCTTTCCATAGCAACGCCGCCAATGCCTCGAGCATCTTTGTGGTGGACGCCTGCCGCTTTTAAAGCTCCATGAACTCCCGCACATAACGGAGGTGCATGGCACTCCTCTCCTCCTTAAGCTCACAGAGCTCCACATCCTTGGCCCTTAGCTCCGCATCCTTGGCCTCGAGCTCCTGTGTCAGGCGCCTCACCTCAGACTTCATGATCTTCTGCGCGGCCATGGCACCAGGTTGAAGCAATGGGGAGAGGAAGCAAGAAATTTAAAATCCCACCGCGCGTGCTCCCGCAAATCAAAAAAATGAAAAATCCTGCCGCGCCTACCGCACGAAAAGACTAGAGCAAGGCTGCGGTGGATATTTAAATTTACCTGCAGGCAAGGAGAAAAAAGGGTGAAAAAACAAATGTGGCGGTGGCCTAGCTAATCGGTTGCACTAGCCCTACTAGCTAGCCATCGTGCTTCACTGATGTACTCGACGGGAAAGGTGGTCTTTCGTGATTTGATGAACCATTTACTTGCTTCGGTGCTACGATCGAGGAGGACACAGAAAACGCGCGGTAGGGCGTCCCATGTCTTAGCAAGGAAGAATATATGCGTGCACCACTAGGGAGTGCCCCGAAACCGCTCGGTAGGGTGTGCCACGTCTCGGCACAAAGGAAAAATGTGCTTGTAAAAATATACTGTATTAGATGTATAGTACCTGTGGTTTGACCTCGGGACCCAGCTAGTCGGTCGAAAACACCCCACTAGCCACACAACTTCGTCTCGACCAGCCACGACGTCTCTTGTTCTAGGCAATTCTTCTAGTTTCCAAGCTTTTTTAGTTATAATAACACCACGGCAAGCTAGCACCGCTCTTCGTGTGTGCCCGTGCGTCTAAAGGTTAGACGATGGAGAGGAGAGAGAGATCACAGACCTGGGACCCACTAGTAAATGAGTCAACGGTCATGCATGTGTTGATGAGGCACTCCCTCTACTCTACTCAACGTAATACTGTATAAAATCAAGTTATGGGAGAAAGCCAACAACCGTTGTTGTTTCTGGCTATCGACTTACGCTTTGTAGTCCAGGTTGCCAGTTCGAATCTTGTCTTTCAGATTTGTTAGTTTTAGGTCCAAATTTGATCAATGACAAGTGGGACCCCCGTGTGTTGTTCCGATATTTTAGTGTAGGATGGTTTTTTTGAACAAACATTTTGCGTGGTTAGACAAGTGACGGCATGAGTTACATGTATTTTGAAAGTTTACGAACAGAAATGACAGTGGCATAGAATATCACATCCACCCCGCAGCTTAGATGCTATGGAGATTCAATGGCTTGGGAGTAGTCTTTGTAATTATGCGCAATTTCCAAACTCTCCAAGGTTTTTTCTGCAAATAAAACATTTAGGCTTCGTGTGTGCCGCTGCATCTTGGATCCAACGGCTCCGTGTTGCTCATATTAGGTGCTATCTGTAGCTTAATTAGCCGATACGGTGATACACACATCTAGGTCATATGATCTGTGATTAGATGCCACATGCATAGTACTTATACTTTCTGTGCAATTCCCAAACTCTCTCAGGTGTATATTGCAAAAACATTCAAACCTCCTACTGTCAGCCGTTAGATCTTCGTGAGCTCGTATCACCATAGAATCTATGGCGCGGGGGCACCTCATATTCTCCCGTGCAAGAAAACATCAGGTGCTCTCACAGCTTGGACGTTACGATGATACGAGCTTCGAGGTTGTTTGATCTGAGATCCAATGGCATCTGAGTAGTCTTTCTGCTTGTAAGTAGTGGCTGAACTCTTTGGGGGATTTTCTGCAAAAAAACATTCGAACCACCGAGGAGTTGTTGGGTCACAAATCTGACGGCTCCGAAGAGCTTGTATCACCAAAGCATCTAAGGTGTGGTAGCACATGATATTCTTACATAGAGGAGAATATGATGTCCTCCTTCATCTTAGATGCTACGGTGATACGAGCTTCGTGGTCGTTGGATATGGGATCCAAGGGCATCTGAGTAGGTTTTGTACAAATTGTGTGCAATTCTTAAACTCATCAAGGTTTCCTGTAAAAATATTAAGACATCCTGGGAGCAACTATATCTCAGATCTACAAGCTCCAAGGAACTTGTATTAGTATATAGCATCTAAGGTGTGGGGGCACATGATATTCTCCCGGGGAGGAGGGGGTGCAGAACCAATCGTTGTTTGGGAGGGTAGGGACAAATATAATCTAAACAATCATAAACATAGCTTCACAATTTTATCTAAGGTCGAGGGGTTAACCCCCGACAATCTACATAGCTCGGCCTAAACACAACATTTGCATGTACTGTAGCACTAGACTTAATATTCATGTTTTAGTTTCTTGTTCATTTTGAATATTGAATTGAGGACCATGCATGTCTTACATTTTACTCCCTTAGTTCCTAAATATCAAACTTTTTATAGATTTCAAATGGACTGCCACATACGGATGTATATAGACATATTTTAGAGTGTAGATTCAATCATTTTGCTTTGTATGTAGTCACTTATTGAAATATCTAAAAGACTAATATTTAGGAACAGAAGAATTATTTTTGAATTCGTGTCATACATGCATGGTTTGGAAAAATAGATGCACTATACTTATTGGATTGTTGTTGTGTTCGTGTGTGTGTGTGGTCATATGCTTGATACATACAAAGTTTTATCACCACCATACCCTTCATCTTTTAAATTTGAATTCTCAATGAAAAACTTACTAGGGATACCATGAAATGTGAAATCCACGTTGGGATCACTATATCACAAACTCACTCTAATTCAAGAACTCATCATAAATCAATTACCACGTTGAGATTACTATTTGCAAGGAAAATACGGGCATTGTAATACACATAGGTTCGTTCGGCAATTTGAAACATTCATTTCATATACTTGAATGGTAGGACCCAGCGGCTTATCAGCCAGACCCTGGCTCGTGTTGATCCTCAAAAAAAAGAAAAAAATCGGGCTCATGTTGATCCTAAAAAACGGGCTCGTGTCCTTCTGGTGGCGTGCGTGGTACGCACATTAGCCAACCCCAACCAGTCGAGCCTCCGCGTTCCGAGTCGAAATATCTGGCGGCCAGAAATCCAGGCCTAGGAAATTCCTCTAATGTCCCTGGTCCATAGTGACTACCGATGAACAATGGAGGGATGCTTTAGTAACTAGACAATGTTACAAATCGTGCAGAGCACAGTTCAATTCCGTCGGTCGCCGCTACCCAAGGTCACCCGTCAACTGCATTGCCTAGTACTACTAATAGTAGTACTACACCAGGATGAGCACATAATTGAGCTCGTTTGTTCGTGCCTAGTACTTGACTTAATATATCAGGCAATGCACTTGTACGCAGGGATTATCCTTTTACTCTGTATATATAACTTGCCTGAAGTCTAACTAAGCAAAATGTTTGACCAAATCCTTTCTCAAGAAATACAACAGGAAAGATGTATTGCTTGAAAATTTATTGCATGATGCAGGTTATGATATTGTTTCGAATCCTGGATTTTAAATTGCAGAAAATCCAAAAGTGACCAGAATTCATGAAACTCAGCATGGTCATGTGATATGGCACAAATATTCCTCCGTAAATTTCTTCTTCGATTTGAGACAGGATGCTTATGCGAAGTTTCACAAATGAGGAGCCAAGGTATTTATTGAAACCGTGGGCGTTTACGTGCCGCCACGAGTCCCTCTTCTCAATGACAGGTGCCGTCCGGGCAAGCGTGTGAGTCGACGGGAGGCATGCGAGTAGACCGCTGCGCTAGCTGACAGGAGGCGTGCAAGCAGACCGCTGCTCAGGCTCACTGGGAGGCGAGCCCTTAGACCAGGCTCCGCCACACACCTTTGTCCCAACTTCTCCCACTTTTAATGTCGCCGGTGCCGCAGTTTAAAATCAACCCCGCACTACCCGGTATCGCTACAATCTTCTCTCTTGCTCTCTGATTCTCCTATCATCTACCTCCAACCAGCCTGACCTAACCGTACGCCATGCCGCATCACGATGGTCTGCCCTTAGTCTTCCAGTTTCCTAAGGAAGACACCCAGCCAGAGTCTCTAGAACATATGGCGCTTTGGGACGAGCTAGAACCAGCCTTGCGGGAAGACGCCGCGCTTGTCCCCGCTCCTGTTCTGGCTCCCATCGCCCCGACTGTGCCAGCGTCCATCCCCGTGGCATTGATGGGCTGGGAGTCGCACATTGTCGCCGAGCTTGATGCCCTGGGGTTCCACGAGGTCCCCGCCGACTTTCACGCACCCGTGCACCTGCCAACGCATGCACCTACACGCGCACTGACATGTGCGCCCATGCCGGTGCCCGTGCACACGAATGTCTCCGCCACGCCGTTGCCAACGCCTGTCCCCGTGCGGGTGCCAGTGCCCCCGTCAACCGCATGGATGGTCGTCGTCGACCGCTTTCTTGCACCAACGCCAGTCGCCTCCTCCCGCCAGTTGACTCGCTCCTGGAGACTGAAGTCTAGAACATTGTGGCCTTCCTTGAAGCTAGGGCCAACGTCTAGGAGTACGCCAACAACGGTGCAAGACGTCGCCGTCACTGTCGGTCAGTGGCCCGACGACACATAGAGCACGACAGAGGAGCTGCTTCCCACCGCAAGACGCCCCCGCCACCGCCGCGTAATCTAAAATTGCCATGAAAAACGTTTGGATTGCCATGCTTAAAATCCGAATGTTTACCATTTCCGTTTGTTTTAGATTGATCGTCGTATGAATGTAAAGTCAAAGTCAGACTGAACAAAATCTATGGTTTGATCGATTGAATGTTCTGCTAGAGCCGTATCAAATTAAATATAAAACATCATGAAGCCACATGTATTCCTTCTCATCCAATGACCTAGACTGCTTCAATGTCGAGCGCTCAACACGTTTAGCACGCAGTTAATTTCATGCCAAAAATAGTGCTAATCACATAATAACACGCAAATAATATCCTACTTAATATCCGCATGCACTTAATATACTTCCAAATTAACGTGCATTGCACATACACATTAACCCGTACTACTAGTATGTGAAACCGGTGCCGTAACTTGTGAACGCGTCCAGATATGGTCAACGGCAACATCGCCTGCGAGTTCTTTGTGTTTGCCCGTGCGTCTAAACGCAGAAGCCGAGGAGAGAGAGAGAGCACACATGGAACCCACCAGTAAGTGAAGGTGAATAGTACTACGTGCTAACGAGCTGGTCCCACTAATGTACTAAAAATAATATTACGTGTTATCCATTAAATAGGATGTGGTAATATAAAAACATTATATGGACAAAGGGGGGGTACAACAAACATTGATGTTCTACGTATATTGCCTATTGACGTGCGGCTTGAAGGCCCTGGTCGCATGGTCGATTCTCGTCCTTTATTTTTTAGTTTGTATATGCCAAATTTGTTTCATGATAGGTGGGCCTCTCGGTGTGTAGTTTGTAGCACTTCAATTTTTGGGTCAAAATTCGTTCCATTCCAGGTGGAGGTGGACTGGTGGACTATCGGTGTGTAGTTTTGTAGCTTATTTGTAGTAATTAAAGAGAACAACAGAGTTTTTTGCAATAATACCATGATGCGACGTTGCAGGCGAGAAATGACGCGCGAGAGAGTGATGACCGAGCCAGAAGGAAATCAATTGGGGGAGGTGCGGGGGTTGCAACGGTGTTCGGAGTAGTTGTGGGCCGAATGATACGGAAATATAATCTAAACCCATCGGAATAAATGCCTACACAAATTAATCGAAGGTTGGAGTCCCCCTCGCAATCTGGTACACATCCTGCACACCCGTATAACCTTGTAATTATCTGTCCTCCGGTACAACAGCAAGGTCGATTCCTCTTATTTGATCAACCATTCGCTGTGTCAAAAATGTAGAGGGGGATGCAACGAGCACAAGGCCTACACATCCAAGCAAGTGGTAACAAGGACTTGTACATGGAACATCCCAAGCGCAAGCAGAGCTGCAGTGAGCCTATACAACGAGCTAGCATAAGTCCATGCATTTCATTTAATTCATACTGGTCTGTGTGTATGATTTGTGTGATGTGGCGGATCCACGAATTCAAGTTACCATGGGCGAACATTTAACTTAAAAAATACGAAGGCACTTGCACTCCGGAAATCAACATTACTTGAGAAATGTGAAGCTACATGCACTTTGAAAACCGGCTAATCATCCAAACTAGTTTAGATTATAAAACACTAAATGATGCACGCACCAAAAAAAACAAAATGCAACATGGTGTACAAGGACTACTAACATGGTCTGTACCTGCTTTAATTATTTGTTCTCTGGCTGAAAATATCAAAGTGTAATTGCAGTTATAACTAGTGTGCAAACTGCATATCAATATATCTATCCTACACAACTTTGCCAATAGTTTAAAACAACAAATTAGAAAACTATTTATGCTACGTTGTCATAATACGGGGACTTTCTGGTAGATGGCCTCGACGTTTCCTGAAGCCATGAAAATGTACTGTAATTTGCTTGTCATCAATGCCGACAAATCTCTATGTCTGTCTCAACATAGCAGATCATCATTAGACACTAAATCCTTCAATGGGAGCTTGCAAAATGCTTGCATTAGATCCCTCATTAGACACTATATGTTCATCACCAAGAGAATGTAAAATGTTTGCGTCAAATACTTCATTAGCGGTCTGTTCATTAGACACTTCAGGCTCAAGAATAACATGAGCTTGTATGTTTGCACCGGAAACTTGATTAGATACATCAGATTCAGTCAGTTCAGTATTGATTGGGGGAGTTATAAAATAAGCAGAAATTGGTTTCATTTTCTCATAGATTCCCTACATACAAGTAGTTTCACAACACCGTAAGGTTTAACTATTGGCCAGAAATTGAACAGTTGAATTAGATATAATCAGGGATGTGATGTACCAGCTCGTTGCACATGCTGCTCTTGCAAGCTGCGACTGTCCGTTTGCGCAAGCTCAATGCCATGCCCATGCTGCCGCTGCTACCTCCCACGCAGGCTACACCCAGGGCTGGATCTTCATCTTCTTGTCCTTCCATTCGCTTGAAGCCCGGCAACCACCCTCCAACGAGGGTGCGAGGAAGTGCTGTGTTGGTCTGTCCACCGGCGGCTAGGTTAGGAGCGAACCAAGGTGGAGGCTGGAGGGAACAAATTGGGATTCTTCCTGCTATCGATCAATATGGGAGGCGCTCGTTTGGGCCACGAGCCTGCTATATAGGGCCTACCTTGCACTTATGTTATTGGCTCATCCAAATTGAAACATTTTTCTTCATTTTTTACATTGCCCGCTCGTGCGTTTGGGACGAACATAACTAGCCTGGGCCAACCTAGACGACTCAAACTAGGTGCACACTTTCCAGCCACCCGAGGCGGCCGCCCATACCAGCCCCTATGGTGGCCTTGCCCCTTTTTGCGTGTATGATTGGGGTAGTGAAAATATTCCAGTGGCGGTTTTGATTTACCCACAAAATGGTTGAATTGCTTGTTTCTATGAACTGAGTTCACCAATAATGTGAAGGATGCCAGTTTTTTATCCTCTTGTAGATTGCTTAGATCTCGGTATGCCAAATGTAATCGCATGAAATATACAGCAAAAGCCAGTGTGATGTGTTTGGCTACAACTAGTCTGACTACATGTCCTCATATAACATATCAAGGACGCACAATCTTACCAGATTAACCATTCGACTTACCAATGCATTGTGGAAAGAAAGAAGTATTGGGACTGCATATCCAAGCAATTGATGCCACGGACTCCTACGTAGAACCTTGTAAGCGAAAAAGAAGTTGCAGTGTGCACGTACAAAGAGCTAGCGTAAGTACAGTTACCTGCTTCTCGGAATTTTAGTTAGCCACTTATTGCGAAGTTGTTCAATTACGTTGCTTGGCTTAATTTAGTTTGCTACTGATTACATAATGCCATAGACTATTAATCCTACTATAGACTGCGCCTATCTATGTGTTTGATACTTAATGTTAAGAATTAACTGTTTACCTGAACTTGAATAGCTACTTAAGCACGTAGATAGCTGGTCATATGTACTTCTAGGGTGCAGCAAAATTCACGTGTAATTTACGTTCTGATACCCTGTTTGTTTAATTTGTTTGCTGTTATCACTTGTAGCACTAGTAATGTTTGCATGTTCATAGATAGACAACTGTCAGGTTTATATGAGGGACACCATGTTTTTAACTTATATCTGTTTTGGAATCATTTTGCTTACATCAAAGAAATTTACGTATGTCTGTGTTGCCGGTAAATGGTACCGACTTGTTACTTTAATATGTTGCCAAGAACTTGTTGGTTTTACAAGTTCATGTGTAATTAAATATGTTGCCAAAACTAGTTAGTTTTACTAGTTTGATGTTAGTTTATTATGGCTCTTGCAAAACTTTATTTATCGATTGCTAACATTCAAGTCTATAGGATCCAACTGAAACTTCGTTGGCACAACAGGTATGTTTTCAGAAACTTCCATGTTTACCTGGTTTGCTGCTATAAATTGTTGTTGTAATCATCTTACCAACTTCAAGTTTTCAGGATCCAATTGGAAGTCCAATTGCATAGCAGGTACATTTTCAAAAATATATTTGTGTAACAGGTTTGCTGTTGTAACTTGTTGCTGTAATTAAGTTACTGACTACTCAACTTTTCAGGATCCAAGAGAAACTCCAATGCCACAACAGGTTCCTTTTGCAAAACTTGTTTGTTTAACTGCTTTGCTGCTACAATCGGTTGCACTAATCACGTTACTAGCTACTCAACTATTCAGGATCCAAGAGAAACTCCAATGCCACAATAGGTACCTTTTGCTAAACTTGTTTGTTTAACTGCTTTGCTGCTGTAACAACCGGTTACAATGATGTTAATAACTACTTTTCAGCATCCAATTGAAACTCTTTATTTCCTTGTTTGTTTAACTGGTTTGCTGTTATAACTACCAGTTTAGATGTTTGGCTAACTTCAACTTTTCGGAATGCAATCGGAACTTTAATGGCAAAATAGGTTAGCCCATGATCAAAGAGCGAGGTCCCCATGGACGTTGTATCATCCCACAGTAGTGGCACCGGCCCAATCGTGCATCATGAATTTGTCAACTACACATGCTCTAGAGACTAAACTAGTGGTAGAAAGAGATTCTGCTTCTGCACTTAGAGATGAAGTTGACATGTTGAGGAAGCAAACAGCACAATCACAAGAAGTACTCAATACAACCATTAAATATTTGTTGGATTTCAAAACGAAGCAAGCTGAGACTTACCGCATTGTTAAGGTCCTGAAGGAAAAAAGGAAATTAAATTCCCACTTGGTAAATCATAGGTGAAATGTTCTTTCCATCGTTGAATAACCTTTGTGTTCTTTGTTCATGTAATCGGTCAAACCATTTGTTTTAGAGATCATTTAATAATTGTTTTTTGTTTTTTGGTTTGTAATTTTATTTGAGTACAAGTCTATATTAATTGATAAGGCTTGGAGGAATTTCATTTTGATTGCTGTGCCAGACCTACAAATATGTCAATCGGGCTGAATGTGCATTCAGCAATAATAGTAGTATAGATGGACCATAAGTGGCACGCATCGGAAAGGTCCAAGATCTTATACTAGCTTCGCTAAATAAATGGATGCTCTTCTAGCAAAAAAAGTATAGCGGTCTGGCTTATGTATATTAGTTGATATTATTGATCCACATAATTTATAAGTGTTTATATGTGTGTTAGTTTTGTACATTATTGGTTGACTGATTCGGTATTTGAATCTTGATACATTGCATGTGTACATATCTAAATGGGAGTACACATTATGCCGCGTTTGACATTTGAGTTGGACATAAAGTGTTCCAAATATTCAAATTCACCTTTAACTAGATTCTAGCTTCTGAATTCGAGTATTGGCATTTGTAAATCATATTCATATATGACAGTGGAATCCATCTTAGTCGTGCTTTTGAAGATATATAAAAACACATAGAATGGTTTATAAAGATACGTATAGAAATACAAAATGGATTCAAATTAGTTGCCATGGTAAACGTGGATTCTTATTGTCCCAAAAGTTGAAAGAAATGGAAAAATGTCCACTCCCATGTCGGCTGCCCGAAACCAAGTGTTTGGGAGATGGAAATTACGGTCTACCCCTTACATGGACAATCCATCGGCCCAATTTCCACTTCTCTCAATGGGGGTTGGTTAGTAACTTCAATTAGACGTGACACAATCGCCTCCTAGCCCATTCTGACATGGTAGGCGCCAAACATGGGTGGCAAAACACATTTGATTCAAGCTCGTCTGAAAGACCTCTGTTTCTCCCTCCATTTCCCCATTCATACACGGTGGGCGGCAAAACAAACTCGACTGGGCCGAAATCGATGTAGGCAAATATTTTCAATAGGGGCAGGTTTGTAACTTCACTCAGACGTGACACAACCGCCATAACTGTCAGCCCCATTCATACACCATGTGCACCAAAACACCCTCTCCTCGCCCGAAATCGCTTTGGAAAAATATTTGCGAGATTACTGTCCTACCCCCAACCGATGAGACGTCCAAATTTTAAACTAGGGCTAAGTTCATAACTTTCCCATATTTGAGAAAAGTGTGTCCCAAACGCATGGTTTCTCGTACCTCTCCCTCCATTTTCCCATTCATACACTGTCCGCGCTAGAATACCATCCCCAAACCAGTCTCCTTCGTCCGCCACCCCATCCGTCGCCGCCGTCCTCCACCCCATCCATCGCCACCATCCTCCATCCCATCCATCGCCACCGTCCTCCACCATGGAGGAGCGCCTAACAAGACCGCGTCGTCCACTGCTAGAGATGGACGTTTCTCATCCACGACAACGGACCAAGAGCCTTGCATCGCGTCCTCTCGCTTCATCGGCGCCATCGTCCTCTTTGCTGGGGCCGCTCACACGACCTTCTCTTCCACCGTAACGGGACTTATCCCCAAATGCATCCGTCTACTGTCGCAGATCTGCTTCAACGCCACAGACAGCCATCGCACCCCCGATGCCTACACGGCGCCACAAGAGAGGTGGTACTTCATATCTCCGCAACTCTTGACCTGAACCAGAAAATAGATCGTAACTTGGTTACTGTACTTCCTTTTCAGCTCTTAGAATTTAGTTCTTAGTTCGGAGCAAACAATGGATGCTAAATAGCATTTCCCCGATTTGCAGGTTTGAATCTGCCATGGCACAGTCATAATATGGTTTAATTGATCATGCTTAGGGTTTAATTGACCATGTTGGTTCCGTGGTGGTTTCTTTAATAGAAATCGGAGGGGAAACCCTCTTTTGCTCAACAAAAATGCTTAGGGTTTCCCCCTTTTATGTTCACTATACGTGTCATAATAGCACTGCTCCACCCATCAAGCTAAACAAGCTTAGTTGTTCAAATACGAATTTGATATTATTAAAACAAAGTCGTTAAATTGGTCAGCTAAATGTTCCTAATTTAGTTTTGAAATTGCATGTTCGCCGCTCGGGTGTGTATCTCTACAGGGTGCCCATGGTGGGCCGTGGCCCACCATGGGATTTTGGGTCGGCCCAGGCTCCGATTCCCCTCTGTTCTACTACGCGCTTCCGATCTGTACTTGCCCCCAGCCGCCTTCCTCGCCGGTGACTTGCCGTCCCCGGACAACATTACTCTAGGAGGATATGCAGGACTAAAATGAGGTCAGCAGCTGCTTGCCCAACAGCATCACCGCTGCCCGGGCGCGCCGCCGTGCATACCTTCCTAGTCCATTCAGGGCTCAGGCGTGCAACACCCACTAAGCCAACCCGATTTATCCTGAGATATGTCCTCAACACTCAGCAGCCACTCCTCATCACCCATTTTCTAATTGATTCATTACTCATTAGGCAGGACTGTCATTAGGGTTTGTTGTGTGCTGAGTGCTACCTACACTTAATGGTTCAAGTGTATTTCAGTAATCTTTTGTACCTGTAAAGTTCATAGGGTTTCAAAATTCTAGCCCTACGAACAGACACTAGTCATTTCGGATTATTGGTCGTAGTGAGATTGACCCAGATTACTACAGCAGGCCAGGTTTGTTGACAATTTTACTTGTCTTTCTTACTCATTCGATATGATATCCAATTATTTAGCTCGATTAGTTGCAAACAATAAGTGCTAGACAAACTTCTTGAAGATTTTTGACGGTCTCTTACTGCAGTTACAATTCTGCATACCTGTCCTAGTAAGCTCACAAGTAAATGATTGATTCACTACATCTATGCTTGCCTTGTCATATTTGTTGTCAATATTCTTTTAGGCCATCGTGTTTCAAAATACTGGAACCGTAGACATGAGTGAATAGTATTTCTCTTTGTGATCTCTTCCATCATGTGTGGGCAACGAGCATTGCATTGTATAGAAAGAAAGTGTCATTTCCAGCTTTTACATAGACTACGATCTTTTACATGGAATACAATCTGCCTACTTGCTTTATGTCGCACTACCAACACTCCACCCTTGAAGCTAAACATTGTGCCACTGATAATTCCTTAGTTTATTTTTTCAAATACGAATTTGATATGATTCTAATGTTCCTACTTTAGTTCTGAAATGTGTGTCTACCTATAATAGAGACATAAGAGGTTTCTATTTCTGTGTGTGGTCTGGTCAGCACAGTTGGGGGTGAACTTTGCATATGCAGGGGTTTACAGGGAGACACTCTTTGAGTGGAATCCACAATGCATTCCATAGATTATTTGACTACCTTTTATGTTTTCATGAATCTCAGATTCTGAACAGCTTCATAATGATTATGAGCTTGCGCGCATGAAAAGAATAAAGCAGAACAATGCCATGGTTGTCAAACTTGGCATTAAGGAACTGAAATCAAGTCTAGATGCAATGCTATCCAAACACTCTCCACCTACAGATTCATGCTCATAATATTATCCTAATAGTGATTCTGAGCTAGAGGGAGACCTAAGTCAATGTGTCTCCCTAGTGGAGGAGTGAGAGGCAGATGCCCTATCTATTCACCCATCAAGGTGCTTCCTCTAACTTTCCAAGGTTATATTTGTCGCACATATCTTGCAACTGATGCTTTGCATTGTTTATACTTTGTTACACTGCCATTATCTTAGTTTACACATCATGTATGTGAATATGCCCCGCCTATCCACTTTTAGTACATATTCCATCTGTCATCATACCATATTTATCCATTCAAATGTTGTTCTTGTGTATCAGACGTTCAAAAGGAAGAGGGTGATTGCTGATCGCGGAGGAGCACGAGGAAAGTATTTGGAAAAGGTAGTGACACCTGATAAATCAAATAGCCCCTTAGGTTTAGTTGCAATATCACCTGACCCACAAAACACCCCAACTCTAGACCTACTACACTGGTCATTTCAAATTCCCCAACTCAGCAGACCCCAACTGCAGCAAACAGTATGATAATGCCAGTTGACATAGCACCAGCTCTACGACCCAAAACCCCCATTCCAGCAAAGAGTACACCAAATCCAGTTGCCAAAGCCCTTTACGAACCAAAGAGATCACCAATTGCAGCAAATAGGACCCCTTTTCCATTCCTTCCCAATTTAGAAGATGAAGCTTATATTGTTGTCAGGAACTTTGTGCGCATCTTTCCTTCATGGAGAGATTATACCACAGACACAGAACAATTTCCAGTCTTCATCCGGAACTTACGCATAAGTAATGTACTAATGTTATTCACGGTAATGAAAACATATGTTTCTGTTGAGAGAAGACACAAGATTTCATTCTTTTAAATAGGCGAGGACCAAACTGGGTTGTCAAGATGAGCAACGGTTGGTTGCATTTTTCAAGAACTCGTTGATGAAATATCGTTCCTACCTGAGGCAAGCGCACTTCGATGGCAAGCCTATAAGTGAAATTTCTATAAAGTCTCCGGTGCTACATTTATCAGACAGTGAGTGGAATAATCTTGTTACACATTGGTCTTGTCTGCAGTGTAAGGCACTGTCTATGATATCACATCACAATTTGAACTACATTTCTGTATTTGCCTTAACATCTCACTTGTATGAAAACTATTAGCAGAAGAATATTCATTCTCAAGGGACCACAGAATCTTGTAACTATACTACACATTGCATTGCTCTTGTGAGTAACTCTTGCCATGTATGACCATACTTACTTCCATAGTTGTTTGATTATGTAGCATCACTTCACATGTTAGCGTCATAATCGTCCATTTGGTGGACATTATAAGATCCGTATGGACCCTTACATAAATTTAGAATCAACCCAATGCTTTTGAAGAGGTTTAGCTCTGCAGTCCTCTTGTAACGACTGAACGTCGTCTATCACTGTACTTACATTAACAGCTACTCCCTCCATCCCATAATATAAGAACATTTTGTATAGTACACCAGTGTTTAAAACACTCTTGTATTATGGGAAGAGGGATTGGTTCATTGTGTAGCATTCTGCATCTTATCTCCCTCGCCCACCATTTATTAAAAAATGTCATATCTATATTTAATCTTACCAAAAAGTTGAATACACAGACAATGCCAATGTAGAAGTCTAGCCCATTGCTCTTGTCAGTACATTTTTCCTGCAACACTTGTACTTCTAGGGATTGGTAGTTGATTATGTAGCATCAATCTGCATCTTATATTCATTATCCTCTATCCCATCCAGTATTATCATATCTATAATTACTCTCTACAAAATGTAGAGTACATGCAATGCTTATGAAGAAGATTCTGTGCTGAAATTCTTGAGTTATCCTTCCCTTGACATGGAGAAGGGCATTATAAAGCCGATGTTAACTGCTAATGTAAGTCAGTCCTTCTAAAGCCTTTATCCTCAATTGCTGTTTAATTTTCTCATACTCCCTATCGTTTACTGTTGTTTAGTTTGCTGTTTCTATCAAAATGGATGTTCGCAACAACCGTAAGTTCCAAGTTTTACTTGTAAAACCAAATTCCTTATTCATACCATGCACATTAATCAATAATCCCTATATGTATGCTTGGTTTTGTGGATCTATAATCCAGTGTGTGGTGAACCAGCCCAGGTTTGCACCTTGTCATCTGCTATTTTGTCTTACGGATGTGGCTCATGATATGAACAACATGCCATGCACATTAACAAAAATAGATACAATGAATGTCTTCGCCCTTCATCTATGCTTGTTATGTTGACATGGTAATCCAGTAGTGTGGTGAAGCTCCCCGCATTATGAATAATGCCAAATTATGCTATTGATATTTTGAACTTACTGTTTATTTTCTAATTTGAAATTGGATGGAATTGATAGCACAGTTATCATCTTTGTCCATACACGTGCAAAACCTGTCATCTCTTTGCTTGTTTCAGGTTGATATGCCTGATGGCATGCACAAGTCTGCTGAAGGCAAAGAAGGCAAAACATCTTGAAGATAGCGAGACAACCCCAAAGTCTTGTCTTGATGCAGTGTTCAAGTTACTTGAGACTACAGTCAGACAAGCTCATACAATTCGCTGTCTGAACCAGTTCGACTTCTTTAGTAGCAAGTTCTAGCTGAAAGGCATTCTCCAACTCAACTTTGACTTGAAGTCCTATCTCTAAGAAAGATTGTGGAGAACACCAATGAGAACCTCATTGCTAAACATCTACACCTGGAAGCTATGACCGACATGCTAGGCCAGTCTCACAGCCTTGCTCAGCAGCTTGCGCAGCAGTTCCTGCGCAAGGCTAACCTTTCTTGAACTGTCTTGGAAGTGGTCTCGGTTCAGTATTATTTTGTGACGCTGCAATGGTGCCCAGTTTTTGTAATCTGCTTCTTCATTCGCTTTATGATCACTGGTGGCGAACTTTGATGCCTAGTGGATGTAATATACCATAAATCCTTTATTGTATAGTGTAGGTTTATTATAAGTTACTATGCAGTAATTTGTTTATCGTATAGAGTAGGTTTGTTCTTAATTCCTACTAGTTACTGCTATCATTCGCTATCTGAAAAAATCTGATGTAGTCGACAGGCTGAAATATTCGCCTCTAATGGTCCTGGTTTTTAGTGGGCCACAATTGGGTTGGCCTGCATCTTTCTTGCGCCCGAATGGCCATTGGGGCCTTCACACTTTGTGCCAGGCCCACAACTTACTCCGGCCTATATTCGGCCCAAATTTAGTTGGGCCTTTTGTGGACCCAACGCTTAGTTTGGCCCATGTAGCGTTGGGCCATTAACAGGCTGAATATTCTGGTGGCCTGTTATGGCCCAGAAGAAACCATGGGCCTTTAGCAGGCCAAAATTCATGTTGGGCCTCAATTTTCACTAGTCGTCAACGGGCCTTCAGCAGGCTGAAAGGTAGACCGGGCCTTTTTAGGCCCAGTTATATGATGGGCCATTACCAGGCCGAAACATATTTCGGGCCTGAGTTGGCCCACTAATATCATGGGCCTTTAAGAGGCCGAAAGCTTAGTACATGCAACAATGGGCCGAATTATACGACAGGCCTATAACAGGCCCAAAGTCACGTTGGGCTGAACTGTTGCCACCTTTATCACGGGCCGTTAGTGGGCCGGATGTAGTGTCGGACCATATATGGCCCATGGGCACCACGGGCTATTCCCAGGTCGAAAGACACATCAGGCTGAAATGGGCCCATGTCTACATCGGGTCTCTAACAGGTCGAAAGTCACTGGGCCATAATTGGGCCCAAATATTTGGCGAACAATTAACGGGCCAGATCTGGCTTCGGGCCGTAAATGGGCCTTATTAAACAGGCCGTTATTGGGCTGGCCCACTAGTACTTGAGTAAGTACTACGGGCCTTTGAGTGGGCCGGCCTTTTTAACCTATATGGGCCTTTGTTGGGCTGTGCCACATGTCGACGTATCATAGGCACCTCCTGTCCAATGAATGGATGACATATGTCCCAACGGTGAGCCAACACGTGTTTCCTCTGGCCAATGACAATTTTACACGTGGAAAATCCTCATTGTTCCGGGCTGTTAATGGGTTATCGGATCCAAAAGTGGACCCGATAGCGTAACGGCGACCCGCTATGGTGGATGCCACGTGTTGGTCACCCTTGACGAAAGCACTTCTATGACGCGTGATTTATCATCATGGAAGTTGACACTTCCGTGATGATAATTTTGGTAATGTCATGGAACACTTCTACTAGAGCGGAGGTATGACTATCTTGATTCTGTCATAAAATTATCATGGATGTACAAGCATGACAGAAAATGTGACCTACTGAGAAAAACACGTATCATCACGGAAGTGTCTTTTTTTGTAGTGTTGATAGTACCATGGGGGATTTGCAAGCTACAAAGGAAGTATATGGGCATAGAGGTCAGGACAGAAGTTAGCAGCTGCAAACGAGAGCCTTGGTTTAACATGCATGAACTAGCAGTCAATCTCCTTTCCAAGGTGTCAACTAAAGGCATGAGGTCCCCAATCCTTGGCCTGGTAGTTCCAAGTTGCAACCCTAGATAGGTAAAAGGAAGTTGCCCAATCTTACAACCCAACACTGCAGCTAACCTGGTTGCTTCACTTTCATCAATATTTAAAGGGATCATGGAAGACTTTGCAAAATTAACCTTTAGACCAGTAGATTGTTGAAAGGTAAGCAACATGTTCTTGAGAGCTACCAACAGTGTCATCAGCATATTGTATTATAGGAAACTCCTAGTCATGACTTGGAATTGGGAGGGATAGAGTGCCATGCGCTAACATTTGTTTAACCATAGATTGTAAAAGGTCAGCAAGTATGAGAAATAAAAGAGGTGATAAAGGATCACCCTGTTTGACCCCACATTTGCAATTGAACTGCTTTCAGGGATGCCATTAAGCAGCACAAAAGAAGACCCTATAGAAAGGATCTCATTAACCTAGCCAATCCATTTATCATCAAAACCCTTGTGCTTGACATCCGCAAAATAACCTCATGTTCCACTATATCAAAAGCCTTGGCAAAATCCAATTTCAGAATGATAATAGGTCTCTTGGACTATTTGCATTGATGAATGTATTCAAAAGTCCAAGTTAAATTTTCTTGAATTGATCTTCCTTTAAGAAAGCCATACCGATTCTTATGAATACAATTCAAAATCACTTTTTGCAACCTGTTGGCCAACAACTTGGTGAGAAACTTCAAGCAAGTGTTGGTTAAAGATATAGGCCTAAAATCATCCGGCTCCTCAGGACATATCTTCTTCGGGATGAGAGTAATAAGTGATCCATTGATATTTCAGAGATCAGAGAATACATTAATTCCAGTAAATAAATTCTCAAACATGTCATTCTCATCAAACATAGCATCCCCAAGCTTGTGGCTTGGCATATCATAAGCATAATCCCTCCCATCATTAATAGTATGAATAACACCAACAATATAACAATTGCTATCATCATAATTTCCCAAGTTGGTGCCAAAAGGATTTCCAAGATTATAAGAAGTATCATTATCTTCCCAATCATAATCATCACAACAAGCAATAGGCATAACAAAATCATCGACAATAGTGCTCTTGGACATTGTGCCATAAGACATAGAAGCAATATCATCATCAAGTGCATCATCTTCCACAATTATTTTTGATTCATTTTCATGAGGCACAACAATAATAGGAGCAACATTATTTGTGAGAGATACCTTTTTATTTCTATTCTTTCTTGTTTTCTTCTTCTTCACCACCTCATGTATGGGTTTAATAAAAAAATTTGAGCTTCTTGTTGAAGAGATTGATTGGATAAGGAGCTCCTCCTCGTTACCTGATTCATCATAATAAACACTAGGAGGGTATTGGGAAATATTTTCCCTTTCATTATTACTCTCTTCATATTCTATTTTGTTTTCTTGTCTTTAGAAGTTGGCAATATAAGGATTCTCAATGCAATTTACCGCACAAACCATATAAATATCCTCTAGATCAAAATCAAGAAATCTCTTTGTTTGTGTACAAAAGTAGGGGCCTTCTGTACCCCTTTACTTGTGCACGGGCAGTTGTAGCCACACCTGCGACCACGCTTGGCAGGGCATAGGAAGCGAAGATACAAAACTACGCGAGCAGCGCTGAAGCCGGAGGCGCGAAGAGCAAAGGGACAAGATGGATTTCCTCTGGCAAGAGCCTTGCCGGGGACGACCTACGCTGCCCCAGCAAGAGCCTTGCCAGGGCAACTTGCCCAACAGCATCGAGACCGCCACCATTGAGCCTGAGAATTATGACACCATCGACAACGTCAAGACCAAGGCTCGGGAGCACCTACATGGTGGCATACAGATCTTTGTGATGAACAGAGGCCTGCAAGACTGGGTAAGAACCAGAAGACGAAGGCCCTCGGCAAGATCCTTGCCGAGGACGACCACAGAAACTTGGCAAGACCCTTCCCGGGACCCTGGCAAGACCCTTGCCAGGGATATCTGCAGGGCCACAGCCAGGCCCACGCCTACCAAGGCTCCGCTGCCCCATGGTCGTTCCGATGCAATAGCCAGCCTGCCAACTAGGCACACACCTACATGGCAGCATGCAGCTTCTAGGCCCACTAGGCGAGCACCTGCATGGTGCCATGCAGATCTTTGTGAATACTCTAGCATAGCACCAGCACAGCAGCCAGCCAGCCAGTGTGGCACTGCATGCCTCGTCAACTTGGACGCGTGTCGAAGCGAGGCGAGGGGGTGATAGATGAGACGAGTTTCCTTGCCTTCCCCTATAAAGCAAGAGGACATGTCGGCAGCACATTAAATGCGTTTTCTCCCATGATGTCAGGATAGACTTGTACACTGTAGACACTTTCCACCTCCTGTGTGCCACTATGGCAGCCCCATTGACATATAAAAGGAGGTCCGAGGCATACTGAGGAAGCATTCAGACTTTTTGGGCTAGGATGCACCGTAGCTAGTTCATGAACTCAAGAACACCAAATATACACCAAAGCGGGATTAGGGTATTAAGCATCGCTTGCGACCCGAACCTGGATAAAATTCCCCCACGTTGATCTTCTAAACCTGCTCTTTCCACAGCCCCGCGCACGTCAACCGTAGTAGGGATTCCCTGTGATCCCATAGGTGTCGTTTTCCCCGACATCTTTGGCGTGCCAGGTAGGGGGCACAAACTGAAAAAAATCCCGTTTGGAAGTTATCACATCAACTTCATCATCAGCTTGGCCCCCAAGAAGAAGGGGATCATAGTGATCGGGTTGTCCGGAGATGGCCTGTCCACACTAGCACGGGCGGGCGACGGAGTGGCCACGGATGGCGCCGGAGGCGCGGCCCGCGAGCATCCAGGGCACTCTAGCAATCGGAGCTAGGTGAGTGGCGTCATTCGGGTCCAAGACGACAAGCCACGCGCCACTGGGCCTCGGGGCGGGGCTGTGGTGCCCAGGGGCGGCGCGGCGACCTCCCAGATGCCCCAGCCGGCGTCCGTGCCACGACCTCCCCAGGCTGCGCGCGATAAACAACACTGGAACGCCGGCGCCCCCGGGCGTCGCCACGGGAAGAGCCCTCTGCGTCACTCTCATGACGCACCAGGCTGGCGTGCGTGCCCGGACGCTGACGGAGGCGGTGTGCGACCACGAGACCATGATAGAGCCGCTTCTAACGTGGTTAGAAGTCGGAGCGCGTCACGGTCCATGAAGATTTCGCTGCCACCCACGGCAGCAGAAGCGTTGGTGCGTGTTCAACTGCTCCTCGACTTTCCTCCCGCCGTGGAGAAGCTCGACGAGTGGAGAGCCACCATCCAGAGCCTCATCAGCTTCGCCAACAAAGATGAACCCCAGTTAGTAGGACCCTCGTGCCGGCGTTTTGTAGAGCCGGTGCACGCCGGAGGTGGGAGGACTCGGGGTGCTGCGACCATGGTGCACTCTCCTCCCCCACGCTAGCAACAGCAGTCGCCAGCTCGTCGGGCCAACACCTGTGATAATGTTTCCATGGCATCGTCTGACCCACGAACCCGCTGCGATGAACATCAAGTTCTTCGAGTGCAAGCTCAGGAAGACGCTCGGACCACCATCGTGCGACGGCAAGAAGCGCGCCAACCGTCAGATCGACATGCAGAGCCTACTATGGACCAGATAGCGCCGAGGGGCTCCGGCGACCTGCCTTACAAAGTGGGTTGTCCAGCCTTTACCTGAGAACTGCAGCACTTCCAGTGGCCCCCCACCGCACGTTCAAGCCTGATGTTGGGGAAAAGTACAACGGCAAGAATCACCCGTCGGAGTTCCTCAGCATCTACACTCTCGCGATGCAAGCCACCGGGGCTCGCGACGACAAGGTGCTTGCCAACTACTTTCCGTTGGCGCTTAAACCTGAAGTCATGTCATGGTTGATGCACCTGCTAGTGGACTCTATCTCTTCTTGGTCGGATCTGTGCCACGAATTTGCCAGTGCCTTTACCGGAGGCCACCAAGCTCCTGGCCAGGCAAGTGATATGCATGTTATCCCCTAGAAGGAAGGCGAGACCCTACGCAAATACATACAAAGGTTCAGTCGTGTATAGTACACCATCCCGGATGTTCACCCCGCCGTTGTCACGAGTGCATTCCATCAGAATGTATGCACCCGCAAGATGCGTGAAGAGCTGGCGATGAACAAGGTTAAGGATGTAGCCAAACTTTATGTTCCGGCTGAAAAGATGTGCTCGGGCTGAGGAAGAAAGGAAGTACCCCGACGAGGACGCCGGCATGGAAACCGACTCCACAGATGAACACAGAAGGGCCAACGCCGCAACAGGAACCGTAAGGGCAAGACTGTGCTTGCCGTTGAGGGATCCGACGACCCCGGAACCGCCAAGAAGGCCAAGGTAGATGACCCCGACAAGTAAGTTGCCAGGTGCACTGCCTGTCGGGCCTTGGCGGCTGCCGACAAGCCAGGAGGCTCCGACAAGCAGTACTGCAAGATCCATCGGACCATGGGCCATGACATCTAGAATTGCCGACAGGTTGAGCTGCTTGTAGAAAAGCTGAAAGCTTAATATGAAAGCGGGGACAAGGAGAAGGGTCGGGATGGTGCTAAGGGGTCCGGCAAGAAGCATAGTGACCAAGGAGGTCGCCGCGGCAAGGATAACCAAAAAGAGAGGCCCGCTCGGGGCCGTGATAAGGAGGAAGAAGTTGATCATGATGGGCATGAGTTCCCGAAACATACGGAGGCCATGTGCGTCAGCAGTGGCGCCTCGCTGCACACCTTTCACCGCCAACTGAAGCAGTGGGCGCGTGAGATTACCGTGGTGGAACCATTGATCGATGCCAGAAGCCACTAAAGTGGTCCAGCACCCCTATCATTTTTTACACCAAGGACCACCTTGATCGCACAACTGCGGTCGGGTGTTTGCCGTTGTTGGTTTCACCAACAATACTAAACCTCAAGGTAGCAAAAGTGTTAGTTGATGGTGGGGCCGGACTAAACTTGATCTCACCTGCTGTGATCAAGAGGCTGCAAATCCCCGATGCATACCTCGAGGAGATGGGCACGTTTCAAGGGGTCAACCCTGGGAGGAGTCAGCCGAAAGGTATAATCATGTTGCCCATTACATTCGCGGGTGAGTTGAACTATAGGACGGAGAAGATCATCTTTGATGTCACCAAGATCCCCTTGCCCTACAACAGGATCCTTGGTTGCCCAGCGCTGGCCAAGTTCATGGCGGCGTCACATTACGCCTACAACACGTTGAAGATGCCCGGGCCACTGACCATCATCGCTATCCCCTCTGACAAGAAAGACGCGCTCATCTGTGCCGACCAACTCTACCAGGAGGTAGTTGTAGCAACTGCAGGCAAGGCACTTGCGCCTGCTGCTGAAACCCTGGGAGGGAAGAAGACCGGCAAGACCTCCTGCACCCACTCCGACAAGCACACCTCTTCGGAGTGCAGCACACCCGTCGAGGATGTGCTAGAGAGCTCCACCGGCAAGAGCAAGAAATCCAAGGCAGCACCACCAGAGACCAAGAGGGTGCCCGTCAAGGGGGATGGCATGGGCGGGGCTTTTAGCATAAGCGCCTCACTGGACATCGAATAGGAAAGCGCGCTCATCGCCTTCCTGTTGGTGAATGTCAACGTGTTTGCATGGCAAGCATCTGACATACCTGACGTTCCCAGGGAGGTGATTGAGCACCATCTTGTTGTCTGTCCTCATGCGCGGCCCATCAAGCAGAAAGTGAGGAAGCAAGCTTTGGAGCGACAAGATTTCATCATCAAGGAGATCAGGAAGTTGGAGGCAGCAGGCCTAGTTAGAGGAGTACTCCACCCCACGTGGTTGGCCAATCCAATGGTGGTGCGTAAGGCAAAGGGGAAATGGAGGTTGTGTATTGACTAGACGGATATCAGTAGAGCCTGTCCAAAGGATCCTTTCCCTCTGCCACGCATCGACCAGATTGTGGACTCCACTGCCGGGTGTGACCTACTGTCGTTCCTCGACGCCTATTTAGGATACCACCAGATTTTCATGATGAAGGAATACAAAGAAAAGACCGCGTTCATCACCCCAGTTGGTACGTACTGTTTTGTACGAATGCCTTTCGGATTGAAGAGCGCTGGTTCAACGTTTTCTCGAGCGGTCCAAGTTGGTTTTGAGCCCCAGCTGCATAGAAACATGGAAGCTTATATTGATGATATAGTGGTCAAAACCAAGGACAGGGCCATGCTCGTGCAAGATCTGGAAGAAACATTTGCAAATCTGCGCAAGATCAACCTCAAGCTCAACTCAGAGAAGTGTGTGTTAGGTGTCGCATCCGGCAAGATTCTTGGCTTCTTTGTGTCTCAATGCGGAATCGAAGCAATCGACAAGATCAAAGCAATTGAGCAGATTGAGGCGCCAAGACGGGTCAAAGACGTCCGTAGGCTCGCCGGCTGCGTTGCCGCCCTAAGTAGGTTCATCTCCAAGTTTGCTGAGCGCTCTCTCACCTTTTTAAAAGTTGTGTAAAAGGCGGGTCCAGTAAAATGGACTCCGGAGGCAGAGGTGGTGCCGCAGGACTTGAAGAGGTACCTCTCCTCCACGCCAATACCAGTCGCGCCTAAACCACAAGAGCCGTTGCTGCTATACTTAGCAGCAACAAATCAAGTGTTCAGCGTCACACTGGTGGCACAGAGGGAAAATGAGGAAGAAGCAGCAGAAGTAGCGGAGCCGTTGGATGATGGGCAGGGGCTCTCCCCGGCAGGGCCTAGCGCCGGCAAGGAGGAACCCCCGGCAAGGCCCGGTCCCGGCAAGATAGAGTCTGCGTAGATGGGCAAAGTTGAACAGAAGAACAAGGTGGTGTAGCACCCGGTTTATTTTGTCAGTTCCCTGTTGCAGGGGCTAGATCAAGATATTCTGGTATGCAGAACCTGCTTTTCGGCCTCCTTATGGCCTCGAGAAAGTCGTGGCACTATTTCCAAGCACACGAGATCACCATCGTCACCCGCCTCCCTTTGCAACGAATCTTGCACAACCTGGATGCAACTAGAAGGATTGTGGAATGGGCTTTAGAACTATCAAGCTTTGGCCTCAAGTTTGAGAGTACTTCGACAATCAAGAGCTGAGCTTTGGCAAAGTTCACAGCAGAATGGACATCAACGCCCGACGAAGAGATTCAAGAGACTACCATTCCCGACAAGGAGACGAGCCATGATTGGATCATGTACTTCGATGGAGCCTTCACGCTGCAAGGTGCTGGCGCCGGCGTATTACTCATCGCCCCCCCGGAGAGTGCCTCAAGTAGGTAGTCCAGATGCACTTTCCCTGGGAAAAATCAACGAACAATACGGCGGAGTACGAGGGATTACTTGCTGGTCTCAGGATCGCAGCAGACCTCCGAATCAGGAAGCTCATCATCAGAGGTGATTCGCAACTCGTCGTCAAGCAAGTCAACAAGGATTACTAGAGCCCGCTGATGGAAGCCTATGTGGATGAGGTGAGGAAGTTGGAGGAGCGTTTTGATGGTCTACAAGCAGAGCATGTTCCCCGAACAGAAAACACCATTGCCGACGACCTGTCAAAGCGCGCTGCCCTGAAGTTGTGATGTAGGGTGGAACCCTAGGTGGCCGATCTTTCACGAAAGGAGCTGATTCCACGATGAACACGAAGGGAAACACGAAAGGAAACATGAGAGAATCACTCAAACCAACAAGAATGATCACACATGTGCTAGATCCATGAACACAAAAGTAGATACAAGATCCAAAGTCAACAAGGGACGATACAAATGGTAACCGGTCTTCTCCGTGAGGAGGTCTTGATGGGGCCACCCAAGAGGGAGTCTTGAATCCAAGGTGGATCTTCTCCGTAGAGGGGCCGCGGTCTCTCTCAAGGAGTAGATCCGATATGGATGAGCAAGGCTCTGTCCTCAAATGAACTATCACAACGCTAACCCTAACTAGGAGGAGGAGGGGTAGTATATATAGTCTAAGCCCACGAAGGGTTAAGTGAGAGGGGGGATAGATGGTCCGTTGGCCCGTTCTCTGTGCACCGGCAGGGCGGTAGTACCGGACCATCGGGCAGAAGAACCTCTTGAGCGGGGCGGTAGTGCCAGACCCATACCGCTTGATCATAGGAGTTTGTTAGGTTGAGTGGCAGTAGAGCGGAAGTTGGGCGGTAATACGGCTTGTGGGCCTTCATCGGTAGTACCTCTTGTTGTGGGCGGTAGTACTGCTCGGGCTGTAGCAGCTGACTCTCCTTCCCTCGATTCCGCGCACACTTGGCCTTGGCCCATAGGCTCTCCATGATCTCCTCAGATGGACCTGAGTATGCACAAGGTCTGCGCTTGAGGTAGCATCCATGTCTTACATGCGGAAAGGGAAGATTCGAAAAGGAGTGAGTTCACCTTGTGTCCAATGGCATATGCTTGAGGTCTCAACATGTGGGCACTAGGGGCTTGGGGAGAAGTCGTGGTGTGCATGGGGACGATCATAGGATGCTCTGCATCATCTCCCCTCCTTTGGGAAAGATCCGACCTTGGATCGAAAACCTCATCACCATGGAAATGGTTGTCATGGACGGACTTGTAGTTGGACGAAGTGGAAGGCATGGCTTAATCCAAGTAATCCAAGGTGTCTCCGGAGTGGTACACATCCAAAAAGAGCAAACACAAACGACACTTAAAAATACAATGGTTAGCGCACACAAGGTGTCCATCATGTAAGAATGAGTCTGTGACGTAAGATTGTTCGTGGAAAAGTGCATCAAGCTTATCAAGATGATATAGAATGATATGCAAACTGTTTATGGGAGCAAAAACATTCATTATGCACACAAATGTATTGTGAATGTGATCAATGCAACCATTGTGAAAAATAATTTCATAATGGGACGGTGTATCAAAAGCATGAACATGGTAATTGGTGCTCAATGTGACTATGTGATCATGCAATTGATGGTGGGCAATATGATCATGATGTACGAATATGCCATCAAGACAGATCACAACAAATTTTCTAAGGATATGCACAATATCATCATGGATGACATTGGAATACAAGATGCAACAAGGCAATCATAATGTGAGTCAATCCATGCATAAGATGCAATTTTGTTATGGGTGGTGTTGTACCATAGCTCAATGTCGTGGTAGAAGTGTTGGTTCGAAGGTGCATCCAATAAGTCCGAGTGCTCCTCGACTTGAAGGTCCATGGAGCCAATCTCCAATGTTGCTCCTCCGTTCGTGAGATGTATCATGTAGACAACAAGAAGGAAACAACAATGAAAGAATGACCCATCCAATATGTGTATTTGAGGATTACTCAAAGGGATGGAGTTCACCTTAGGAATGTTCACGAAGATGTTGGTGTCGCACATCATATACACCTTGATATGACCAAGTTGTCGCATGACGGTACCGCCTTGTGAATCCTTCAAAATGAAAGAACATGACAAACACTCGGAAAAACAAATGAGGTTAGCGGAAAGGCAAAACCTATCCTTCGCGTGGTAAGATACCCAACAAGTGTATGCATCATGCTCGTCATAAGAAAGGACAAGGGAGCATTTCATAGTATCGAGGCATATGATGCGAGAACAACCAAATACAATAGGTTCAATCAAACAAGCATGCATCACAAGTAATATGTCCAAGTCTCCAAGATCAATGAGCATAGATCCAACAATTGGAGGCAAGTGACAATGAACAAGAGGTATCATGTGAGAGGCACGAACATATGTGTCATCAACCCAAGAAAGCGACTAATAGTGGAACATGGGTGATGCGAAAAAGTAACTAATCATAGTGATCAAGTCAAGCAAGCTAGTAGTGCGAAGAAGCAACATACTAGAAGGAATCATGGCAAGCATGTCATGGGTGCAAGTAGTGTGCATGAATAATTCACATGTCATAGCACAAGCATGAAAGCAAGATATGAGCAAAATATCATCAAAGTATTGGTGAGAGGCCATATGTAAATAGCAATGGGTCATCATGACTCTCCCACCACAACAAGCAACAATAGCATGAGGCATATGGTAAACATGGCAATAGCAACAAGGATCTCCACCAAGCATGCAAATACACATATGATTAGTAAAATGGTGAATCATGGGTAGATGCAAGCTGTGGTCACAATTGCATGGCAAAATCATGTAAAGAGGCATAACATGCAAAGTGAGCAGGATAGAATGGGCATAATGTAGCAAGTGGTAAATAGCCCATAGCCGTGTGAGAGCCAAGTAGAAGAGATGCGCGAAGGGAATGGTGGTAAGGATAGTCCACGGGATCTCAAGAGCTCGTTTCGTCAACTCTTGGGATTGAGAGGTTGACGAGTATATGTGAGTACCTACACAAAACAAAGACAAAGGGAAAATTTTGTGTGCGTGGTATATGTACACATCATCCATAATGATGCATACATGCTTGTGTTGGTTAGCACAAAATATCCAATGCTCAAATAAATGAGATGCGTGATATAGAAACATGTCATCCATGATGAGAGGTTTGTTGTTATGTATAGCATAATGGAGACTCAAATTGTGTAATGCATCATGGGAAATATCTAGAGCATCATTATGCGTGGAATGCATATGGTGCAAGCAATTATGGGAATCATGCCAAGTATGGAATGCATCAAAATCTCCTAATATGTATGAGGAAACTATGGCGGTCTCCTCATGATCATTAATGGAAGCATAACTTGGATAATATTGACAACATCCAAGACAAAGCATATTTGGAACAATGTGATCATGGCATGGTATAGGAGATGAATTGCGCAAATCATGTAAAGGAAGCATGACAATATCATCACATGAAAAACAAAAGCCAATGACCATCATCTCGTCCTATATGTCATCAGTGCAAATGGGATTTATTTTAATGGGGCATGCATAGTTACTATGTTGAGATTGAAATGATGCAATATGGGAGATCTCACTCATAGCATATGACAAGTTCAATGGATTGTCAAACATGATGTGACCGATAGAATTTTCACATGATATCCTAAGGAGCATAGCATTAGAACTAGGCAAATCAACATGCTCATCATCATATTCATCATAAATAGGTAAGTCATGACATGGAGAAGTCGCACTAGGATGAAGCATGGGAATAGGTGGATCAACATCATGCAAGCAATCATTGGTGAGATAATCCACTACTAGGATAAAAGAAGCACCATCACCTATGTTACCTTTGGAGCATCACTCGTGTGTTGTAGGTGAGGTGTCGAAGACCAAGTCGTGGCCATCTTCATTGTGATGGAACCATGTGGGTGGTGCATCTTATTCCACCATGGCCATTGTCGTCTCCATTGGAGGTATGGACTCGTCGACGATAGGCATGTCGTCATATAGGAGACCTAGCACCAAAGAACAAAACACACTTGGAGTAGAAGTTAAGTCGTTAGAAATCATAGTGGCCTCACGTGCCGTATCAACTACCTACCTCACTAAGTGTTCTGGCTCACTCACTCCCTCTTGGGTGCTCTCACTCATATGGTTGGTGGAGTCACTCAAATGGCTCTCAACCTCACATAGGATGTGTGGCATGCGTTCATGTGTGGGGCTAGTGGTGGTCCCACTCATCCTCTCATAGGTAATGAACTCAATGTCACATATGGTGGAGTCACTCATATCACTCATGGTGAGGTGGCTCCCCTCACATGGGAATTGGGGCATCTCGTCATATGTGGGTGTCGGAGAGATGTAGGTGCAAATGTCTCCATGCTCAATCATGTCGTGGTCGTAGCCGTGGATGAAGGCCAAAGATGGCACATCATCACTCTCCTCTAAGACCAAATATAAGGTCTCATGTGTGGTCTCATAGCTTGACTCGGAGTATGAGTCCAATATGGGCGCCGTCTTCATGTTGCTGAAGAGGTTCATGCTGCTCGCCGTAGTCGAAGGGGATAGCCCTAGCTCGACCGTCTTGTCACTGTCTTATTGTTGGAGGCCCATATGACGTGGCACCTCATAGCTCGTCTCCATGACCGAAGGGAATTTCCCATGCTCGGTCATCTTCCTTGAGGGGCTTCCGAAGATGGAAGGGTCGCCCTCGCTCGTAGATGGTCACCTTGTTGTTGAAGATGTCGCTGTAGGAAAACTCATGGGAAGTAGGCGATGATGTCGTATGTCCAAAGGCGAAGATGCCTTGAGAACACTTGGCGGAGATGCCGAAGTGGTTGGTGTAGCCGTAGGTCCATCTTGGTGGTTCTCGTCTCGTGGTCTTCTCTTATGCTGATGAAGGTTGGCCTTGGCGTGATGTAAGACTTGTTGGGACTTGTACGTTTGCGCTTGATGAGCATCTTCATGATGATGGTGTCGTTGTCGTGCTTGAGCTCGATGGCATTTGTCATCATCGTGTACATGATGCTTGGAGGTGACTTGCCCTTCATGACAATGTGGATCATGATCGTGATGGTTGTCGGCATGGAGATGTGGACGTGGACGACTTGCGCTTGCATCATTTGGGCGCTCCAAAGATGATTGACTTGGTCGCCACCGCCTTGTGGATGATGAATGGGAAGAATGTTTGGCCAACAAAGTACGAATCTCCTCCATCCTTGCATCTTGCTCCTCCTTTTGGGCAGAAAGCTTGTGTCTATGTAGTCCCGTTTCCTTGCTTTGGAGTGACGAATGTCGATGGATAGGTTCTCGATGCGCTCTCGCAATCTTGATTGTGCGCCTTGCATTTGTTGTTGTAGATCGAAGGTTGACGCTTTGATGGTGTAGTTGTTCACGCCGTCGTTGTCGTGGAAGACCAAAGATGAAATGCCGTGCCTATCCATCACAAGACTCGAACAAATATGGGTGGAGAAAGGAGAAGAACTATACCAAATGTACCTTGACCGATGTTGAAGATGGATCAATGATCACTCAATGATGTAACAAGGAAATAGCACAATTGGTACCAATTCTTGCCGGTTTCTCACACCTACACAAATAAGACTTATGGTGGAGCTTGTTGAGGATAGTGGAACAAAAATTTGATGCAAAATGTTAGCAAGACTCAATAATGTTGAAAGAGATTCACAAATTCCCATGTGAAACAAGTAGACCCATAGCAATATGTGGCACACGGAAACACACACATGGAGAGATAAATGGGGTCGTGCAACCAAGGAATGAGCTCAAAATGTGGAATCCACGGAAAACGCTCGTGTTTCAAAACTCAAGAGAGACGGTAGCACAATTGCTCTATTGGCGGATATGACACTTGTGCACAACCTATGATATGCAAAATGTATGAACTTACTATCTCAAGTATGCTATGTATGTATGGTTCCCGGTGTTTCGCACATGATGATCCAAGATGTCAATATGGTAGTATGATATGTAATGTGTCGATGCTATTGCACTTTTTTAAAAGCTTATTTTCTCTTTCTCTTTTTCTGAAGAGCTTTATTTTTTTGTATGGCCACTTTTGCACAATGCACAAACCAAGATAGCAATTGTGTATATGCGGGAACAAACTTGAGGCACACGAGATGATATGATACCAAGATGATACCGATATGGTATGGTATGTATGCAATGGAAGGTGTAGATAACTAATATGCACAAGTAATGTTGCCGACAATACTCAAATGGCTAGTCTCGATAGGCAAGGGACGCAAAATGGGCTAGGGGTTATCAATGCAATGGCAAGGGAATATACAATGGAGGGATACCACGATACCAAGATGATATGGAGGTTACCGTCCGCGGTGATGATGAGTGGCGGTGTTCTTGATGGTGATACCAAGATGATGGAGACTCGTCCCTAAGTAGCCGAAACACCTTAGGAAAAGGAAAAACCGCGAACTCAAAATCTGAAATCTCAAATGTCAAATGGTTGTAGCGGAATGTGGTGGTGGTGTTGCGGAAGTTCAACGGGATTGTGGAAATGCAATGATGGGTTATGCGAGTAGGCAATGCAGAAGTGAAGGTTATGGGGTTATGTGAGTCGGAGTTGAAGGTCACCGTCCCTAAGTAGCTGAAACACCTTAGGAGACACAACTCACAACTCAAGCAAAATTGGGTTGAGTTGGCGTAAGTGTATGGTGGGAAGCCTATGCGGTAGTGGTGGTGGTGGTTGATGAAGAAGCAACCATCCCTAAGTAGCCGAAACACCTTAGGAGACTCGAATCACAACTCAAGCAATCACAAATGCTATGAGGAACAAACAGGGTTAGGTTGCGGAAGTCTATGGTGGTATAGCGGATGATGTGGTTAAGGCCCTAGGCAAAGATGCCAAAGTTCCAAAAAATTGATGGAGTCGAATGGTGTTGGACCTATCTAGATGGATGGGGGATGTCAATAGCTACTCAACGACCTAAAGAACGCGCAAATCGGACTCCGGATGTCAAAGTTATGGTCAAAACGGTGAAACTCGGAACGCTGAAACTGGGAGAGGCAGAAGTACCGCTTGGAATGGTGGTAGTACCGCTTGGGAGGGTGGAAGTACCGCTGGCGTTGGGAAAATTTGCAGAACTGGATCAGGGCAAATTTGGAGCGGAAATCGATGATTCCGGGGGAAAAATTGGATGGATTTCGTGGATGGAAGGTGGGGAAACTTGGGGACATGCTAGATCCACTCGAAACCAAACAAATCCATGTATCAAAATCAACAAAACATCATCTAACCAACAAATCATAAAAAAAATTGGGGGCTATTTTTGGTGGGGATTTTTGAAATTGGGGAAGAACACAACAAAATTAGGCTAGAAAACGAAGAGGGGAGGCTTCAAAATCGTGATCAACGCGGCTCATGATACCAAGATGATATAGGGTGGAACACTAGGTGGACAATATTTCATGAAAGGAGTGGATTCCGCGAAGAACACGAAGAACACGAGGGGAAACACGAGGGAAAACACGAGAGAATCACTCAAACCAACAAGAACGATCACACGTGTGCTAGATCAATGAACAAAAAAGGAGATACAAGATCCAAAGTAAACAAGGGACGATACAAATGGTAACCAGTCTTCTCCATGAGGAGATCTTGACGGGGCCACCCAAGAGGGGGTCTTGAATCCAAGGTGGATCTTCTCCTTAGAGGGGCCGCGGACTCTCTCAAGGAGTAGATCCGATATGGATGAGCGAGGCTCTATCTCTCAAATGACATATCACAATGCTAACCCTAACTAGGAGGAGGAGGGCGAGTATATATAGTCTAAGCCCACGAAGGGGTAAGTGAGAGGGGGGATACATGGGCCTTTGGCCCGTTCTCTGCGCATAGGCAGGGCAGTAGTACCGGACCCTCGGGCGGTAGTACCGCTTGGGCGGGGCGGTAGTGCCAGACCCATACCGCTTGATCATAGGAGTTTGTCGGGTTGAGCGGCAGTAGAGTGGATGTTGCACGGTAGTACGGCTTGTGGGCCTTCAGCGGTAGTACCATGATATGTCTCCAACGTATCTATAATTTTTGATTGCTCCATGCTATATTATCTACTGTTTTTGACATTATTGGGCTTTATTATCCACATTTATATTATTTTTGGGAATAACCTATTAACCGGAGGCCCAGCCCAGAATTGCTGTTTTTTTGCCTATTTTAGGGTTTCGAAGAAAAGGAATACCAAACAGAGTCCAAACGGAGGCAAAACCCTAATTCCACCGCCGTAACTTTCTGTATCCACAAGATCCCGTCTTAGGGCCTATTCCGGAGCTTCGCCAGAGGGGGCATCCATCACGGAGGGCTTCTACATCCACACCATAGCCTCTCCGATGAAGTGTGAGTAGTTTACCTCAGACCTTCGGGTCCATAGTTATTAGCTAGAGGGCTTCTTCTCTCTTTTTGGATCTCAATACAATGTTCTCCCCCTCTCTTGTGGAGATCTATTCGATGTAATCTTCTTTTTGCGGTGTGTTTGTTGAGACCGATGAATTGTGGGTTTATGATCAAGATTATCTATGAACAATATTTGAATCTTCTCTGAATTCTTTTATGTATGATTGGTTATCTTTGCAAGTCTCTTCAAATTATCAGTTTCGTTTGGCCTACTAGATTGATCTTTCTTGCAATGGGAGAAGTGCTTAGCTTTGGGTTCAATCCTGCGGTGTCCTTTCCCAGTGACAGTAGGGGCAGCAAGGCACATATTGTACTGTTGCCATAGAGGATAACAAGATGGGGCTTTTATCATATTGCATGAATTTATTCCTCTACATCATGTCATATTGCTTAAGGCGTTACTTTGTTTTCATGAACTTAATACTCTAGATTCATGGTGTATAGCGGTCGATGAGTGGAGTAATAGTAGTAGATGCAGGCAGGAGTCAGTTTACGTGACTCGAACGTGATGCCTATATACATGATCATACCTAGATATTCTCATAACTATGCTCAATTCTATAAATTGTGCAACTGTAATTCAAAGTAGCACCATAATCTTCATGATAGTGAGTCTTTTGTTTTGTCACTTTCATAATCTAGTGGGAATTTTTCATTATAGAACTTGGCTTGTATATTCCAACAATGGGCCTCCACAAGTGCCCTAGGTCTTCGTGAGCAAGCAAGTTGGATGCACACCAACTTAGTTTATTTTGTTGAGCTTTCATACATTTATAGCTCTAGTGCATCCGTTGCATGGCAATCCCTACTCCTTGCATTAACATCAATCGATGGGCATCTCCATAGCCCATTGATTAGCCTCGTTGATGTGATACTTTCTCCTTTTTGTCTTCTCCACATAACCCCCATCATCATATTCTATTCCACCCATAGTGCTATGTCCATGCCTCACGCTCATATATTGCGTGAAAGTTTATTGTCGGTGTACTAGAATAGGGGTACCCTAGTACCCCGAACTTGTGCACGGGCAGTCGCAGCATCCCGCGGCAAGGCTTGCCGGGTGACCGCCAAGACCCTCTGTGGCTCCCTTGAAGACCATTCAAGAACAAAGTACTCAAACCCAGGCCCCGGCAAGAGGAGCTTGCCGGGAAGAGACAAGACCCCGGCAAGAGGAGCTTGCCGGGAAGGCCAACCCAGGCACCAGCAAGAGGAGCTTGCCGGGAAGAGACAAGACCCCGGCAAGAGGAGCTTGCCGGGAAGGCCACTCAAGGCATACCAAGGAAGCTTGCCGTGACGCGTCCTGCGGTCCGGCAAGGCCCGGTGAGCGACAAGCTCCCAAACACGACAAGACGACGACCGCGGCAAGGAGCTTGGCGCGGGAAACCCCCACTTCGTGCCTGCGCTCCAGCACACCTGCTAACGTGTCGCTCTAGGACTCTCCCAAACACACGTGGCAGGAGGCTGTGCAGCTAGGGGTGCGAGGTGGCAAGCGGAGATGAAGAAAAGGCCATCGTGGCAAACGGTGGCGCTCCTAACGGTCACTTTTTGCACTGTTTAAGCAACTCAGACAGGCATTTAATGCCCTTGTCCCCTGCCGTCAGAGTTAGGTAGGGTGCACTGTATCCACAGTAGCGGTAGCTGCACCTACCGCATCCTTTTCCATTTTTACCCTTCTTGTCTACGTTGCCCCCTGTCGGTGACCCCTTGAGAGTATAAAAGGAGGCCCAGGCGCAACGTAGAAGGGTTGAGCTAGTTCGGCCAGTTCGGCTCATTCAACACCAGGAACACTCTCACGCTCAGTCTGGCAGCATCCGTCGCTCCTGAGCAAGAATTCAATACACACAAACAAGCAGCAGTAGGGTTTTACGCATCAGTGCGGCCCGAAGCTGGGTAAAAACCTCTCGCGTGTACCGCCTCGATCCGCTCTTTGTGTGACCTCCGCCCCCCGCCGAACCGAAAGGGGCCCTGTCCCCATAGGTGTTGGTGGAATCAGCATCCCCGACATCTCTGGCGCGCCAGGTAGGGGGCGTCGAGATTGTGCGAACCCGATCCGGCGTGCACGCGAGCTAAATCTTCATCGTCTTCACCGACATGCCACCGAAGAAGAAGGCTTCGGGGGCAACAGCCCCGTCTGCGTCGCTTCCACCGCCTCCGGAGCAGGCGGACGGTGGAGTGGACGCCGGCGGAAGAATGGACATCGACGAGGGTGCCCACAGCGCTGCCAAGTCCAAGGACAAGGCCGCGCAGACCTCGGCGTCCATACGCCCACCGCGCCCATCTCAGGAGGCGCGGGACCAGCAGCGTCATAGCGTTCGCAGCACCATATGTCCGCTGGCCCAAGATCAAGTTGTTGGTTTGCGTGGCGTTCAAGACCAGCATGCACGCCAGCAGGCTGCCCCTAGTGAGGTGCGGTCGCCTGGACGGAACACTGCTCCTTCTAACTTGGTTGGGAGTCCGAGCATGTCCCGCTCCTCGCACCGTTCACCTCTGCCGCCCACCACGCCGGCGGAAGCCTTGGCGCGGGCCCAGCTACTCCTGGATTATCCTCCGACGGCGGACAAGACCAACGAATGGAGGGCCGCTATCCAGAGCCTCATCGGCTTCACCAACGGCGACACTGCGCGGCAACCAAGTGCCTCGCTGCCGCGGCAGGACAGCCGGACGCGAGCCGATGGCAACAAGACCGGGGAAGGTGCGACTTCCATGCACTCTCCACTACGAAGGCCAAAGTCGCCGACTCTCCGGGTCCACCCCGACAGCGGCTCCACCGCGTCGTCGGACCCACGAGCTCGTCGCGACCAGCGCCAAGTTCTCCATGAACGACAACAAGAAGACGCTCGAACCCGCATCGAGCGCGGAAGACAAGCGCGACGTCAATCCGACAAGCGCTCTGGGCCCTCTGTTGACATGCATGCGCCAGGGGAACCAGGCGATCTGCCGTACGCGGTAGGTTGTCCTGCATTCACCCGTGAGCTGCAGCAAGTCCAGTGGCCCAGCACAAAGAATTTCAAACCAGACGTACCAGAGAAGTACGACGGCAAGACGCATCCGTCGGAGTTTCTCAGCATCTACACCATCGCGGTGCAGGCTGCCGGGCGACGGGACGACAAGATCCTTGCCAACTACTTCCCGCTGGTACTCAAGCCCAATGTCAGATCCTGGCTCATGCACTTGCCGGACAACTCCATATCCTCCTGGGCTGATCTGTGCCATCAGTTTGTCGGCGCCTTTACTGGCGGCCACAAACCACATGGCCAAGAAAGCGATCTTCATCTGCTCGCCCAGAAGGAAGGAGAGCCACTGCGCAAGTAAATTCAGAGATTCAGCCGTTTACAGCACAACATCCCAGACGTCCACCCCGCCGCGATCATTAGCGCGTTCCATCAGAACGTGCGGAACCGAAGGATGAGGGAGGAGATGGCGATGTGCAAGATCAGAGACGTCAGTGAGCTTTATGCCCTGGCCGACAAGTCTGCACGCGCTGAAGAGGGGAGGAGGCTCCCCGGAGAGGATACAGGAGCAGGAGGATCTGACAGTGAGGATGCCACCCCGACAAGGAAAGGCCGGCGGCGGAACAACAGAAGGAGGAAGGGCAAGGAAGTGCTAGCTGTCGAGCAGACCGGCAACGGAGGTGGCGCCAAGGAAGCTAAAGCTGGTGGCTCCGACAAGGAGGCCCAGCCTATGGCGGCCGCCGACAAGCAGGACGGCTCCGGCAAGCAGTATTGTAAGATCCACCGCACCAGGGGTCACGATCTCCAGAATTGCAAGAAGGTTGAGCAGCTCGTTGAGCTACAGAAAGCTGAGTACGAGCGGCGCGACAAGGAGAAGGCCCAGGAAGGTGCTGGTGGATCCGGCAAGAAACGTCTCGGCCGAGGAGGACGCCGCGGCAAGGACAAGGAGCGGCAAGGAGACAGACCTCCCCGCGACCGTGACAAGGATGAAGATGATGACGATGACGAAGACATGGATGATGACGAGGCCGACGAGCAGGAATTTAAGAAAGCCACAGAGGTCCTGTGCGTTGACGGTGGTGCTTCTCTGCATACTTCGCACCGCCAACTCAAGCAGTGGATGCAGGAAGTGAATGCAGCAGAGCCATCCTTAGAGTCATGCAAGCCTCTGAAATGGTCCAGCATGCCTATCATCTTCGACATTGAGGATCACCCTGATCGTGTAACTGCGGTCGGGTGCTTGCCGATGTTGGTTTCACCAACTATCCGCAACCTCAAGGTCACGAAGATGCTAGTTGACGGCGGGGCCGGCTTGAATCTGATCTCCTCCGCGGTCCTTCAGAAACTCCAGATCCCTGACAGCGAGCTTGAGGAGACTGGCACATTCCAAGGAATCAGCCCGGGAAGAAGCAAGCCGAAGGGAAAGATCACGCTGCCGGTCACATTTGGCAGCGAGATGAATTTCAGAACTGAGAGGGTCACATTTGACGTTGCCGATTTTCCATTGCCCTACAATGGGATCCTTGGCCGTCCAGCGCTCGCCAAGTTTATGGTAGCCTCTCACTATGCATACAACATGCTCAAGATGCCAGGCCCGATAAGTGTCATCTCTGTCCCCGGCGACAAGAAGGATGCCCTTATCTGCGCCGACGAAATCTACCGGGAGGCAGCAGCCGCAGTTGATCACAACATACTTGCCACCGAAGCTCCCGGGGGGAAGAAGAAGACGAAGTCCGGCAAGAGCTCTGATGCCCACTCCGGCAAGCGCACCTCTTCGGAGTGCTGCGCTACCATCGAGGATGCACCATCGAGCTCCACCGGCAAGTGCAAGAAGACGATGGCAGCTCCACCCGAGACCAAGAAGGTGCCCGCCAAGAAGGACGGCACTGGTGGTATCTTCACCATCAGTGCCACGCTCGACCCCAAATAGGAAAGCATGCTCGTTGCTTTCCTGCGGGCGAATGTCGACGTGTTTGCATGGCAACCGTCTGATATCCCCGGTGTTCCCAGGAAAGTAATCGACCACCACCTTGCCGTCTGTCCTCATGCGCAGCCCATCAAGCAGAGAGTCAGGAAGCAAGCGGTGGAGCGCCAAGAGTTCATTGTAGAAGAGATCAGGAAATTGGAAGCAGCAGGCCTTGTCAGAGGAGTGCTCCATCCCACGTGGTTGGCCAATCCTGTAGTCGTGCGCAAGGCAAACGGGAAATGGAGGCTTTGTATAGACTTCACTGATGTCAACAAAGCTTGTCCCAAAGATCCATTTCCCTTGCCGCGCATTGACCAGATTGTTGACTCCACAGCTGGATGTGATTTGCTTTAATTTCTTGATGCATACTCAGGATACCATCAGATCTTCATGGCAGAAGAAGATGAGGAAAAAACCGCATTTATCACCCCTTGCGGCACATACTGTTTTATACGGATGCCCTTTGGGTTGAAGAATGTTGGTTCAACATTTGCAAGGGTAGTCCATGTCGCTTTTGAGACACAGATACACAGAAATGTGGAAGCCTACATGGATGATATAGTGGTCAAGAGCAAGGACAAGGCTACCCTGATCCAAGATTTAGAAGAAACTTTTGCAAATCTGTGTGTAACGCCCTCGATGCGGCTATAGCTCCCACGTGTCGAGGCACGACTTAGAGGCATAACCGCATTGAAAGCAATGTCGCAAGTCAGGCAATCATTACAACATCCCATGTAATGTATAATAAAAGGGGGAGATAACATAGTTGGCTTACACTCGCCACGTCACATCAGAGTACATAAATAACATCCATCAAACAAACACTCATGGCCCGACTACGGCGCCAAAATAGAAAAGAACCCAACATGCGACAAGGTCCTGAATCGATAACCCCAACTAGGCACCACTACTGATCATCCGGAAAAGATACGTAGTAACGCTGAGAGTCCTCGTCGAACTCCCACTTGAGCTCGTACTCGTCACCTGGAGCGGAATCACCTGGACCTGCATCTGGAGTTGTAGTATCTGTGAGCCACAGGGACTCGGCAATCTCACACCCACGCGATCAAAACTATTTAAGCTCATGGGAATGGATAAGGCAAATATATGTGGAGCTGCAGCAAGCGACTAGCATATGTGGTGGCTAACTTATACGCAAAAGAGAGCGAGAAGAGAAGGCGAAGCACGAGCGAGAAGCTAAAGGAACATCCTGCGCAAGCATAACTCCAACACCGTGTCCACTTCCCGGACTCCGCCGAGAAGGGGCCATCACGGTAACACACACGGTTGATTCATTTTAATTAAGTTTAGTTCAAGTCATCTACAACCGGACATTAACAAATTCCCATCTGCCCATAACCGCGGGCATGGCTTTCGAAAGATTAATCCCTGCAGGGGAGTCCCAACTTAGCCCATGACAAGCTCTCACGGTCAACGAAGGAATAGACCTCCACCCAAGTCACACCGATCAGACTCGGTATCTTGGTACAACAAGATGATTCGACAGGTTAAAACAAGTCCAGCAACACCGCCCGAATGTGCCGACAAATCCCGATAGGAGCTGCACATATCTCTTTCTCAGGGCACACTCAGATGAGACTAGCTACGAGTAAAACCAACCCTCAAGTTTCCCCGAGGTGGCCCCGCAGGCAGCTCAGTTCGGACCAACACTCAGAGGGAGCACTGGCCCAAGGGGGGCTAAAATACGATGACCCTCGGGCTCCGGAAACCCAAGGGAAAAAGAGGCTAGGTGGCAAATGGTAAAACCAATGTTGGGCATTGCTGGAAAAGCTTTAATCAAGGCGAACTATCAAGGGGTTCCCATTATAACCCAACCGCGTAAGGGACGCAACAATCCGGGAACATAACACCGATATGACGGAAACTAGGGCGGCAAGAGTGGAACAAAACACTAGGCGAGAGGCCGAGCCTTCCACCCTTTACCAAGTATATAGATGCATTAAGATAACATAGCAATATAATGATATCCCAACAAGTAAATAAATGTTCCTACAAGGAACGGCTCCAATCTTCACCTGCAGCTAACAACGCTATAAGAAGGGCTGAGCAAAGCGGTAACATAGCCAATCAATGGTTTGCTGGGACAATGGTGGGTTAGAGGTTCAACATGGCAATTGGGAGGCTGACAAGCAAAAGGTAGGCATCGTTGCAGTGGCAAAGCAAAAGAGCGAGCAAACTAGCATAGCAAAGATAGTAGTGATTTCGAGGGTATGATCATCTTGCCTGCACAGTTGTCAGAGTTGACTGGATCCTCACAAGCGAACTCAACGGGCTCCTCGGTAGCGAACTCGTCTCCCGGCTCTACCCAACAAGACAAACAAGCAACAAGGATACAATCAACCACGGGCAAGACCAAGCAATATGATGAAATGACGATATGCTATGCGGGATGCGATGCGGGATGCAAAATGCAAGATATGACAGGAAATGCACGAACCTGGCATCAACTTGGAAAACCAAGTGTGCCACTGGATAGAGGGGATGAAATCGCTTGAAAACGATATAAAGATCATTGGAATCGGAGCTACGGGTTGGAAATGGCAAGCGTTTTAAGACATGACACCGGTCTGCGATTAACAGCAAGTAGGCATCTAAATGCGACGAAATGAACATGCTACAGCCACCAAACATGAAAACAAAATACATGGCAGTGATGTACACAAGATGTTTGACAAAACACTAGCACTGAGCCATAGGCAAATTCATCTATTAAGAGGTCCAAACAAGCATGGCTAAAACGCAAATGCAAAACAGATTTCAGACTTAGTGAAATTAACACTAGTCTGAAATTTCAGATCACGATGCTCTCTTCGGAGCAGCAAAACAACATGATAGAAAACCTGAACATGACAACTAAGAACATGGCATGGAGCTACCCAACAAGATTAAAAAAACACCCAAAGTGACCTGGGGCCAAAAGGGTTCACAAAATACTCTACCGAGCTCACGAACATCGCTCGAACACAATCAGTTTTCAGACTTAGTGAAAACTGAGACATGCTGAAATTTAACCCACGAAGGCATGTAAACGAGCTCGATGCACTCACTACGGTGCAAGTCATGGCAAGGAAAGCATATAACCAGCAAGAAGGCACAAAGTGCTAGCTACACATGGCAAGAACGAAGGCATAGCATGCATGGAACACTAACGGTAGCATCGGCGAAATCGCAAACGAGTTGCCGATCTGCCCAGATTAACAACGAAGCAAAAGTTGAGCTCGATTGAGTCAACCTAGAGCACTCCACATATGCAAACAAAGACATGGATGAATAGAGCATAACATAAATATCAAAACTCCCTTACTGATCATCCTCAAAAGAGGCACGGATCATTAGGAAACAAGCTGGACATATAGCATCATGAACTAAAATATCCCAGACTTAGTGAAAATCACTAAGTCCCTGAAATCTGCAATCTCAGGTACCTCTCTTCGCAAGCTTGCACAAGACAACACACACATCCTAAAACTGCATGGGTGGCACCTCTGGAAAGGAGACAAAATGCTTCACAATTCATCCCAAAGGGGCACAGGCATATCATGCACGAATTAAACATGACAAAAATGACAAAAGTGCATGATGATCTAACGGATCTGCAATTTAACTCACGAAGCCTCCTTCTAACAGCATTTTGGGTATCAAGATGACCTCAAATGCAAATGATGCAATGGAATGAAATGATGTACATGTCGAGGCGAAGACTTTGATATATCTTACGCCCAAAACGGAGCTACGGTTGCGGAGATACAAGCAGTCAAAGAATGCACGAAAATTAGGGTTTCGGGGGAGAGAAGTCAACCGAAAACTCAGATCCAGATCGGGATCTCGCGGGTACTGTTCACCGGCGCATTTCCCGAGGATGACCAGCGCCGGAGCTCGTCGGTGCCGGCCGGAGTGGGGGAAGAGGAGGCCGGGGTGAGGGAGAGGAGGCCGGGCGGCGCCGGAGGAGGAGGCGGCGACC